>NC_089490.1:122090499-122400138 GCF_036850765.1 Saccopteryx bilineata
AATAAAATATCTAAGCTGTCATTCATCCTATACAATGAAAGAATAATAAATTTTTCTCAACTATACTATTAGTAATTAGAATTTTTTGTGTGCTATTCAGAAATACTATTAGTGTTAAACTCAGAAGAAAACAGAAAAAAGAAGATAGCCTTCTGACCAACAACACTAAGACTACTAAAATTTACTCAAAGTGCTTTTTACCACTCAACTTCCAAACAGACTTGAATGTAGGATTATCATGATCTCTCTTCCTCTCTCCGCTAAAAGTTGCCAAGAGTCTGTTCCACTCACCACACTCTATTAATTACCAAGTCCTGCTGACTTCACAGCCTAACTATTTTGGAAATTTACAGTTGAGTGTATAAGCCCTGACACCAGAAAAGTTAAGGTTCAACTGTGGCTCAGCCACTTTGTATTTTATCTGGGAAAAATTACTGTTTTGTTTTGCTCATCTACAAAATGGGAATAGTGCCAAACTCAGGGTTGTGTCCTGAGGATTAAATGAGGAAGTGTACCCAGCACAGTGTTAGTGTTCTATAAACTTTAGCTCTCCTATTATCACCAAATCCTAGGTCACTTATCTGGCCAGAACTATTGCAGTCTGCTAACTGGATTCTCTGTCTCTAGTTTTGATGCCTTTAAATCCCTTTCCATCCTATAGTCAATGATCTAACACAAATGTGTCTTTCTCCTATGGAACTCCTGTTTCTGGCAAGTCACACGCTAGAGTCACAAATGCTGTATCTTCCTCCCTAGCAGTGAGATTCATCTTATCTGCCTCAAAATCTGATACCAGGCCAGAAACATAGAAAGTAAGATGAGAAAAGGTAATAATTTTTAAATAAATCCTCAGTTATTGAGTTTTTCTGCTTTATAAAAATATTTTCTATCACTATAATTAACACAAACTAGCAAAGCAGGAGAAAAGAGAACAGAAAAATAAAGCTAAACTAACAAAGACAATTTGTGCTCAAAGGCAAAAATCTTAAGGAAATAAGTAACATCATCAAATGAGTACTGGCTAGGATATTATTTTGCAAATTCTGGAAGTTTCAGAACTACATTCAAAGGATGTACATTAACATGGCTCCAAATACATGGTCTATAATATAAATATACGTGAATCATTCTACATATCCTTCAAAAACTGAGCTCAAGAATGACCACCTCTCTAAGCTTCCTTGCCACGTAAGAGTTAATTGTGCATTCCTCTTTTATCATTGTATCTTGTATCACATGAGACCACACAGTAAAACATTTACATATTTTTTAAGGCCTGGCATCTTTTCATACAACTATTATCTAAAAACTGCATGGCCTAATGCTTGCATGATACATCAGAATTCATGAAATATTGTTGTGTAATATAAAATATTTTCCTATATCTTTTCACATTTTAATGTTTGTGAAATAGGAATGTCTAGTAATTAATAAGTATAGTTAAGATGGTAGTGTTTCTCTTGTCTCTTGAAAGGCTATTATTAAATTGATGATAAATCATATAACATATTTCCCCAGGTATAAGATGCTGCCATGTATAAGATGCACCTTAATTTTGGGGTCCGAGATTTGAAAAAAATGTATTACATAAAGTTATTGAACTCAATTTTTTTTTCTTTTTTTAAAATTTTTTTTTTTTTGTATTTTTCTGAAGCTGGAAACGGGGAGAGGCAGTCAGACTCCCGCATGCGCCCGACCGAGATCCACCTGGCACACCCACCAGGGGCGACACTCTGCCCACCAGGGGGCGATGCTCTGCCCCTGCGGGGCGTCACTCTGCCATGACCAGAGCCACTCTAGCGCCTGGGGCGAGGCCAAGGAGCCATCCCCAGCGCCCAGGCCATCTTTGCTCCAATGGAGCCTTGGCTGCGGGAAGGGAAGAGAGAGACAGAGAGGAAGGAGGGGGTATGGGGTGGAGAAGCAAATGGGCGCTTCTCCTATGTGCCCTGGCCGGGAATCGAACCCAGGTCCCCCGCACGCCAGGCCAACACTACCGCTGAGCCAACCGGCCAGGGCCTGAACTCAAGTTTTATTCATCATAAAATTCATACAACTCCTCATCACTGTCAAAACTCCCATCCATTAGCTTGTCCTCATCTGTGTCTGATGACAAATCACTGTCTTCATATGTTGCCTTGTCCTTAGTTCCGTCTATGGCATTTGAAATGCCACAATTACTGTATAAGACACACCCAGTTTTTAGACCCCAAATTTTTTGAAAAGGAGTGTGTCTTATACATGGGGAAATACGGTAATATATGGTATCAAAGAATTCAGAAAATATAGTATGGATGAACAATTTTTAGCATTAATAGAAACTATACCAACAAATAGTTTTCTCATTGACATGGTCAATTCTTGATTCTCTGTGGTAATACAGGACAACAGTACTCCCTAATTACAGAGAAGAACATGAAATAATTTTATTATATTGACCAAATATATCACATTTTTTTTCAAAATTATCAAATTTCTTTTCCTAAACTAATATCAAAATCAGCTTAATGTCTGAATAGATACCAACTTTTACCATAACTATGCTAATACCACAATCAAAAGCATACTTTTATTCTTTTAATATTCTATAAAACTTATATTCTTTTTCCTTTTTTCATACACTTATGACCTGTTTTTATTTTAAATGATGGTAAGATATACTGCTTCATAAACCATGTTTCTTCTTGCCAAATTCTGTAATTCTGCTTATACAAACCAAGTCTTTATTATGTCTATAAAATTTATCTTTTGCCTTTTCTACTTTCAAGGACTACTCTATTATCAAACACACACATCTCACCCTAAATATCTTTGTCCTGACAATGTTTCAGCACTTTAAATTAGTCCTGATTAATCTGCTTTCAATGTTCTTTTCTTATACAATAAGCCTTTTCTCTTCCCATTATACTAATCTGCCTAATATTCTAAAATATATTCTTGCCTGGTCTGTAGTGGTGCAGTGGATCATGCATCCATCTGGAACACTGAGGTTGCCAGTTCGAAGCCAAGGGCTTGCCCGGTCAAGGCACATACGACAAGCAATGAGCAACTAGGGTGAAGCAACTATGAGTTGAAACTTCTCATTCCCTGTCCCTCCCTCTTTCTCCTCTCCCTGTAAAGTCAATAAATAAAGTATTTAAAATACATATATATATATATATATACACACACACACATATATATATGTATTCTTATTCATTAAATGAATCCAACAGGGTATTTTTAATTCCTTAATAAAAATTAAGTATAGCATATCATATTAAAGATGATCGCTTTAATTCTAATAAATGGAAGAACAGCTGGCAAAAGCGAGGATAACTAACAGAGGTAATTTCCCTAAAGATTTACTAATAGATGTCAGTATAAGCTGCAGAGGTTGGATCTGATTAGATTGTTTCCTAAACTGAATTTAAGTAAATCTGCATAACGAATATCAGCTACTTCATAGTCAAACATGCACTAATTATATCAGAATTTGCAACTGGACTCCTAAGAACAAAAAAAGTTTAAAATACTGAAAAGATTATGGGATGTTATCTAAAATGCTGAGCCTTTGGGTGTTTGTTTTTGTTTTTCTGTAAATAGATATATTTTCTGACAGAGAACTAAAAAGATTTTTTTAGGCAAAATAACAGCTTCTGATACGGCATTTATTGATGCTATTGTTTAATTTGATTCTAACATAAAGGACATCAAAATTAAGATATCTGTATTAATAACTGAATATGCTTTTAACAAAAAGAAGAATTTAACTGGCTTTGACTCTAAACCACATCATCAGCTGTAAAGTTATCTTAGTTTTTTTAAAAGCTACTAACAATATCCATATGTAAAAATACTTAAAAAGAAAAATTATATTCTCATGTAAAAGGGAAATGAGAAAATGCTTATGAAAGCTATTAATCTCCCCAAAATCTGTTCTTACCAAATTTTGGAACACTTTAAGAATTATAAATAAAAATTTTAATAGTTATATTTTTATAATATTTATAGAACACTAATATATTATATTCAAATCTAAATCAAAGTTTAAATATACTTTAAGGTTATCAAACTAGTTATTTAATACTTACAATACAGTTAACAGTTCCTTAATCATAAAATTAAAGCTTATTTCATTTACCTGATATGAAAAACTGTTTGAAAGATAACATAATTTAAAATTATCGTTCAGAAAGTTAATCACCGAACAAAAGTCATTCATAATTTATGGTATTTCTATAATTTAGATTAATTTATTTTAGTTAACACATTTTTATATTTGCATTTCCATGGAAATTATGAGTTACAACATATGTATTAAAAATGTATGTATATAAATTAATTGACATTAAGCCTATTTAATCTACAACATTTCTAAAAACTTCACTGAGCTGCCATAATTTTTGTCAGCATATGTAGTACTGAATAACCATTAAAATACCTGAATTGAAACTATTCCAGTCTAGCAGTTTGTAAGATCTTGTGTTACCCATAATTCCGACAAAGGCTGAGTTCAAAACAGCAAATTAGTAGATCAGTTTTAGGTGCAGAATAGTAGAAAACAAAACAAAACACACTACAAACAAGAACACAATTGACAACACCATTTGACAGGAACTGGAAAGACACAGACAGCAGAGTTAATAAGAGGTAGAAATAGAAAGTGAAGAAGGAGCATGCTATCATAGTCTAACATTAACTAACGTTTAATTATTTAAGATAATTACCTTAATTTTTAAAACCACCCCATTCTTTCCTTTGTTATGTGATCCTGTTTGCTAAATACTTAACAAAGAAGAAAGTTCTAAAAGAAATAACTCTGAAATATATAATAATCCATTGTATTAGCAGGTGGCTATGGTTTTAAAATAAGATTATTTTCCTTCTACACTCAGAGTGAAATGAAAATTTCTCATACTCACTAGTCAAATAGCTGAAAGATTCATTTGGGAGTGCAAATGCAGCACTTTTAACATCAGCACATGTAAACAATCCACCCTGTTTCTTTCAGCAGAGTAACTCAGTGTCATAAAATCAATACAACGTCATTATGGTAGGTGCTAAGCAAGAATTTTATCTTAACATTCAGCCTTTTCAACAAATTGAAACGTTTTCATAAATAATTATTTAAGGGGCTTGAAAACTAATAAAATATTCTTAAGAAAACGTTCTTTTTCAAAGCATAATATATTTATATATATATATATATTAAGCAATCCAAAGAATGTGATATTTATATCAAACTAATATTGGAACCATGAGATTATACAATTGATTTATATTTGACTGGATATAAAACAAAATTAAAATATAACATATACCATTAAAAGCATTTATATGTATACGCCTATAATAGTTTGGGAAATAGTCCATTTTAACTAAGAATTTCTATACATGAATTGAAAAAAAAAATCTGAAGGGAAGGAAAGGAAGAGAATGGAAGAGCTGGTCATTACAATACACAAAATGTATTCTTAATAAGGGTTACTATTTTCTTCTCTGGGCCTGGAGTCTTACATTTCTTACACAGCTAGAATAAACTGGCAAGTACGAGAAACCGCACAAAGCAGGTTTTTCACAAGGTAAGGCTTTTGTAAATACAGCTTCCTCCCTAAACTGATTAAAGTAACCTTCATTTGTTTTCCCAGACTCTATACCTTACTCAGAGTACATGGAAGCAACAATAAAAATGTTTTCATAAATAAAAGACATTACCAATATTGAATATATTCCTAAAACCTTGTTTTGAAGTTGTTATATCAGGGGGTACTATCTATCAAACTATTTGCGTCAGTGGTCTGTAGAAACACAGGTGACTAGCCTGGGCCACTTAGTCAATGTCAGTATCTTAACCCAGCATTTCCTTGCACTTTCCAAATAATTCAAGTTCCTAAACACAAAGATATAAAACTTGCATTGTCTTCAAGGTCTCAATACAATAAGCTAGCATCAGTCTAAATCTGCCTTTAATTACTGCAGAATATACAAATACTATATAAAAGGAAATCTTATCTTGACCAGAAAAGTAAGAAAGAGGAAAAAATAATAAGTTACAGAAGAAAAAGAAAACTGATGCTTAAAAGATATATTTGTTCACCTTTAGAGTTTTTATAAATAGTCCTAGCTAGCATTGCTTTTCTGAAATTTTGTTCAGAGTCTAAAAATTTTCATTGTTTCTCTGTAATTATTAACTCAAAACAAATGACATCAAACCACAGGGCACAGATTTATTTTTTAATTAAAAAATATAGCAATGTTATGTATCCTCAAAATCATTATCTACAATGTTTGGCATATAATAATTTCCAAGCATTTCACTCTTTTCATAGCTGTCAGTACAAGCCTCAGGAAGAGGTTATTGGTTGTAACAATTGAAAACTTTCAAAAATACATATGTATATATGCCAAATAAGAATATTAATATAACTTCAGGTTTAAGGTATGTCATTAAAATAACAAATGACTTGGGCAAGTAATTGGGCATCTTGTCAGAGAGATGCAAGAACACACTGACATTAAAAGTTCCTACCAGATTTAGCATGCTTATTTTAGATTTTAAAAAATCACCAAACCATTTCTAACCTAAGGGCCTGAAATTACTGGGACGTTAATGCTTTTCTTCTTTTATAATCATGGCCCCATGTTTTAAAGAAGTGAGCTACCATTTTTACTTGTTTAGTTATATAAAACAAATAGCTACATAAAAGAATCCAAAGAACCAGACAGTTTTTTTTTTTCATTTTTAGGTACTCTACACAATGTTTACAATTACAGTTTAAAAGAATACTTCTTTTAGGAATAAGGACATAACTCAAATAATCTATAAAGAGTTAATTGCTAGTAAAAAGAATTAACACTTTAAGTTAATAGTCACAAAGGTCAAACTGTATCTGCCTGGGTCACAGAAAATAGCAGACTCAAAAGTTACTTAATGATGCCTTCAAATGATAACTTGGCCAAAAGTGAATCAAGATTTGTATTTTTATTTTGTATTAAAAAGTAATTAAATTATACTTCTACTTAGTTTAATTATTTTTAATTAAGATTACTGCAAGTATTTTAACGCTACATGTTTCAGTTTATAGTCTCTTTTTCATTTCTCTTTCAGATAGATTTGGCTTAAAAAACAACATTATAAAAATCAATTTTAATAATCGTAATCTAAATAAATGAAACACTGAAAACCAACTTTTAAAGAACATACCAGGATTGTGGATACGATCCAAAAGCTTCACGGAACGTGCACTAACAACACCCCCAACATGCACAAGAAATCCAGGAGGAAACGCCGTCAGGGTAAAAAACGGAAATTCCTAGTAGAAAGAATGAGGGGATAATATAACTGACTGTGTGTAAAGTACAAGACATTTGCTTGTTAAAAAGCTTGTCATAAGGAAACAAATTCCACCCCTTAACAAAAGGTTATCAATTATACATTGCACAAGCTTTATAATTAAATTTCCTTGGTTATTTCGAGTTCTGAATCCATTTCCCCCCACATATCATGTCCAAGCACTGTTTTTATCAATTCTCAGTGAGAAAAATGTTCTCAGAGTTCCTAGTCTCAATCTCCTACTTGGATGTGACTTTGAAATGAAATGAAGGGATTCCTCTGTCCCTCTACTTCTTAGTGGGACAGACTCCCCCTCCCAGACATACCCAGTTCCAGGCAATTGGTAAAGATTCCGTGGGTCTGGAGCTAGAGGTCTGAAAGAATGTGGGTCTGAGGGCAGGGAAGAGAGGGTGAACCTCGTAGATTAAGGAATACATAGAAAGGCAAAGATAGGGCAAAATCAAGCTGAGGTGCACAGAGAATCGCTATGTGAGATTATTAACTCTGTCAACACCAGGGCAGCAGGAGAAAATATAAATTCATAAATGTATATTGAGGGAAGGGGAAAGGTAAGTAGATGACAGCAAGGGACACAATACAATTCCACATATTCTTCGAAGTGTTATTCTTCCTTTCTCTCTCAAGGACATCAATTTCGAGACAAAGAGAAGCATACAAGAAAAAAGCACAGCAAAAGGAAATTCACTGATGTAGTTCCCAGAAAGGATGGGGAGCTCCTGTAGCTGCCAACTATAGAGGTCTGTCACATTACACAAACTGCATGCAAGGCGGGGAAACTAACTGTCTGGCTTGTCTGGCTTGGAGATTAATGTAGCTCACTTAACTGGAAATTACTTAACAGTAGCCTCAGCTATTCAGAATCTCACTGAGAACTGGGAAATAAGCAAAACCAGGCTCTCAACAGTAAAAAGAAATGTTAGAGTTCCAAGTACATAAGTTTATGTACTTTACTCATAAGAGAACCTCATAGATGATATTCATAGTGTGCCATATATACATAGCAATTATAAATATATAACTTTAGGGATATATTCTAAAATATATCAGTATTCTTTTTTCTAGACCATAACTAATTAAATGTAGCAAATAAAAGCAGTAAGATAAAAAGACACAGAATATCACTTGAAGCAGGTACATTTAAAGCAGCAAGGTTACTGACTGGAGAATATGAACTTTAGGCATGGAGAATACAAATTCACCAAAGCATAATTCACAAAGCATAACAACTTAGAATCATTCAGCACAAAGGCAAACAGTCTGATACACCTCAGTAACCCATGAAGATGAAATATAAAATATATATTCATACAAATGTGTGTGTATATAATTAGAAATTAATTCAGTTACAGTACAATTTAAAACTAATCTTTAAATTAATAAGGGCAAGCCTTGACCGGATAGCTTGGTTGGTTAGACTGAGCATCGTCCTGATGTGCAAAGGTTGCAGGTTTGATCCCTGGTCAGAGCACATACAGAATAGATTGATGTTCTATCTCTCTCTCTCTAAAATCAATAAATAAATTTAAAAAAATTAATAAGGGCAAGAAAACCTAAGCTACATAAAAAATAAAAACAGTCTATAGAAGTGGGTAGGTTTGGCCCAGATGATAGGCAGAGGGAAAGAAAGACAAAGGAGAAAACACAAGAGGAGTTTTACATAAATGTTTTATAAAATAGTCAAAACGCCTCCTTATTGCCACATGAACTTTTTTTCCCTTTAAAGATCTAGTCAACTTATTTTTTAATGCTGTTGTGAAAGAAAAAAGAACACTTTTATTTTTGAGAACCGTTACTTGAATAACCCATTAAATAAAGGATGTTCAACAAATAGTTTCTCTTTTCCTCAAGAAAAAAAAATCCATATGACTTATTAAGGATGGCAAAAGGTAGAAATAAATATTTTTAAATGAATATAAAAAATGATACAAGTAGCCTAGGTTCATTTTGATCCAGTGTTCAACTTGCGAGACTTAAGGCATATCTGAACACGTATGAGGAGAAGTCTACATACTTCTGTATATATATTTCCTAAAACAAAGCCACACTAATGGCAGCTGCAGATGAATGGGAAAGCCAAAGAAGATAATGCTTTTTCCATTTATTTTGTACACAGGGTAGAGAGGCAGTCTCATAAACTCAAGTAACAGATATTGCAAGATTATGGCACAGTATATAAATATATTCCTAACACAAGTTTTATGTAGTTGTAAATAAAAACTATGGTTCTCCATATCTTTGCAGCTAATTCTCAATATGTACTGTCTCCAAAATTTTAATTCCAGACCAGTGGTGGTGCAGTGGATAGAGCGTCAACCTGGATGCTGAGTGCTGAGGTCCTAGGTTCAAAATTCTGAGGTTGCCAGCCTGAGTGCAGGGTCGCCAGAATGAGTGTGGGATCATTGACATAATCTCTTGGCTGCTAGCTTGAAGCCCAAGGTCACTGGCTTGGCTGGAGCCCCCTGGGTCAAGGTACATACAAGAAGCAATTAATGCCTGGCCGGTTGGCTCAGTGGTAGAGCGTCGGCCTGGCGTGCAGAAGTCCCGGGTTCGATTCCCGGCCAGGGCACACAGGAGAGGCGCCCATCTGCTTCTCCACACTGCCCCCCTCTCCTTCCTCTCTGTCTCTCTCTTTCCCTCCCGCAGCGAGGCTCCATTGGAGCAAAGATGGCCCGGGTGCTGGGGATGGCTCCTTGGCCTCTGCCCCAGGCGCTAGAGTGGCTCTGGCCGCAACAGAGCAACGCCCTGGAGGGGCAGAGCATTGCCCCCAAGTGGGCAGAGCGTCGCCCCCTGGTTGATGCTACTCATCTCACTCCTTGCCTGTCTCCCTCTCTTTTTCTGCTCTCTCTCACAAAAAAATAAATTTAATCTCATGAAGGTTATCTAGTAATGTATGCCTGATGTGTTAATGTGTCCAAAATTATAAGAATGTTTAGAGCATATGTGAAAATATAAATTTCATCAAAACCAAATCCAAAACAATTTTCATTGATTTGATTTTTATTTTCTTTTAAAATTAGATGCTTTTTAAAAATTCTTCATACAAAGAAAGGTCACGGGCACAACAGACAAAATCTCACTATATCAAACATCAAGGCAACCTAAGTTTTTCTGTTCATGTGAATTCAAGAATGATATTTACATCACAGGAAATACTCCTAGGGTAAGGGACCTTGTAGAGAATGAAAAACTGGGAAGGGGAGGAGGGAAGAGCATTCTGGACTAAAAAATGGTAAGTGGACACACACACCTTCACACTGGCCTTCTTCTCCTTGTTAGTCATTCTCTAGATTTGGTTTCAATGGATGGTTGGAATGTTTAGGTGGGCTTTTATGCCTGCAGGCTGTGAGAGTAGCTAAAAGGCAAGTGCAGCTTGATAGGGTATAAAGCCAAGAACCGGGGACAACTCAAGTCTCATCTTAGCTCACCTCTGCTCTCTCTAGCCTGTCTAAAAGGCAAACAGTGCATACACACAGATACTCTCAGCACAAAAACAATAAACTGTTGTACTGTTTGTGATAACAGGATCTGGAAAACACCAGTATTCTCAAAAGCCAACCTCTAGAAAACAAATACCTTTGTTTTATAAAATGCATCCTTTTATAGCTATTTGCTATGTTGTATCTTTTTCTTTTAATGCTAGTATAAAACAGAGCTTGTAAAAGAAAATTGTGTAGATGCTTACAACTTCCAAATCAGACATGAAGAAAGCTATGGAACTATGCCATAAAATAACTGACACGACATACAATCATGCACTATATTAGTTAATAGAAAAAAAAGAAAACAATAGCCTCATACTGCTATTAAATAAAAAAACAAACTTTGCATTGCGAAAAGAAAAAAAGCTGCAACACTTGTTAAAAGCTTAAATAAAACATAAATGATCAAGATTAAATCTAGAAAAGCTACCGAGACGAGAAATGGTCTCTGACACATTGAACATACCCGCCTTCTACAGAACCTATGAGGCGATCCTCCCTTAGCATTGAAGTTTATAAAAAATAAAAATAAAGAGAGAAACATCATCCAAAAACTTTTACTAATCATTTTTCCATTTAATATACTCAATACACATTAAACTTATAATACTTAAAAGAGATGTACTCAAATATATGGAACCACATTATTTATGTTAACATGTAGAAATATGGAATCTGTGTATTTCATACCTTTGGAGAATGGCCAGTGATAAGAATAATCTCAGCAAGTAAAAACATTAATATACTAAAAAATTATTTTTAGTATTATAGAACTAAAAAATATTTTTCTGGAAAAATATCTATTATTTCCTTCTATATATTATAACTTTAATGTAAAATTAGAAATAATTAAACCATTAAATGGATATTTGTAAATAGACCATTTCTAACAAAAGACTGGAGAACAAAACAAAAACAGTTATAGAATTATTCCAAATTAAAAGTAATTATTTATAAACAAATTACTTTGATAACTTAAATACTGTTCGAACTATAAAACTGCAAAATTATAGATACATGACCAAACTCAGTATGGAAATCAGTTGTAAGTAAACGGAAGACTGATAATACGATCACACTGACAGTGGAAGGACAAAGAATGTTGAGCGACTCTTACCCTCTGTTCCAATGCTGACTGGGTCTGTTGTCTTAAAAGAGCTTTAAATGGCCCACCTTCTTTTCCAGCGCTACCACTTCCCATCCCTACAGAACATCAGTACATAAATAACCAAAAGAACAACTAGAGAAACAGAAAGATTAATTGCATTCACCATCATAAATATCATGAGTCAAAATCTGTTAAAATCGGTCCGAACATGGAAAGTATTTGGGATGGCAGCCAGGCATATATTTGACTCACAAAGTTCATTTTAGAAGCAATATGTCAGAGTTTTACTGATTACAGCTAGTTTTAGACTTAATTTGTTCACAAATTATTGTCTTCTAATAAAAAATAATCATGATACCAATTACTTATGCTAACAATTTAAGAATACTAAAAGAAATAAAAGGATTAAATGTTTTTCTAAAAGTATAGAAAGGAAAAGCACTAATTGTGCTTACTTAAATATTCTAAAATACTCTAAAGAGCATGAACTTTAGGCAATTTTTAAAGTCAAATCTACTTCCTATAAATTCCCATCCCTAAACATAACATTCATATCAAAATAGTATTATTATCCAGTTTTCCACACTCATTTGCAAAAATCAACATAAATATTTTAAAAACTAAAAAGCACAAATGTATAATAGACATCACAAATATATATAGTTATGAATGAAAGAATTATATTTCCCAAATTCTTAGATTAATTTTTAAAGGGTTAATTTTAAATTTATTTCCCTATCTTATTTTGTTTTATGTTGATAATACCAAAAAACCAACTATGATCTTAAAATTATAGAAAGCAAAGGACAGGTGAGAAGCCAGTTTTCTATAAACTAGAGGTACTATATAGTTCAATCTCATCTTTTCAAATTGAAGAAATGTAAAGTCATATTTACTATAATGACTTTAGAAAAGAACTAATTTACTTTTACATTTTTAGCTGTTCTTGGATAAGGAAACAAAGATTAGCATGTGTATAGTCCCATTTTGTTATCCTGGTTTTTGGTTTGTTTGTTTTTTAAAGGAAATTTTCTCTTGCTTGCAGTAACCTAGATATGAGTTTTAGAGACTATACAATACTAAACATAGAAATAAAACTAAGATTTTTATGTGAAGCATATTGAAAGCCATAAATTAAAATGTAATTTTTGTAGCGATAAATGAAATATCAGAAAATACAGAAGAATTTGAAAATTAAAGCAATGGACAGAAAAAATGGGTAATGAAAGAATATTATTAATTTGAGACTTAAACCCATTCAAGCAGAATAATTTACTAATGTCCCCATATGGTTTATAGCAACATGATGGTACAGGTCCAGTATGAACAGAATTGGTATGAAGGGAAAGGAAGTAAAGCACCTAAAACAGAAACTCTAGTAATAAGAACCTAATAATAATTGGAAATATGCAATATATCTATGTCCCTAGACATGTAACTCTTTAATATAGAAAATAATTTTAGCAGAATATTCATAATTATCTATTAGGTTTATCCTCAATCATGTCCTCATGATAATTTGAATCACTTAAATCTGTCTGCCAGTAAGAAAAGTTAGAAACACATCCCACATAAAACACCCACTACTTTTCTGTAGTATCAAAAATGATTCAAAATAAAGGGATTAAAAAGCTGACATAATGTGATCCTACCAGAAGCAGCCAGGAACAACTCTTCACTGAAAGAAACACTTTTCCTCAGAACAGGGCTGACAAGGCTAGAATGATGAGGGGGAAGGCTAGATTCCGAGAGGAGACAGGACTTTTTAAGATGAAGGGAACCATAAGGGAGAGAGGGGGAGCTGGGACACAGGTAAATCCTAGGACCCTGTGGGTAAGGTGCTGTGGAGGAAAGCAGCAGAGAAAAGATGTAGATTCAGAAGATGATCAGAAAATGCAGGATAAGGAAAGCAATGATGAACTAAAACATAACAGTAAAAATGAATTTTAAAATGCATACACAAATTACATTTGAAGTCATTAGCAAGAAATCTATCCAACATAATATAAATAAAAGGCATAGCCTAAAATTAACAAAACCTTTACAAACTTTGCATTCATGAAAATTGTTAAATCACTAACATAAGACTTTAAGCCACTCTAATAACTTTTAATTAACTTTTAAAAACACTTAAATTACCTGCCTTCTTTTGCTTAAGAATGTGTAAGATTAAAATGTACCTCATGTTATAAATTTTAAAGCCAGAAACTTGTTGACTCAAATATAAACACTTATATAAAGTACAGCTCTTCAAATCATATCCCTCATGATTATTTAAATTGAATATCCATAATCAAACAGTACCCTTTTAAGCAGTTGCTATTATTAATTTTAAATAAATAGAATATTAAGTTCTTTCTGTCCAGCCTCAAGATGTATGTTAATACTTTTTTTTCCCTCTAAAACTTTAAACACTCAAATTTGACCACAATACTACTGCATTTATAAAGATTTGAGTATTTAAAGGCCAAATACCCTCCTAGTCACAAAAACTAAGTAGCTAAAAGCCTAAGAAAGGTAAGAATTCATTTGAGGGAGGTGGCAAATCAATACCCTAACACTAACACTCTAAAATGCCATTGTGGCTAGTTACATTCTTAGAGAAAAAATATGAGAATAAAATCTTAGAAAATATCAAAAATTAGAATCAACAGAAGTCAATATGAATTTTTTAAAAACCAAAACCTATCTGAAAAACAAGTGATAGCTTTAATTACGAATAGAAAAAACAACTTTTTCAGTCTAAGGTTTATTACTTTATTTTATTTTTGGCTCCACAGGTTACATATAACAAATCAATAAAAGTCAGCTTATCTATTCTCACTATTTCTCAAGAGACTGATTTTTAGATAGAAATTAAAAGATAGAGAATTATGAAATTACAAACTGAATTACAATTTAAAACAATTTTAGAACAATCATATTTTGCCATTTTAAATCTCCACAAAAAATAAGAATGTTCCTCGAAGTATTCGAAGACATTCAGGGATTCGTGATAAAGCCAAAGGACTAGAAATGGCTAATAACCTATAAATACGCTACTGAGATCATGAATAATTATAGGCAAAACAAAATTATTATTTAGAGGTAGCTTAAAAATATAGAAATATGAGACTACTATCTCTAGGATGGACAAATATTTAAAAACTAAGAAGTTAGAGCTAGGAAACAATATGCAAAGAAGTTTTCATTTGGTAATACAACTGATTGCAAACTATAAAACTAAGAGAATAGTAGACTGGTTCACTTAATTTATTACTTGACAATCTTCTTTAGTCTTGGCCTTATTAAAGAAAGAAAAACAGAAAGAAAAAGAAATACTTTCAAAAATTTACCTGTGGTATTAGAAATAAGAATATTGAAAAGTAGCCTGGAATACACAAATAATTAGCCAGCGAACAATGTTTTAAAAATCTTTTTAAGAAAACTTTTATTCTTCATATACTATACTAAGTCTTTCTTGTTTTGATTGTCATGAATTCAAGGCCAGAATCTCAATCTTTACTAAAAAACAGAAACAAAGAAAACCCCTCTTATTTGAATGGTCCCAATTTATGTTATAAATATAATTAAGATGCTACACACCAATGCATCAATTACTATAATATCAATTACTTTTAGATGTTACTCATAATTATGCATATGTAAAAATAAAGCTATTCTTTTCAAAAAATTAGGTACTCATACAAATGACATTTTTTTTTTTTTTTTTTTTCATTTTTCTGAAGCTGGAAACAGGGAGAGACAGTCAGACAGACTCCCGCATGCGCCCGACCGGGATCCACCCGGCACGCCCACCAGGGGCGACGCTCTGCCCACCAGGGGGCGATGCTCTGCCCATCCTGGGCGTCGCCATGTTGCGACCAGAGCCACTCTAGCACCTGGGGCAGAGGCCACAGAGCCATCCCCAGCGCCCGGGCCATCTTTGCTCCAACGGAGCCTTGGCTGCGGGAGGGGAAGAGAGAGACAGAGAGGGAAAGCGCAGCGGAGGGGTGGAGAAGCAAATGGGCGCTTCTCCTGTGTGCCCTGGCCGGAATCGAACCCCAAATGACATTTATAAAAATATTAAATATACAGGCTTATTCTTTTATTACCTTTACTTTGGAAGTAGCACTGATTCTAGAATTAGATTTCTTAATACTGCCTTCAGAAAATCAGGAGTCATTTTATAAATATCTTGTCTAACACAAAAATAAGGTTATTAAAATTAATTAAAAACATCCAAAAAAAAGAACTATGCAAAATATTTTCATCAATCTGGCAAGGAAACTGCCAGACAAAAATAATATTTATAAAAATTAAAAGACATTCACAGCCCTTGCCAGTTGGCTCAGTGGTAGAGCGTTGGCCCGGCATGTGAAAGTTCCGGGTTCGATTCCTGGCCAGGGTACACAGGAGAGGTGCCCATCTGCTTCTCCACCTCTCCCCTTCTCCTTCCTCTCTCTTTCTCTTCCCCTTCTGCAGCCAAGGCTCCATTGGAGCAAAGCTGGCCCAGGTGCTGAGGATGGATCCATGGCCTCCGCCTCAGGCGCTAGAATGGCTCCGGTTGCAACACAGCGGTGCTCCAGATAGGCAGAGCATCGCCCCCAGTGGGCATGCCAGATGGATTCCAGTAGGGTGCATGCAGGAATTGTCTGACTGACTCCCAGCTTCTAATTTTGGAAAAATACACACACACACACACACACACACACACACAAACATTCACTTTTAAATGTTTTATTTACTTTATATGTTTCAAGAATAATTTAAGGATTAAATAAGTTAATTCTATTTTATGGAGTAAGGAACTAATTTAATTTTTTAATCAATTTTTTGTCATAAAACATTCATAAACACTCATAAGATTGTCAAAACACACATAGGAAAGGGAAAATTATAAATGTCAGACACTGAGATATATACAAGAATAAGTAAAGCAAAATTGCTATTTTCTAATCTAGAAACTAAGACAAGAAAAACCAAACATTTTAAATAACAAAAAGTTAATAGATGTATGTACTACAAAATAAGCATTTTAGTTAAGATTTCTTAAATAATAAAACCTTACAGATAATTCAGAAATAGACACGATGAATTCAAAATTCTTCTACTGAATGAGTAACTGGATTGCAAGCTATTAGTGTTACTTTCTCTTCAAATACTTTAAGATGTTATTCCTCTTAATTTGCCCATGAAATGTAAAATATCCATACACAAAATAAACCCTGGACTTTGTATCTACACTATGATTAAATCAATAAAATGCAGATCTTTGAACATAGGAATTTCTGAACTCCACCAAATTTTCATACTTTAACTGTAGTAACTAAAAATGATTACTGTTCACATTATCTTTTAACTTAAATGTCAAAAACAAAACAAAACAAAACAAAAAAACCCAGGAGAAAAGGCTTGGATGGAAAGCTAACAAAGAACAGAAACAAATTTGGAAAAAAAATAGGAAAAAATAAAAGGTGGGTGGAAGCGCCTTACCAGTTTTGGGTGTCAAACTCAAATCTGTGTCAGAAGAAGAGGACTGTCGACTGTAGGACTTGGAAGGTGAAAAGGAGTAAGTTTGGTTTTTCAGAGGGGTTGAGGGTCCTGATGAGTAAGTATTGGGGTTGGGATCTTCACTGAAGGGAATCCTGCCAGAAGAAGGTGGAGAAGTATTAAGTAATCATGTGCCAAAGGACTTGACGGAAGGCAGCATGATCCAAACACCAGGAAAGTATGGGGGCAGGGCCAGCAGTCATTTCTTAAGTGTGGAGCTGGGTGTGAGGCCAAAGTCAACCAATTACTATTTAAACATTCATCATTCTTCAGATAAATAAGTATCTGCATTGAAACAGTTAATAAACTAAGTAAAAAAGCAAAATAAAAAAAATAGCATGAAATGACAGACTAAGTAAGCAGTATAAAAATATTAAAGAATAAACAAAAAGAATAAATACATGACTGAAAATACTTTCAAATCAACAATGCTTTTTTTAAACTACAAAAGAAAAAAGATGACTGCAAAGGGTGTGTGTAAATATTCACAACTGCTTTAATATTTGCACACAGAAATTGTCAAAAGAAAAATGTTTCCTTATCCTATAGCATCAAGAGTGCCACAGCTAAAAACACAGCAGAGAGGAAAATGAAGAGAGCTACACAGAAACATTGCATTTTATGCAGAATTGCTTACCTGTTTTCCAATAGCTCTCTTCCACAGAATGAAAACAGACCCTACTATAACAAGTTTTGTACATAAAGAAAATAAGCAAATCAGAAGCTTTGGTAGCTATTTTGTTTAGAATCCAATCATCAATTTTTATTCTAACCAAATGTAGTTGTAATGGCACATATACATACTGGAGGCTTCTCCTAAAACCTCACATTATACACACATAAGACAGGGTTCTTAGGGGATCTGTGGAAGAGACTCTGGAAACTGGAAGAACACTTTCACTTGCATGTAGTTAGAGCCTCTGTTTTGGCTAAATACAGGATATCTTCACTGCAGCTGGACTTGGAGTGAGAAAAGGAAGAAGCCAGGACTTGTGGTACCTGCCTACACTACCTGCCTGCCTGCCCTCTGCAGCCACTGTGCCCGTGGCCTGCCTTCCCCAGCTCTGGAGTCTGAGCAGTCTCGTACCAGTGTAGATGAGAGTGGGAACAGACACAGAGAAGTTCTGAGTAAGTCGTGAGCCAGTAGCAGTGTGAATTGGGCTGTTGTGAGTCGAGCGGCATCCATGGCTTGGAGGATGAACCAGCGGAGACCTGAGGGAATTTGTGGTCAAAGTGGAAGAAAAGAAAATACATACAACAAATAGCAAAGTTATGTTAAAATAATTTCAAAGGAGCTTCAGTTAGGGGAGAGGAATTATTATATTTTAATCCCTAGCATGCAAAAAACAAGTGGAAAAATTTTAAAATAGCTAAATACTCATTCAATTAGGATATAGTTATAGTTTAAAGGATCAGATTAATTAATTAGGATTGTGAATATGAAAAATAGCAAGCAGAATTGTCAGTGGAAATAAATTTTTTAAAAAGCCTAAGATTTGGATTTAAGTTGCTTTAAAGTTTGATCACCATAGAGGTCACTACACAGTATCTAAGGAAGAAAACAGCCCTAAAACTGAAAAGTCAAATACAAAGTTCTTATACTATCTTTGAAACTAAGATATGTATAATTGCTGATATCATTAATCATATTTTCCATAAAAAAAGTTTAACTAACAAAATTATTTGTCTAGAATCTCAAGACAAGGATACCTAAGAAAAATGACAGTGAAAGAGAAATGACTGAACTGAATGGATACACGCAGATATAAACATTGCATAGTCTCTAGCACAAGCATATAGCTCACACCCATGTTATACTGGGAACAAAAAGCAAGGAAACTGCTTTTAAAAACACATTAATAAAGCAATGTATACAATTTTTGTCTAGTTCTCTCTCAAACACATAATATATTTAAACTTAAACAGATAAACTATATTCTGAATTAAAATTTTGCAAGATGTCAACTTATATCCTGCAACAGACCATATCATATGCATATATGGATATATTTAGATCACATACACAGATGTATATTCATATATAACATTTCAAATTTTCATCAGGAAATTTGGCTATAAAAACATAGTTACATTGGTGCGAGGAGAAGGTATGTTATGTAACTTAAGAATCCTGGACTTTATATTAGCAATTATTTCACTATGCAATGCCTTTGCTCATGCACAGTGAGGAAAAAGAATCCTTGTACACACTCTGAAAAACTGTCATATCCTCATATATTTAGAATTCAAAGTAAAAGCAGGCCAAGAGCCCAACCTTTCCTGGCATTTTTTTTCTTTTCCATTCCTCAGTACATTTCCAATAATCACAATTTGTCAAGGTTCAAACATAAGCTATCATTAATCGGCAATAATAGTAACTACTTTCTAAAAACATCACTGATTTTATGATAAAATGAATGTTTCTGGTTTTGTTGCTAGTTTCAATTTAAAACATGTTTAATAAAGCTGATAAAAATCAAACATTTCATTGATGACCTATTTGTATACAAATTGAGTGAAGTTTTATTTTTGTTTTTTCTTTCTCAAAGTGATGAATGAAGTTAAAATGTCTAACAATCAGTGCTATACAGAAGATAAATTATGGCTAAAGTCTCTTAGAATGTACTTTATTTTCTAAAGTAGAAAAGCAATGAATTGTATTTAAATGCACTTTCTACCTCAAGATAATTCAGTTAGGAAACACCAAAAAGATTTATATTGCACACAACATTAAACATCTAAAAGGAAAAATAACTGATGGAGTAAAACATTAATAAAGGTAAAATACCATTTTACCATTAATAAAGGTAAAATAAATAAAATAAAATGAACATTGTAAAATGTTCAAATTATGACATCACATTAAAATCCAAATATACTGGAGCATCATCATAATGTGTTCTTGGAGATTAATCTCCTTGCATGGAAGGCTGCCTTACAATAATACCCTAGCAGCACTTGCAATATCAAGTCCATCCAGATAGGAACATAGTCCAAACTACCTTTTATCAAATTCTTGTCTAGACTCAGCAATGTTATAATTAAATGCAATAATTATAAATAACTGAATCATAAAACAATTGTAAGCTAGTTCTCTAGTCGATTCATTATCAAAAATACAAAGAAGCCAGTTGAAAAAAACAGCCTGAATATTGAGGGTTTGTTTTTTGTTTTTGTTTTTTAAATAACATGACTTAGGTAGTAACATGTCTTTCAGAAAACCTTAATGAAACAGCTTAAATTCTTCATGGTGAGAATATTTGACAATTTAAGGCAAATGGCCATAACAAAATTAGAAAAGGAGAAAACTTACACATTCCCAAGAAATTTAAATTATTGAAACACTTCCTGAATGCAGACAAAATGTATTCCCTTACTACCCATATATCATTCTAAGACACTAACACGTAATATAGCTTTCCCTTTCCACCAAGTAATTTAGTAAAAAGAGAAAAACTTCAACATTACAGCTACAAAAGCCAGACTTCTTCAGGCAATGTAGATAAAGAGGGAAGGTAATAGGAGAAGGAACCCAAGTCCTTACTTAAATTTGCTATGGAAAGAGCAAAACAATCTGAATTCCCTCTGAAATCGACACCTGCAATCTGACTTTAACTGTAGCACCGAGCAGTTAATATATTTTTAAGACACATTTTAAATGGAGTATAGAGCTAATTCACTCTTCCAATTTATTTAAAAGTTATTTTACTTGCAACGCATTTTCAAGTAAGACTAGGCAATAAATAAAGCTAGTAAAACTAGCTCTCTACAGGCTCACCAGCTTGAGTGCGGGGTCGCCTACATGAACATGGGATCATACACATGACCCCATGGTCGCTGGTTTGAGCCCAAAGACTGCTGGCTTGAAGCCCAAGGTCAACTGGCTTGAGCCTAAGGTTGATGGCTTGAGCAAGGGGTCACTGGCTCAGCTGGAGCCTCCCTACCCCACCCTGCCACCCTCAAAGCATGTATGAGAAGCAATCAATGAACAACTAAGGTGCCACAATTATGAGTTGATGTTTCTCATCTCTCCCTTCCTGTCTATTTGTCTCTTTCTCTCTCACTAAAATATATAAATGCTCCCTCTTTTGACTAAAATTTAATCCAAATATTTAAGAGCTAGCAGAAAGAAAATAATTAAACAAAAAGAAAAAATTTAAGTTAAAGGAAAAAATCTCATTTCTTAAAAAATAGTTTTAAAAAAAAGATTGTGATTACTTTCTAGTCAACCTCTCTTGATTACTGCTGCACTAGGAAACATTCCAGGTTTTCTGACTCCCTAATGATATAGGAAAGGGGTCAGCACACTACACTCTATAAGCCAAATCCATCCTGCTATCTGTTCTGTGAGGAAGTAGGCTTTATTGGGACACAATCACACTCATTAATTTGCATACTACTGATGGCTTTTTTCACATAACAGCAGCAGAGTTGAGAAGCTGCTGTTGGCAAAACTAAATTATTTGCCTGTACCTTCTAGTAGTTACAGAAAAAGTTTGTTGACCCTTGATCTAAAAGAATCTCTAGATCAGTAATTCTCAATAGAAGTACTATTGGCATTGAGGATGGTACAAGTTTTTGTTGTAGAATTGTCCCTTGCTGTGTAGGATAGTCAGCATTTCTAGTCTCCAAAAGGATTGTCTTCCTCATCCCAATCATTATGACAGAAAGTTTTTGTTCCAAACATTTCCTTCAGACAGCACCAGCACCACCATGTTGGATGATGGCACAAAGACTGAGTCCAGCCAACAAAAGTGTTTTATTGGATCACATAAGGTTATTTTAAAAATGTGTGAGCCTACCTTGACCAGGCAGTGGCGCAGTGGATAGAGCATTGGACTGGGACACGGAGGACCCAGGTTCAAAAACCCAAGGTCCCTGGCTTGAGCCCAAGGTCGCTGGCTTGAGCAAGGGGTCACTCGGTCCGCTTTCTCACATATGAGAAAGCAATCAATGAACGACTAAGGTGCCACAATGAAGAATTGACGCTTCTCATCTCTCTCCCTTCCTGTCTGTTTGTCCCTATCTGTCTCTCTCTCTGTCTGTCACACACACACAAAATAAAATGTGTGAGCCTAAATTTCTTTAGACCAGGATCAGCAAACTCCTTTTTTTTGGCAAACAAAATTAGAAACTATATAGCTAGTGCCTGAAATATTTACTACATGGCTTCTTACAGAAAAAGTTTCACAACATCTGCTTTATACAATCCCTAGTATTACCTATTTAATTATACTCAATTATTTATATAAACTGCTTGGTCTCCGTAGATGTTCAACTTTGTGACCTCTGCACAAATCAATCTTTCTTGCCTTCTCTAATATGTTGCTAATAATAAGTGAAATTGAATGATCAGATATAGCGGTTTAACCACTCCCCACAGAATAAGTAGAATAACATACAATGCACAAATATTCATTTTATGTTCTACATATACGGTAGATAAAGAGATAGATAAGTTTTATATTATTTTATCTTAATTTTGTATTATAATAATAAAATATTAGGAATATCTAAATAGTTTTAAGCTTCAAATGTTGATAGTCAGCTCTGATAAAAAACAATCACCAGAGGGAAAAAAATGTGTGTTGAACAACACTGCAGTACTAAAATGTTTCAAATCAAATGAAAATGTATAGGTAAAATATAAAAAGTTCCTTAAGAACAATTCACTGGTTTATACTTACTCCTTCATTTCTTTCGATGGGGAGTTACACGCCGGCAGGAGTGCTGCCAGGCTACTCAGCTTATCCAGCGTGCACGCTGTTCCGATGGCTCGCACCACTAAACCAGACTCGCCTTCCAGATCAAAACACTGCAAGTACCCCACAACTGCGTTTCCTCTCATTTCAAGAACCTTCAAGCCAATTTTCCTTTGCAGTTCACCTACAAAACAGGAAGAAAACTCTTTCTGTTTTGTATTTCTGTATTATATGAAATAAAACTGGATACAGGAGTAAGGAAAGAGTAAAAAATCATAGATTTTTAGAGTTTGAAGGGAACCTAAAATATTATCTGGTTCAGCATCCTACCTTCAGGGAGGTCAGATATTATTAGCTACATTTTATAGCTGTGACAGAAAAGGTTCACTCATTCATGCATTCATTTTCCAAACAGTTTTTGGTTGTGTATTATGTGCCTGGCATTCCTCCTTTCTTCTAAATGCTAGATATACAGAGGTAAACCAGAAAGATAAAGCCCCTAATCTAGTGGAGTTTATATAATGGTGGTAGAAACAGATAAAACACAAGAAAGCAAATATAAATATTACATAGAATGTAACACATAGAATAGATAGCATATAACATAGTCTCTTAATTATATAATTATGCATTCGATATGATTACATATCATATAATACAAATATATAGACTAAAGATACAAATATAACAGTGAAATGAATTCTATAATTTATTAAATACATATTAAATATGAATAGAGCATATGCTTATTCATAAGTACTCATTAAATAGAATTAATTTAATAGTAATAAGTATAAACATTTATAACAAGGGTCCCCAATCTTTTTACACAGGGGGCCAGTTCACTGTCCCTCAGACCACTGGAGGGCCAGACTATAAAAAAAAACTATGAACAAATCCCTATGCACACTGCACATATCTTATTTTAAAGTAAAAAAAAAACAAAACAGGAACAAATACAATATTTCAAATAAAGAACAAGTAAATTTAAATCAACAAACTGACCAGTATTTCAATGAGAACTATGCTCCTCTCACTGACCACCAATGAAAGAGGTGCTCCTTCTGGAAGTGCGGCGGGGGCCGGATAAATGGCCCCAGGGGGCCGCATGCGGCCCACGGGCCGTAGTTTGGGGACCCCTGATTTATAAGTACAAATTGTAAGTATAACTTATAGGTAATATATAAGTATAAATAAGTAATTTAAGTATAATTAACTTAATAGTAATATAAGTATAAATATATATTTAAAATACATAAATTTATTAAATATGAATATTTATACTGTCTAGTATGAATATGAATGGATGAATGAATGTGTGTGTATATAGATGCAACCATATATACATATAAACAAATTTTAGATGGTAAATAAATTCTTCAAAGAAAAATAAAAAAAGTAATTGGGTAAGTGTGAGAGGGAGAGGTAGGAGCTATAAGTTGTCAGAGGACTATGAAAAGGCAACATCTGAAGAGAAAGCATTAGAGAGTTACCTAAATCTGACTACAAATAAATGCTAAAGAGAGAAAACTAGAACCCATTTTACTACCTCCACGCTCAGGGTAATTTCCACTGTGCTACTTCACGAGCACAAGTTTTTTTACTGCCTAGATAAGAAGGAATTATAAACTTCTGATTAGATTTCTTCTTGTATCATGTGTTCAGAAAGATGAGGCTAATGGTAGGGAATTAGTCACTTACAATTCAGTCTTCACTGTACAATTTAAGGTAGCATGTCAAAAGGAAGTGAAAAATTTGGCAGTATTAAATCAACCTTTAAGGAGTGTTTTTTAAATACCTGACATTAAAGAAATGAGTCTCTGTCTGGCTTCATTTGATGCCCTTGGAGTGCGAATTCGATCAATCCATTGATATTCTGGGTCTTCATTGACCACAAGTTCTTCTACAAATCCATGAATAATTACAGCTCTATAGCACTTTGGAATAGATGTTGCTGTTAAAAGAAAATGTCTATTATGCTTCTATTTATCCCAAGGTTAAATTCAATTTTTTACAAATGTATAACTAAGTTCTTATCTTTTGGATATATAGTCCAAGAATATCTTTTACTGTGATAACCTAAATGTAATTATAATAATACTTCCAATCAAACAGTCTTCTAAGTTCTATTTTATTCTTAGAAATATTCATTTTCTTTCATGAGACTTGTCATCTTTCCCATGTAAGCATAATGACTATAAATTGTACTTTCATCATTTAGAAAACAGCTAAGACTTCTTAAATAGTATTCAATACAAAGCACAAAAAAATGAAAAGTAAAGTCAGCTGGCTGATTATTATATAAATAGGTGAAAAACAGGTAATACAAAAAATCTAATTATTTAAAGTCCTATGAAAAAGTTCTGTCCACCAGCCTCAAAAATCAAACCTTTCTTCCTGGCCTGTGGTGGCACAGTGGATAAGCATCAACCTGGAATGCTGAGGTCACCAGTTCAAAAACCCAGGCTTGCCTGGTCAAGGCGCACACAAGAAGTAACTACTTCTCGCTCCTACCCCCCTTCTCTCTTCTCCTCTCTAAAATCAATAAACAAAATCAATAAACAAAAAAATCAAATCTTTCTGACAGTCTGAAGAATAATACAGCTCTGAAGTTTCTAATAATCCATGGTCATATGACTAATGGTTCAGTAGTCACTGTACTACTTAACAAACTCATTTACTATGCAAAATACCAAATGTCACTGGATTTAACTAAGATCTAGTCAGTATCAAAAAAAGGGAGAACCTAAGAACATTAACACCAAACTAGCTTCTTAAGACAGACATTTGTGCCTTGAAACTAACTCAACTACTTAGATTTTCAACCCTATTAATTCAAACTGGCTATGAATTGCCCAGATCTGCCCAATTCTGACCCATATTGCATGGTGTTCATGGGACCTCATACCTGGAGAAGCCTATGTAATTTTAAATAGCACCCTAGTGCTTGGCTACAGAATTCTACTCTAGCTTTCAGTGGCCTGTACTAGAGTAAAATACCACTGGATATTTTTTCTTTTTCACAGTTATACAAAGTTTAATTATGAAAAAAATAAATAGGCAAAATTTTAATAGGCAACAAAATATTAATCTGTGAATGTAATAAGACAAATACATGAGAGTTGTTTTTAACCTTGTCTTTCATAAATGTTGACCTACTGATAACAATAGTGAAACCTACATTAGATGAGCAGTCACAAGCTTCGTCATAAGTTGGTGTCCAACAATTACGGTTTTTAAGGCCACTGAAGTCTTCTGTGAGATATGTCCACCTACCACAAAAGGCTCCACACCTGTACTGTCTAGTTTTAGATGGCCCATTTAATGAAGTCTGAATATGCCACATATGCAGCCTCATCAAATTTTACTCCCCAAACTCAGATATTAGCATGTGTGGGATTTGTTTTCATTGATTGAGAAAGTGCAAGTCCTTCTCCCTCAATGTTGTTGCTAACTAACAACAACCAGTGGACATCAAGGTAGCACAGGCTACCTTCAGATACAGTGCATCACCTAACTGTTTTGTACTACAATTTTTTTATATCATGCTTATACATAAGGAACTCAATAGGCAGTGATTTCCTTTTAGCATGTGGCCCAGGTGAGCTGTGGAGTCTTCCTGTTTGTCCTACAGCATAGGTCAGTTTAGGTTTATTCCCTTAGTTGTTTGGTTTTGAATTAGGGCTGTAGCAAATATCACACTTCTCAAATGAAAAGCACCCAGATCCAATTTCTCTAAGGATAAATTAATTTGTAGCATTGCAGCAAAAAAACATTTCACCTCTGTTTTCAATCTTGTTTCCAGTCATTCTTAGGTATCTCGAGAGTTTTATTCTTATGTGTGCTTTAATAATCAATTCTCTACCTTCAGGCCCAATACCATAAAACATAAGATTTAAAAGTAAATGAGGTCGCCCTGGCCGGTTGGCTCAGCGGTAGAGCGTCGGCCTAGCGTGCGGAGGACCCGGGTTCGATTCCCAGCCAGGGCACACAGGAGAAGCGACCATTTGCTTCTCCACCCCTCCGCCGCGCTTTTTCCTCTCTGTCTCTCTCTTCCCCTCCCGCAGCCAAGGCTCCATTGGAGCAAAGATGGCCCGGGCGCTGGGGATGGCTCTGTGGCCTCTGCCTCAGGCGCTAGAGTGGCTCTGGTCGCAACATGGCGACGCCCAGGATGGGCAGAGCATCGCCCCCTGGTGGGCAGAGCGTAGCCCCTGGTGGGCGTGCCAGGTAGATCCCGGTCGGGCGCATGCGGGAGTCTGTCTGACTGTCTCTCCCTGTTTCCAGCTTCAGAAAAATGAAAAAAAAAAAAAAAAGTAAATGAGGTTAACTTGTTTCATTAATATATAGATTAAAATTCCAGTAAAAGTCCAAAAATCTTTACCTGGTACTCTTTCTACTGGCATTAAGTGGCTGGTAACAAGCAGTGCTTAATGTTATTCCTTCTAACCATGCTCACAGGCTGGGGTGGAGCTGGAGAAGGGACTGGAGTTGCAGCAGGCCATGTACAACCTCCCTATGGGTCATGGGAATTGTTATGATGACCACATGCACATATGTGGCCCACTGAATTTTTCTAATAAAAATTTTTATGAGGTCCTGGCCGGTTGGGTCAGTGGACAGAGCATCAGCCCGGCCTTTAGATGCCCTGGATTCAATCCCTGGTCAGGGCACACATGAGAAGCAACTATCTGCTTCTCTTCCTCTCCCACTCCCCCTTCTTTCTCTCTTTCGTTCCTACAGCCAGTGGCTTGGTGGTCCAAGCAAGCTTTGGCCTCAGGCACTAAAAACAGCTCGACTGATTCAAGCATCAGCCCCAGACAGGGTTTGCTGAGTGGATCCTGGTCGAAGCACACGCAGAAGTGTCTCTCTATCACCCACTGCACTCAAAAAAATTTTTTTTATGAACTTGTAAAAATTAGATATCATTTACTTTAAAATCAGCTAAGCAGTCCCCAGAACTATGGCAACTGTTTCTGAAAAATTAACAATTTTCTCTTTGGCATTAAAACCAAAGTATAACAGATTTTCCATTAGCCTTCTAAAATATTAATTTGATTTACCATATTTATCAATTATTAAATTTCCTATTAAATGAGACATAAAGTGTATTTACTTACTGCAAAAGAACTTGACTCCACATGATGACTGCCTAAATCGATTTAAATCATTGAAGAGGTCTACTTTGACAACTACATTGATTTCCCCACGAATACCTATAATTCCAAAAGGAAAATCAAGTTTCTACCTTAAAAAGATAAAGTATGATTAGATAATCAAGCAAATATGTGCCAATTAATGATTTCAAAATAATGTATCAATCATAACAGCAATACTTATTTTGCTTCCTAATTATTTTCATTCTAAGCAGTTATTACATTTTCTGAAGAATATGTATGCATTAAAGAATGAATAATACTCATTTTTACCACAAGTCTCCACTTATTTGAACCAATCTAACTGGAAAGGAGTACTGTTTAAATTGATAACATTTTTTGAGTACTGATAATACTGTAAATGCTTTACAAGTAATACCACATAGTGCTCAAACCAAACCAGTACAATAACTTCTGTAGTATTAGTGTCTTCATTTTACAGTGGAAAAAAACCCCTAAAGTTTAATAAAAGTTTAAAATAATTTGCATAGCGTTGACAGCTAGTAAGTGGTAAAGCTAGAGTTAAAAGTCCGATCTTTATTATCCCAGGGTAAATGCTCTTAACAACTAACGCAAGAAGAATCTGATTTAACATAAAAGTAATTTTATTCTTTTCAATGAATATACAGTTAGAAGTGAAAATAAACTAAGAAATTCCAAGATAAACAGTTTTAAGAAGACACCCTAACAAATAAAAGTGACCCAGCACCTATCTCTAAACATTTATTAAATATTTTTGAGTGCTCTGACTTCCTGTCAAATTCATACTTATGAAGGAACCCATCTAAGAATAACTTGCTCATTTGCCCACTGAAATGACAGATTATGTTCCTAAGAGTTCATATAACACAAACCAACTATAAGCAATATTTAATGTCAAAAAATTCATTCATTCATATAGCTATTGCCTTTCATTCAAGCCCAGATTATTTCTCTAATGGCTCTTTTTTTATTGGTAATATATTTGACTGTATTTTATTTTCTGATTACAATATATATACAAGGTGGGGCTAAAGTAGGTTTACAGTTGTGAATATGCAAAACAGAGTTCATTCTTATATTATTATTTATTATTGTATTAATTTCCATATGAACAATGTAAATTTACTTTTGCCCCACCCTGTATACATTGTAAAAAGTATGGAAAAAAGCAAGAGGACAAAAAGAAAAAATAGGATTATAATCGAGAACTAAAACTATGCAAGGTTAAACATTTTATCACCTATTCTGCCAATTTAGCCAATAACATTACATATATGCAACTCTTGTTTCTAAACAAATGTGGGATCATCCTGTAATGTTTTATAATCTGGATTTTGCAATTCATAATACATCATACACATTTCCTTATGCCTTTGTATCATAAAAGCATGCTTTTAGTTTTGGCTAACTTATGGTCTATACATGCTCAAAATTATTTAATAAGTATACCAGATTTTCCAACTTATTTTTACCAATTTAAACATTAGTAAATAGTAAAAGAAGTAACATCACAATAAATATACATACATCTGAGCAAATATTTTATTTTTTTATAATAAATGACTATCAATGGATTGCCACATCAAAATGTAAAACAGGCAGAAAGATGCAAGACTGTAGTAGATAGAAACATCTGCTAGTTCCCTTTAGGTCCATTGACCATTCTAAAAAGATGGTATCACTTTAGGCTAGCAGTTCTCTACCTTTGATCACAGGACCCTTTCAATCTTAAAAATTAGGACCTCAAAGAGTTCTTGTATATGTGAGTCACATCTATCAGTATTCACATATTATAAATTAAGATTGAAAGTTAAAAAAAGAATTTGCTTATTACTCCATTTAAAGTAATAATAAATCTATGTTAACATAAACAATGTTTTTTATAAAAATAACCATAATTGGAAAACCAAAAAATAAGAGTGACACTATGTTACATTTTTCAAGTCTCTATAATGTCTAGCTTAATGGAATACAGTTTGAAAATGTTTTAGCAACATACAGTACAATTATGAGATGCTTTTTAAAGAATGCATTTATTTACTATAGTGTATAAATTTGGCTCAGAAAATTGTTTCAAATTATGTTCAGAAAAGAAACAATTCTACCACTCATACTTTACTACTACATCTAAAAAGAATACATATTTTAAAAACATATGTTTTAAAAGCACCAAGTGTAGACAAAAGTCTTAAACGATAAATTTAAAAGATTGTGATTTATTTTCTTCAGATATACTCCTTACCATGTATGGTATCATAAATTGGAAACCATCCCGAGATGACTGTTGCAGCTTCACTGTAGAGTAAAGGGTCAATGTCAATGTACACTTTACCAATGGCATCATTCGCACTGTAAGTGTCGTGGTCAAGAACTGTGATCTGTAGAGGCTCATCTTGTAAATCTTCATCATCCACCTAAAAGGATGCCTTCAAATTAAATCTTATCATTTAAAAATCTTCATTACCTTAAATGTGCACATACAGCAAATGGAAAAAAAAATTCAATATACAAACAAAAAGTTGTAACTCCTTTTTCTACACAAGATGTCAGGTTTCTGGGGAAAAAATGTACAGCTTACCTCAAGCACAAGGTTAGAATAATTAACATTGTAATTCTTTTTTCTACAATATATATTATCCTGTGTTTTATTACTCTATCAATGATGTCCAGCAAAATATACTTTAGAAATGTCATAATAGAGTCCATATATTAGGTATACAGTGCTAATGAGCAGAGACATCATAATTTCTAAGGACAATTTCAGAGAATAAAACAGCAAAACTGACATTATTTGTAAGAAAAAAAAACAATTTTTAAGTCCATGAAATAAATGTCTGCCCTCTCTCTCTCCTTTTCCTTACTCATTATCAAGTACCTATCATATGCCAAGAGAGGGATGACAGTCTGACCTGTGGTGACATCATGGAGCAAGTGTTGACCTGGAACCCTGAGTTTGAAACCCTGGCTTGCCTGGTCAAGGCACATATGGGAGTTGATGCTTCCTACTCCTCCCTCCTTGTCCCTCTCTCTTTTTCTCTCTCATTCTCTCCATAAAAATAAATAAAATCTAAAATAAAAAGTTTTTAAAAAAAAGAGAGAAGAGAGGACTATTATGGAGAATGCAATGGACTGAATGTTTGTGACCCTCCATAATACAGTGTTGATGCTCTGATACCTAGTGTGATGGTATTGCGAAATGGGGCCTTTAGGAAGTAAATAGGTCAGGAGGGTGAAGCCCTTATGAATGAGATTAGGATCCTTATTATTAAAGATGGGGAGAGATGATCTCTTGGCCCACCATATAAGGACAAAACCAGAAAATGGCTATCTGCAAATGAGAAAGAGGGTCCTCACCAGAACCCAACCATGATGGTACCCTGATCTCAGACTTTTCAGCATCCAGAACTGTGGGGGAAAAATGCTATTGTTTAAGCCACCCAGTCTATGGTATTCTGTTACAGCAGCCCAAACTAAGACAGAGAATAGGCAAAAAAAATAAAAATTTCCTTCATGGAAGAACATTCACTATTTTGACAGCCATCCTCTTAATTTGCCAGTACTCCTCATCAAAAATAGTGGCTAGCCTAACCTGTGGTGGCGCAGTGGATAAAGCGTCAACCTGGAAACGCTGAGGTTGGCGGTTCAAAACCCTGGGCTTGTCTGGTCAAGGCACATATGGGAGTTGATGCTTCCTGCTCCTCCCCCCTTCCCTCTCTCTCTCTCTCTCCCCTCTCTATAATGAATAAATTAAAAAAAGATTAAAAAAATATAGTGGCTAGATGGAACACTAGGACAGAATACAAAAGGATTATTTCCTGTAACTAAAAGACTATACTTTTTAAATGCAGTTTATGACCATTTGTTGTTATAGCAGATATACCACAGTGTTAATGAGTCTAAGATTGAATTTGTAGTTAACTAAAATCTCAATATCTTCCTTATATATGCTTTAATCAAGTGATATCTCTTCAATCCTAATACTTTGGTTAAATTTTTTAAACTTAACTATGAAATATTATGCCTTTTTCCAGCCTCTGTTTAATTCTTATTGATTTTAGGCTATGAACCCAGCTTCTGAAGATTATTGTAAGAATTAAAGTACATAACTTTATGATTTGTCTTAAAAAAGGGGTGTTTCTAAGGCAGACATGATTTTAAATTTATGGATAAAAATGCCTAATATTTTAACTTCACCTTAATATATCCCTGCAATCCCCCCAAAAAAAGTAAGCGTTGGTAACAGATAAAGCAGCAATACCAGAATGTAAACAACTTTGGTAAGTAAAGGTAAAGGTAAAGGTAAAGGTAAAGGTAAAGGTAGGTGACAAATAAGCAGCTTAATATACTAGTCCATCTACTTGTGCATATTTGAAAGTTTCCACTAATAAAATATTAAAATAAAATAATAGCTTTATATTCCAATCCATTCTGCATTTTTTAAGATTTTATTTATTCATTTTAGGGAGAGGAGAGGGGTAAGGTTAGAGAGAGAAGGGAGGGAAGAGCAGGAAGCATCAACTCCCATATGTGCCTTGACCAGGCAAGTCCAGGGTTCTGAACCAGTGACCTCAGTGTTCCAGGTCGATGCTTTATCCACTGCACCACCACAGGTCAGGCATTCCAATCCATTCTGAATCATCTGTCATCGATGGTATTCTCTCTACCACTACTGCATTATTTATCCACTTCATGAAAGGAAAAGAATCATAAACTAACCATTCCTCCAAAGATATCTTTCCAATTTCTAATTACATTAATAACATTTTTTGTGTACATTTTGTGTAAACTGATTCACCTATGAGTACTAACATCTTATGTCATAGGACCCTGAGGTATCCCTTCCATGGCATTATAGGACTCAGCTAACTAAGTGACTAGAAATAATTCATGATCCATACAGAGTAGAATAATTTAAATAGAGAAGTCCAGGAATTAATTTTACTTTTTGAGAGAAAAGAAAGGAGAGAGGGGAAAGAGAAGGAGAAAGGGGGGAGAGAGTGAAGCATCAACTAGTGTTCCATTAGCTGTGCACCCACTGATTTTTTTCTCATATGTGCCCTGACCTGGGCTCTAACTGGTGCCCTCAGAATCGAGCCCTGATGGGGGCTCCAACTGGTAACCTCAGTTTTGAGCTGGCACCCTCAGGATTGAACCAGTGCCCTTGGATCAAGCCAGGGACGCCAGGATCCAGCAAGAGACTCCAGGATCAAGCCAGTGACCTGGGGATAAAAAGAACAGCCTCAGCGCTCCTTGACGACACTCTATCCATTGTACAACTGGCCAGAGCATTCAGAAATTAATTTTAATGAATTAAAAGTTTCTCAAAAATGTTTTAGTTTTAAAAAATATTAGCTGCACAGAAAGAAACTGAGCCAAAAGACTACTTCTCCTAGCCTCTGCTGCAACCAATGAGATATAAGCCTAAGTCATTAGGTGGAGCTAGATATGGTGGGTGCAATATTGTGATTTATAAGATATTTGGTCTTCATACACAGTTTCTGGTTCATGGCTTCCAAAACCTCTGTTTGGAAATGTGTTTAGGAAAACACATTTCCTAAGTGTTGAGAGTGATGAAGTTACTATGTTAATGCGATGACTTTTGGACCCTACTCAAGAGTGGGGGCTGGCTGCCAGGAGAACCAACCAAGTGATTAAGTGTTCGGAACTTTCAGTCCCAAATTCTTCAGTAGGTAATGGGACTGAAGATTGAGTACAACTGCCAATGGCCAATTACAAAATCAATCATGACTATGTAACAAAGTCTCCATAAAACCCCAGAGAACAGCTCATTGTGTTTTCTACGAAGAGCTTCCGCGTTGGAGAACCAGACAGCTTCTACATGCCACAGTGCTGGGCCCCGCACTCCACAAGGACAGAAGCTCCTTTGATCTGAACCTCATATTATGTATTTCTTCATTTGGGTATTAATTCATATCCTTTAATATTATTTATAATAAATTGATAACCTAGTGACATGTTTCTCTGAGTTCTGTAAGCAGATCTAGCTGGTTGGTCAGAAGCACAGGTAAAGAGCATGAGCATATGGCTGGTGTCTGATCTGGAGGGCAGTCTGGTGGAACTGGCCCTTTCCCTGTGGAATTGGATGCTATCCCCAGCTAGACAGTGTCAGAATGAAATACTGTCAGTATCTAAGAATTGTTTGTTGGTATGGAGGGATCCCTCCACACACTGGAATTTAGTGTGGGAACCCTATTTAGTAGGAAAAATTTAAACAAGGCTTGCTGAGCTGAAATCATAAGTTAGTCATAATAAAAATGTACGTTAAAATTATACTATAAGTATCACTTCAGACTTACTAGGATGGCTCATGTTAAAAAAATAATAATAACAAGTGCTTAAAAGGATATGGAAAAATTAGAACTCTTATACATGTTGGTGGGAATGTAAAATGGCATAGCCACTGTGCAAAATAGCTTGGCAGTTCCTCAGAAAGCTAAACGTGGGATTCACCAGATGACCCAGATATTCCATTTCTAGGTATATACCCAAAAGAACTTTAAAGAAGGATTCAGATACTTTCACACTAATGCTTCACTGAGCATTATTCACAATAGCCAAAAGGCAGAACAACTCAAGTGTCCACCAACAGATAAATGGTATTAATAGAATATGGAATATATATATATATAATGAAATATTATTCAAACACAGAAAGGAATAAAATTCTAATAGATGCTACAACATAGATGATCCCTGAAAAATTCTGCTAAGTAAAAGAAGCCAGATGCAAAAGGATAAATACTTATGATTCCACTTACATAAAATGTCTAAGATAAGGAAATTTAAAAAAAAGAGAATTAGAACATACCAGGGGCTGGGGAGAGGAGTGTTGGGAGTTACTGCTAAATGAGTAATTTTTCTGTAGAGTGAGGAAAAGTTTTGCAAACAGTGGTGATGGTTGTACAACACTGTGAATATAATTGATATTGACTTGTACACTTAAAAATGGTTAAAATGGCAATATTTGTGATATATATTTTTACCACAATTTAACAAATTTTAAAAAATTTGTACATTGTTCTTAAGTGATTTCTGATATATGCTAAAATTCAGAGAGAATTACTATATAATATAATACTTTTTTAATCTGGGTTTTCCTATTCATATATATAAATATATATATATTAGGATTCTATTTATTGATTTTACAGAGAGAGAAGTGGGTGTGGAACGAGAAGTAGTTGCTTCACTCTAGCTCTTCACTGGTTGCTTGTTGTATGTGCCTTAACCAGGGAAGTCCAGGGTTTTGTACTAGGGACCTCAGCATTTAAGGCCAGCACTCAATCCACTGCACCACCACAGGTCAGGCTCCTATTCATATATTTATAACTGTAACATAATTTTTAAAATGTCAATATTAATAAAATATATATTTTTATGATATAGGAAAACTAGTATACCTGAAATCAAAGGATTTCATATCATTCCTGTGGAAAGGATCACCTCAAAAAAAACCATACTAAAAATACTGACATTTAAATACTTACCTCAAATTTAAACCATTCCGAGTTCCACTGGGGGTTGAGGGACTTGAGATAAACATCTGTTTTAAAGGTGGTATTACCAAATTTTACCTAAAACAAATAAGAAATAATTAAATATGTGAATACAAATAAAGTTTACTATCAGCCAAGCAATGGAAAAATTAACTTTGGAGGGAGAAAAAAGACAACTTTACCCTGAGCCAAAAAGAAGAAAGTATGGATGGTTCCAGGTAAATTCATAAGACTACACCTGGTACACGGGATAACCTACTCTTGTGCATGACTAGCTCCACAAGAAAATTAAAACATACACCACTATGTCAGTATGAAGAAAGCAAAACAGCTCAGAGAAAAAGAAAGTTTTAAGGGTAGAGGATAAGCAAAACTAAAATGAGGAGGTGAAAGGCTAGCTTTCTCTTACCATCTTGCAAGGGAATCCAAAAGTACAGCCCATTATTACAAGAATTCAGTAATATATCCTGGTTGTATTTTCTAACTTCCCCATATATAGTTTTAAATTTCTTATCTGTGTGCACACCTCACATGATCAGCAATAAACTATGGTTATTAAGGATTTTATGTTCTCATCTTTAGGGACAACGAAAGGGTTTGGAGAGGGAGACTATCTTATTTCATAGCATTCTTGGCAAACACGAAATCACAAAGATCCAAAAATAAGTAAATAAGAAGGAAATGAAGGTGGTGGAAAGCAGGCTGAATATCTGGGACTTGTTTCCAGCCAAAAATTGAGATTGTGAAGCCTCAGATGACTTGAGAAGTGGTCAGGAAGTTTAGAAGCAAAACAGCTAAGGCAACTACAGTGTGTCCATAAAGTCATGGTGCACTCCGGTCATGGGAAAGCAACAAAAGACGATAGAAATGTGAAATCTGCACCAAATAAAAGGAAAACTCTCCCAGTTTCATACCTATTCAGTGCAGTTCGATGTGGGCTCCACTTGTTGCCCTATACACATCCAAACAATAGTGAAGTTCTTGCCACACACGGTTAAGGACGTCTGGTGTAACAGTGAATAACGTCTGTGATTCTCAGTTTTAAGTGATTAATGTCGTTGATACATTCAATGTACACATGTTGCTTCACATAACCCCAAAAGTAAAAGTCTAAGGGCGTCAGATCTGGGAATTGTGGTGGCCATGGCTTGACAGAACCCCTGCCTATCCACTGCCGGAGGAATGTTCTATCCAGAAACTCACGAACAATGGTGGCACAGTGTGGAGGAGCGTCGTCCTGTTGAAAGATGACACCTTCTGGAAATTGTGGCACTGCATACAATTCCAACATATCAAGATAGGACTTTGTTGTCACAGACTGCGCCGTGAAAAAAAATGGGCCTATCACCTTATCTTGCATCAGGCCACACCACATGTTCACTTTAGGGGTATTACGTTCGTACTCAACGTAGACATGAGGATGTTCAGCAGCCCATATTCAGACGTTATGGCAATGAACATGTCCACAGATATGGAAGGTCGCCTCATGGCTAAACACAATCTTCTGCAAAAATCTTGCATCACTGTCGATCTCATGAAGCATATCTATAGCAAACGTGCATCGTGTGGGTCTATCCGCTGGTTTGATAGTGTGCAACAGCCGCAATTTGTACCCCGTAAAACAGAGATGTTTCTTTAACACCTTATGAACTGTAGTCTTGCTTAGGTGCAACTGTCAAGCACACACATGCACAGATTTTTTAAGGCTCCTTAGGTAGCTATCCCATACAGCCTCTACAGACTCGTCACTGACTGATGGCCTACCAGAACGGGGTGTCTCCACCAAACTGCCAGTTTCCTTCAACTGCTTATCCCACTGAGTAATGTTATTCCTATGTGGTGTCGCTTTGTTATAAACTCGCCGATATTCACATTGCACTTTGGTCACGGATTCAAATTTAGCAAGCCACAGAACACACTGAACTTTCCTCTGTACCATCCATATCTCGACTGGCATGGCCGTGGGCTGCTCTGCTGTATACACGGTGTTACATCATCATCTGCGCATGCGCACATGCTGCCACATCATCCTACAGAAACTGGGAGGGTTTTCCTTTTATTTGGTGCAGATTTCAAATTTCTATCGTCTTTTGTTGCTTCCCTGTGACCGGTCAATAGTGCACCATGACTTTACGAACACACTATTTCCTAGATTGCCTCACCTTTCCTAAATTTAATCTAATTCTTCCTTAATTCTACCAGTTATCACCATAGTACCTTTCCTAAACTCAGAATTCACTACAGGTTATATCCCTTCTATCACAGTAACCACCAGAGCTTGTGCACACTGAAGGTAATTAGGAAATATAGGTTTGATCAGATAATCTAGAAAACATCCTTTCCTTTTTGACCTACAATCCTACTTTTGGTATTATAATATTTATAGATATTAATGTTTAATCAGTCCAGAAATTTTTCCAAAAGCAAGATATCCAAAACTATCTTTTATCTTCTGCATATTTTTCTGGTTATTATACCAATCAATTGGAATTATCAGGAAGAGCAACTATGTGGTACCTAGGCAGTTTGGTTAGAGAATAAAAAAGTTTTGGGAGTTTTTTTTGCTTTTTGTTTTGAGAAAGGAAGGGAGAGAGAGACAGGAACATCAAGCTGCTCCTACATGCGCCTTGACCAGGGAATCGAGCCCGCAACCTCTGTACTCCGGGACAATGCTCCAACCAACTGAGCCACCTGGCCAGGGCTAAGAAAGGTTTTAAGAAATTACATAAAGCACTAGTGTGGTTGGTTGGACCATTGTCCCAATGCACAAAGGCTGTGGGTTCAATCCCAGGTCAGGGCACATACAGGAACAGATCGATGTCTTTCTCTCTTGCTCTCTACCTTCCTCTCTAAAATCAATAAATAAAATTTTAAAACAAAATAAACTTTAAAATTACATAAAAATAATAACTTCTTGCATGATAAGAAATTTTATAAAATCAAAGATAAATAAGAAGGCCCTGGCCAGTTGGCTCAGCAGTAGAGCATTGGCCCAGTGTGTGGATGCCCTGGGTTTGATTCCCGGTCAGGACACACAGGAGAAGCACTCATCTGCTTCTCCAGCCTTCTGCCTCTCCTTTCTCACTGTCTCTCTTTTCCCCTCCGCAGCCAAGGCTCCATTGGAACAAAGTTGGCCCAGGAGCTGAGGATGGTACCATGGCCTCTGCCTCAGGTGCTAGAATGGCTCCAGGTGCAGCGGAGCAATAGCTCAGATGGGCAGAGTATCACCCCCTGGTGGGCATGCTGGGTGGATCCAGGTCAGGCGCATGCGGACGGCTGTCTCTCTGCCTCTCCACTTCTCACTTCAGAAAAATAAAAAAAATAAAAAAGATAAATAAGAAACTGAGTAAAAGTATTTACCAAATACATTGCAAAAAGCTAACTTACTCAATTTTCATTTATTTTTTCATTTTTTAAATTTACTGATTGGTTCTAAAGATAGACAGAGTGAGGGTGGGAGGGAGGAAGAGAGAGAGAAATATTGATTTGTTGTTTCATGTAGTGGTGCGTTTATTGAATGGTTGCTTCTTGTATGTGCCCTAACTGGGAATTAAACCCACAATCTTGGCCTATTGGGACAATGCTATAACCAACTGAGTTTCCCAGCCAGGGCCAATAACATATTCAATTTTTAATGAGTTCCTTCAAACCAGTAAGAAAAAGATCAACAAACCAACATGAATAGACAATTCAAAGAAATGGAAAAATACATAGATGTCTTACATATGTCAAGAGATGATCAACCTTATTCACACTAAAAAAAATGCAAACTAAACCAACATTTTTAATTATCAGGTTGGTGCAGATCAAAAAGTGTGAAAACAGTGTGAGGTTCAAACTCTGCTGCTGTGAGTGTAAATTATAACAATATCTACAGACTATAGTTTGAGAACATAAATCAAAAATTTAAAAGTCTATATCCTTTAAATTCAGGTGTACAATGGATATACAGTGTATATATAAGCAGCATTATAGTAGAAAAAGATTGGAAACAACCTATATATCCATTAGTTTGGAACTGGGTAAATTAAGTATGTAAAGCCACATAATACATACTAAATAGATGAATGAAGCAGTTCTCCAAGCACTGGTATGGAACAATGTCCAAGATACAGCTGTCTACTGCAGAACAGTGTGTATGGCATAATTTAAATAGTGATTGTCTCTAGTAAGATACACAAGAAATGTTAACAGTGGCCACTACAAAGAATAGAACAGACTGCTGTGTTAAAAGAAAGGCAATAAGCCCTGGCCGGTTGGCTCAGTGGTAGAGCGTTAGCCTGGCGTGCAGGAGTCCCGGGTTCGATTCCCGGCCAGGGCACACAGGAGAAGCGCCCATCTGCTTCTCCACCCCTCCCCTCTCCTTCCTCTCTGTCTCTCTCTTCCCCTCCCACAGCCAAGGCTCCATTGGAGCAAAGTTTGCCCAGGTGCTGAGGTTGGCTCTGTGGCCTCTGCCTCGGGCGCTAGAATGGCTCTGATTGCGGCAGAGCAACGCCCCAGATGGGCAGAGCATCGCCCCCTGGTGGGCATGCTGGGTGGATCCCGGTTGGGCGTATGCAGGAGTCTGTCTGACTGCCTCCCCATTTCTAGCTTCGGAAAAATACAAAAAGAAAAAAAGAAAGGCAATAAGAGGCTGACTCATTTTGTAGATTTTGGATTTTGAACCATGCACATATATTACCTATTTTTAAGTGTATTATTTTTAAAATAAAATCCAAATGACAAAAATTTTATTTATTTATTTATTTTTTTTAATTATTTTTTTTTTCTGAAGCTGGAAACGGGGAGAGACAGTCAGACTCCCGCATGCGCCCGACCGGGATCCACCCGGCACGCACACCATGGGGCGACGCTCTGCCCACCAGGGGGTGATAATCTGCCCATCCTGGGCGTCGCCATGTTGCGACCAGAGCCACTCTAGCGCCTGAGGCAGAGGCCACAGAGCCATCCCCAGCGCCCGGGCCATCTTTGCTCCAATGGAGCCTTGGCTGCGGGAGGGGAAGAGAGAGACAGAGAGGAAAGCGCGGTGGAGGGGTGGAGAAGCAAATGGGCGCTTCTCCTGTGTGCCCTGGCCGGGAATCGAACCCGGGTCCTCCGCACGCTAGGCCGACGCTCTACCGCTGAGCCAACCAGCCAGGGCAAAAATTTTATTTTGATTTGAATTACAGAATTCTGATCTACTTCCAGAATTTTATTCTAAAGAAATACTTTCATATAAGGCCTCCTCCCTCAAAAATGTACAAAAAACTAAACAGTCATTCAATAGAAAAGTGACTAAATAAATAACTAAAGAACCCTACCAAAGAATGGAATCAATTATATGTACTGTCATGGGAAACTGTCAGTGAAATAAGTGAAAAGAACAAGCAGTAGAATACGTGACAGCAATTATCTCTGAAAAAGGGACTGACAAGGAGTAGGCAATACCGTATAGGGTACCAAGAAAGAAGTAAGAAATTTCTAAGTTTTACTTCTGAATATTCAAATCTTTTGTAATGGGAGCTGTTTAGGTATTTCTTGTGTAATTTTCTAAAATATTTTTAAATCCCAAATATTAAAGAAATGAAATTTAATGGGAGAACAAACAACCTAATTAAGAAAGAAATCAGCAAAGGACATGAATAGACACTTCTCCAAAGGGAACATATGGATGGCCAGTAGACATATTAAAAAATGCTCAATCATCAGGGAGATGCAAATTAAAACCACAATGAGATATCAACTCACACCTGTCAGAATGGCTCTAATTCATAAGTCAACAAGTAACAAGTGCTGGTGAGGATGTGGAGAAAAGGAAACACTCATGCACTGCTGGTGGGAATGCAGAATGCTGTGGTCACTCCGGAAAACAGTGTGAAGTTCCCTCAAAAAATTAAAAATGAAAATGCCTTTTGACCCAGTGATTTCACTTCTAGGAATATACACAGAGAAACCTGAAATATTAATTCAAAAGAATATATGCACTGCTATGTTCACTGCAGCATTATTTACACTAGCTAAGATCTGGAAACAGCCTAAGTGCCCATCAGTAGATGACTGGACAAATAGAACTGTGGTACATTTACATAGTGGAATCCTGCTTGGCCTTAAAAAAAAGGAGGAAATCTTACCTTCTGCAACAGCATGGATGGATCTGGAGATTATTATTGTCAGTGAAATAAGCCAGGCAGAGAAAGACAAGTGCTATATGATCTCATTTATATGTGAAATCTAATGTACACAATAATATAATGAATAAAATAGAAAACGGATACATGGTACAGATAAACAGCTGTCAAAGGGAAGAGGGGTTGACAGGCTGGATGAAAGAAGGTAAAGGGATTAAGCAAAAAATATAGATAGATAGATAGATAATCACATACACAAAAACGACAGCGTGGTCATAGCTAGAGATGAAGAGGGGGTAGGTGGAAGCCAAGAGGGAGCAATGGGGATGCAAAGAGACTGCTTTGGGCAACAGGCAAATGATGTGGTATGCAGGTGATGTTCTACTGAGTTGTATGATTTTGTGAACCAGTGTCACCCCAATAAATTCAATTTAAAAAAAGAAACCTAAGGGGTAAAAAGAAACTTAGGAAGAGTAGAGGTTACTGCTCATTTACCAATTCAATTTTTATTACATTTCAATATTCAAAGTATCAAAGAAATATTTAATGTCTTATTTAACTAAACACTGCTTTATTTGAAGTAAAATGTAGTTAGGATTTATAAAACCATTCAAAAGCCAAATGTATTTAAGGGTTATAATTTAAAACCCCTTTCAGTTTTATGCCACTATATTATACTCCCCCTTCCCCCTTTTTATTGGTCAACTGTTCATTCTAGATATACTAAAGATATGATCATCCCTACACTGCATTAAACAAACAAAACCCAAGATTTTAGAAAAAGAAAAAGGCTAGAGTGTGTATTTAGCCAACATTGTGAAGATTCCCCTTCTACTAAAGAATCACAGTCCATTCATTCTTATTTAATTCAAAGGAGAGTTTACTACTCAGCAGTTAAGTGAATGCCTTACAACTTAATTAAAGAACATCAGGGATTTTAATGAGATTCCCTAGTAAAGGACAAGCATTCTCTTTACCCTCTCATTAACTAAATTACCTTGAGAAAGTTATTTAACCTGTTATTTTAAGGCTGCTTCTTCCTCTGAAAAAGAGGGTTGCTGTGAGCATTACATGAGACAACACAAGGAAACACATGGCAAAATGTCTGATACATAGAAAATACTCATTTAATATTAATGTCTTTTCCTCTCCTCTCCCTGTTCCCTCAAAGGCTCCTGGATAAACACAAACTGATGATGTACTTTAGCAGAACAGTTTGGAATACGCACATCAAACTGCCATATATTCCCATTAATACTTCCCTTGTACAGAAATCCAGCCCATTCACCCTTGAGATTCTTGCAAGAATAATTAGCATCTTTAAATATTACTTGGTCTTCACTGGCTTCCCAGACTCCTCACATCATATATTGTAGAAATTCCCTCAACTGATTGATTAATCAAAAAACTTGGTTAAATCAGAGAATCATTAAAAATGAGACAAAGAGTAAACATTAAGATAAAACATAAATATTCATTCCTCTACCTTTTAATATAAGAGTAAGGACCCATTCTCTTTTTTTTTTTTTTTTTTTTTTTTTTGTATTTTTCCTAAGTGAGAAGTGGAGAAGCAGTCAGACTCCCACATGCGCCAGACCAGGATCCAACTGGCATGCCTACCAGGGGGTGATGCTCTGCCCCTCTGGGCTGTTGCACCATTAGGCCAGAACCATTCTAGCGCTTGGGGAGGAGGCATGGAGCTGTTCTCAGCACCCAGGGCCAACTTTGCTCCAGGGGAGCCTTGGCTGAGGGAAGGGAAGAGAGAGAGAGAAGAAAGAGAGGGGGAAGGGTGGAGAAGCAGATGGGCACTTCTCCTGTGTGCCCCGACTGGCAATTGAACCTCGGGCTTCCACGGGCCGACACTCTACCACTGAGCCAATTGGCCAGGGTGGGCTCATTCTTTTAATATAAGACTAAGGGACCATTCTTTAGAGTTGTACATCATCATTTTTTGCATAAATCACACCCATAATGTATCATTTGTAATTGACAATTTGGATTTCTTTAAAATGTGGTGGTAGAATTTAAAATTGCCTGTAACATAAAATCCTAGATTTTTACCCTGGTGGAATAGCTCTGTTGGTTAGAGCATTATCACAACATGCAGAGGTTGCAGGTTCAATCCCCAATCGGGGCACATACAGGAACAGATTCATGTTTCTTTCTCTCTCTCTCTCTCTCTCTCTCTCTCTCACTCCCCCTTCTCTAAAATCAGTAAATAAAAATTTAAAAAAAGAATCCTAAATTTTTAACAATCTTCATCTGATTCAAGAGTAGTTTTTAGAGACTGTGTCCATAAGTCCTTCTGTAGCATCATCAGCTTATTTTACACATACTTCACTGATTTATATAAGGTTTAAATAAGCTAAAATAAAATAATAGAGTTGGCATAAACAACTGCCTCTTGGTAAAGTACACCAGCCAACTGGTGAGAGAAGCAGGCACACTGGAGAATAATCTTACTGTACGGGCTATGAAGAATGTGCTTACAGAAGAAATACAGCATTCTGGGGACTGTACCCTGGGACTGTAATTAGAAAATGAGTGGAAACTGGTTAAGAGAACTGCTACTGCACAGACTTCTTCTCCTAGCCTTCAGACTACTCAGTAGTCTGTGTCCCTGCCTACCTAGCCAAATTTTATTTTCCACTTATATTTAACAAGGGAAGACAAGATGGTGCTGGAGTAGGTGGAAGTACCAACATCTACCTCCCAGAATCAAAGTGGATTACAAACTAATTTTAAGAACTATCATCTGGAAAAACCAACTTTGGACTAAATTAAGAGGACTCTTCAACCAAGGAACACTGAAGAAGCCACACCGAGACTGGTAGGAAAAACGGAAAAGCGGAGAGGGCTGCCCAGCTCCCCGGAGTGAACGGAGTAAACAGCAGCCTGGAGAGGCTCGCGTGGTGGGAAGTGAATTTAGCAGAGAGGGGAGAGTCCTGAGCCCCAGGAACAAAGCCCCAGCCTGCAGCCCCAGAGCCCAGAAGAGGCATAAGGTCAGTTAGTATTTAGCTGGAAACAAGTCAGGATACTGTTTGTGAGAAAGAGTCTGATTTCTCAGACCCAGGATTCTTCTTATATTTAACAAGAATCCTAACTTCAATTACATATGCTCTACCTTGCCTTTGCTTTTACCAAGTTTTTCATATTCATCTAAAAAATACCCATTTTTCCTTCTACCTGTGGAAATTTTACCATTCTTCAAACTCAGCACAAAGACTTCTCATCACCAGCTCAGGCTTCATTATGTCCCTCTCCTATGAGCTTATATTGTACTGATAGTCTACATCACACAATTTCCCTTTATTAAATTATAATCCTTCATTATCCCTTTTTTCCTGCATTAATCTTTCCCTTTCTGCTGGATTATTCCTATTAGTACACTAATATGTTCTATTATCTGCTAACATTTTTTTTAAGTACTAAGTGCAAGGTCTCTGGCTTGAGTATGGATCATAGATATGATCCCATGGTCACTGGCTTGAAGCCCAAGGTCGCTGGCTAGAGCCCAAGGTTGCTAGCTTGAACAAGAGGTCACTTGCTCTGCTATAGCTCCCCCCCAGCCCCCCGCCCAGTCAAGGCACATATGAGAAAGCAATCAATGAACAACTAAGGTGCCACAGTGAAGAATTGATGCTTCTCATCTCTCTCTCTTCCTGTCTGTCTTTCCCTATTGGTCCCTCTCTCAGTCTCTCTCACTGCCTCTGTCAAAAAACAAAAGTACTAAGAGCTTTGTACTCACCCAAATATTTCTCCTCCCCCCTTCATAGCCATATTTCCTGAAACAGTTGCCTACTCATACGACTCCTACTTCCTCACTTTCCACGTACTTTAACCCTCTTTTTAGCTCACTAGAGCAGTGGTCCCCAACCCCCTGGCCACGGACCGGTACCGGTCTGTGGGCCATTTGGTACCGGTCCGCAGAGAAAGAATAAATAACTTACATTATTTCCGTTTTATTTATATTTAAGTCTGAACGATATTTTATTTTTTTTAAATGACCAGATTCCCTTTGTTACATCCGTTTAAGACTCACTCTTGATGCTTGTCTCGGTCACGATACATTTATCCATCCCACCCTAAAGGCCGGTCCGTGAAAATATTTTCTGACATTAAACCGTTCCGTGGCCCAAAAGTTTGGGGACCATTGCTTCTCGGCCTTTTGGCTAAGATCAAGTGTAGGATCTGTTCTTATCAGTTTAAAAGGTTGGGGACCACTACACTAGAGGATGGGCTTCTGTCATTATTATCAATACTACTCTAGTCAGGATCATTAACAATCTCCGTGTTGCCCAACTCAGTCTGATCTCTCGATGCTGAACAACTGAACAACTGAGAGATTTCTCTTCCCAGAAACTTCCTCTCTTGTCTTCTGAGATAGTACTTTCCTGATTTATCGCCTGCTCACTGGCTGACAATCTCAGTTTCCTTTCCCTAGTCCTCCATTTCTATTAAAATACTTAGGTCAAGTTTTTCAAGGATCTATCCCTCTTCTTTCTCCCCTCCTCCCAAGTTAAGAGATTTGCAAAATGCACAGAACCAATTTCTAAGGAAACTTGAGAAATGTCTGGGGATCTTTGGGGGACAAATAGTAGTATTATTTAATGAGGAAGGCCAAGGATGGTAGCATCCTGCAATGCAAGATAGTCCCCAACAAGGAACACTTGTATCATACCATGACATTCAAATGTTCCACCAGATAGTCACATAGATGAAAAAATTATTCAGAACCTAACTCAGTTTTACAAATAAAAGTAGTGTAATGGGGTTTTAATATACATAATTACCAAGAAATACAACCATCATGTACATTAAGGGACAAATCTCTTTTTTCCTGTAAATTGACTACTTTGGAAAAACATAAAGTCAATGGCAAGAAAGCCTGAGATGCCAAAACTACATATCTGTCCCACTGTCCAAAGAGCAATGATGTGATCTTATACATCAGGCACTCCCCTATCCTGCAGCCCTGCTGTATTTTTTCTCCACATGGGGCACTTCTCACCATCAGACATACTTTATCTTTTATTTAATTATCTTCTTTATTGAACTTCTTTCTCCCACTAAAATGTAGGTTCCACGACTAAAATATCTTGTTTGCTGTCTCCCCAGAACACTGTACGATATCCAGTACACTATTTGATACATGCAAAGGATCAATAAATACTCATGGACTCAATCTGATTACTTCCTATCTTCTACTGTGGTCACAAACAAGTACTTCCTTATTGCAATATATAGGAAAATATAATTTTATTTCTCTGTCTTATTACAGTTAGAGTATTATATTGAATTTTTAACTGTAAGCATACATAGATTATATTAGCTATAGATACCATGCCAAGATAGTAAAAGGTGGATTTCAAAATACCTGCTATATCAAAGGGACACTGGGTCTCACAAAGCTGAGAAGCACTGGCCTGTGTGAGCTCCTTTCTATTTCATACCTCTGTTTTGACACTGTTCTAACAAACCCAAATTTCTCCTTGACAACTCCAACTGAAGGTCCAAAGACATCTCAAATCTAAATGCCCAGATGGAAAGTGAGTCTCCAATCACTCAGTCAATCTCTGGCAAACCCATGGAGTCTCGGAAATTACCCCATAGCTCCAGAAATCTAGGTATCATCTTTTAGTCTCCCTTTCCCTGGTTCCCTACTCAAATCTACCAACAAATCCTCTAGAGTCTATCTTCAAAGCATGTCTGGAATCTACCCACTTTTCTTCATTATCACCTCTTTTTTGAACTACATATTATAGAATCATCTAACTAGTTGCCTACTTAGCTTTCACCTCTTCAGTCCATTCCCCAGACAACAAAAGTGCTCATCTTTACAACTGCTTTCCATTGAATTTAGAATAAAATCCAGTCTCCTAACCATGGCCTCTAAGATCCTGCAAGATTGGCTAACTCTCCAACTTTATCTTATACACACTCCTCTTCACTTACAACATATCAACCACACACACCTTCTTCACTTCCTACAATAAAGCAAGTGTCCTCAGGATCTTCCTTCTGCTAAGCCTCTCTTGCTCTAAACTCCCCTATATATTCACATATCCACTCCCTGAGCTGCTAGCACCTCCTTCGCATCCAGCAAGTCTTTGCCTAGTTAACACTTCCCCAGAGGCCTGCCCTGATTACTCAACCTAAAGTACAGTAGATGTACTGTTGTTATTCTCTTCCTATTGTTTTCTTTCATGGCACTCATCACAACTTGTAATTATGTATTTATTAATTTTGTAATTTTTTAATGTCTGTCTGTTCCACCAAAATATAAGGTTCATAAAAACAGGAACCACATCTGTTTTGTTCACCATTGTATATGCATTGGCTAGACCAGTAACTAACAAGGGTCCTGGCATATAGGGGGCGCTCAGAAACTACATATCTGATGAAAGAAGGAATTAATGAGTCACCCTTGAATCCAACCCCTCCCTCACCAACAAAAGCCATTTGTTACCAAAACCTGAAGTTTTACCTAAGAAATGCCCCTCATTGGCCCTGGCCGGTTGGCTCAGTGGTAGAGCGTCAGCCTGGCGTGCAGAAATCCCGGGTTCGATCCCCGGCCAGGGCACACAGGAGAGGCGCCCATCTGCTTCTCCACCTCCCCCTCCTTCCTCTCTGTCTCTCTCTTCCCCTCCCGCAGCCAAGGCTCCATTGGAGCAAAAAGATGACCCGGGTGCTGGGGATGGCTCCTTGGCCTCTGCCCCAGGCGCTAGAGTGGCTCTGGTCGCGACAGAGTGACACCCCGGATGGGCAGAGCATCGCCCCCTGGTGGGCGTGCCGGGTAGATCCCGGTCGGGCGCATGCGGGAGTCTGTCTGACTGCCTCCCCGTTTCCAGCTTCAGAAAAATACAAAAAAATAAATAAATAAAAAATAAATAAACATGGACATTTTCATTTAAAAAAAAAAAAGAAAAAAAAGAAGTGCCCCTCAAATCTTTCTCTTTTAATCCATTCCATTGCCACCAGAGCACATAAATTGCCTAATTTTACTGTCTTCGCCACTGTCCTTGCCTCATCTCTCATGTGTCCAGTCTATCATTCAAGTCATCCTAGACAGAAGCAACCTAATACAGAAATGATCTTATTTCATTTCTTCTTAAAAGCCCCCCTGCTTACAGAATAAAGAAAATTTTCTTTAGTATAGAAAATGAGGGTTGGCTCCATCTACCTTTTAAGCCTTATCACTCATGACCTCAACCACCCACACATCCTCTTTTAGGTTAGACACATCTCAAACTTCCTACACATACCATGTATCCCATTCTGTGCCTTTGAGGTTCCCTCTGCGTGGTAAAAATCCTGGGTGGCCCTCAAGACCCAGCTCAAATGTCACTAATCTTAGGAAGTTTCCCTAAACTTTTGGACAGAATTAAGTTTCCACATTCTGTAACAACACTCATCATCTTGCTTGGAGAGGCAGTACTAGCACAGTCATTAAGATAACAGACAAGCCTGACCGGGCGGTGGTGCAGTGGATAGAGCGTCGGACTGGGATGCGGAGGACCCAGGTTCGAGACCCCAAGGTCACCAGCTTGAGCGCAGTCTCATCTGGTTTGAGCAAAGCTCACCAGCTTGGACCCAAGGTCGCTGGCTCAAGCAAGGGGTTACTCGGTCTGCTATAGCCCCACAGTCAAGGCACATATGAGAAAGCAATCAATGGACAACTAAAGTGTCTCAACAAAAAACTAATGATTGATGCTTCTCATCTCTCTCTGTTCCTGTCTGTTTCTGTCTATCCCTCTCTCTGACTCTCTCTGTCTCTGAAAAAAAAAAAAAGAAAAAAGATGACAACAAAGTTACTGAGATTTACAAGATTAAGTAACCTTACCCAAATTATTTACTGTCCCTAGGCCTCAGTTAGTTTAATTGTAATATGGAATAAAAATACAATAGCAGGACTCTTTTGAGGACTAGGAATTAAAAAGTACTTAGCACAGACCTAGTAATAAAAAGACTCAATACATGATATTAGTCATTAATCTAAACTGTGAGACAGTCTCTGCGCTACCTGAAAGCAAAGACTATATATATCTGTGTCCCTATTATTTAACATCTGACCCAAGATCACTCGGTAACTATTTCTCAAATTAAGTTGAGGTTTAAAAATCACCAAGGCAAAACTGCGGTTACTGGGTTAGAGAACCTTCGTGGAACATCAAGAATATTTTATATTGTGATAAAATCAAGCTATATATCATCATGTATCTATCAATTCTCTACATTAATATGCCAAAGATTATTGTTCTAATCCTCTGGCTCATCTTGTCAAGTTTTATTACAATTTTTACTTGGCTTCTTTTATACCCTGGGTTATTACTCTCCAAGCCCTAAGCCTACGATAATTTGCATGGGTTGTAAACTAATTGTTAAATTTAAAAGGTAATTTTGCAATTCTATGGCACTTAATTGACTTCCTATCCCAAGGCACTAAAATTACCCTGAAACAGCTCATCAGACCTACCAGTCCAGACAAGAGCAGAAAGTGTCACAACCGTGTACACGGTTGTAGAATTTACACTGATGATTCAGAAAAGACTACGGTAAAGAGTGGATCTCCTAGCTTCGTAGGTCTCCAGGCGCCCAAACGCATGGTAAATATATACATTCCTAAACAGCATTTCCATCACTCTAGCGTGAAGAGCCACCTCTCCCCACCCGAAGGGTGTGTGCATGCGTGTGTGTGCGTGCGTGTTTCGGCGGCCCCACGGCCACGCCTTGGGATAGCCTTACTGGCAGGTGGCCTGTTATGAGCCCTGAAATCAGGGTCACCCCAGCACGCAGAGCAGTAACAGCCTCCGGCGCGGCACTGCGTGCAAGCCGCGCACCCGTCACAGGGGCTGTAGTCCCGGCAGACAGCCCCCCAGGGAGGGTTGGACAAGCACACGGGACGGTCGCGAGGGGAGTCGGCTGAGGGGCTGGGGCCGAGATGGGTAGGACCCTTCACAGGGCTTGGCGCCCCGTGTGTTTTAAGCAGCAGGACCTTGCACCAACCTCCACAAAGGCATCTGTCAGATCACTAGCTCGGTCCATCACTGGCAAATGGCGTCCGGCCACGATTTTCACCTTCAGCTTCCCAGGCATGGTCTTGGCTTGGGCCTCTCCTTAAGCTCCTGCAGAAACAAACAAGAGATTCTGCGCCGAGCGCCCAGCCTGGCGGGGAGGGGCGGGAACGCGCGGAGAGCGGCGCGCCGCGGAGGCGCGCGGAGCAACTGACCGCAGGGGGCGCGCGGGGCAACTGACGGCAGAGGGCGCGCGGGGCAACTGACGGCAGAGGGGATGCAAGGAGCAGTCTGGCGCAAAAGCTGAGGCCTCATTCCGGAGAGGCAGCCGGGGGAGTCGCCATGGTGGGCTCCTCTGTCCCGATCCCGCAGGGCTGGCTAGAGAAGCCAGAGCCTGTCAACATCCCGCAGAGCTTCTGCCGCCGTTCCTAACGATCCTCCTCCCCCAACATGGCGGCTCTCTCGGTGTGGAGGCAGCATCGATTATTCGGCGCTCGGCCCCCTCGGCAGGGAAGAAGGAAAATCCGCGCTGTGAAGGTAAGAGGGAGGAGGGGGGGCGGATTTGGAAGCTGGAGGGCAGGGAAAATGGAGTGAGCCCTGCATCATCCATCGAGTCTGGGCTGTGAGTCAGGGCGCTGCTTCGTCCCCGGAGGAAACCAGCTCTCAGCCTGGGCGGGGTAGGTGCCGCTCCGGGCCGGGCCGGCCGCTGCCATCCCGGCTGCGACAGCAGACTGCTGGAGGAGCGGTTTCAGTCTGCCTTGAACGGCCCGTTGGTGCTTTGTATCAGCAGCTTAGCTACTATCTACCTAGAAAGGTGACGGTTTTATAAGAAATAGGGTAAGAAATTTCGGCGAATATCAGGCAGTTGACTCACATTTTTTATTCAGTCGCATACACCTGTACTGTGTCTCGGGTAACAGGTGTTACAGTAGGTCTTGGGCAGAAAACCAAACAACAAAGGCAACAACTGTGAAATCCAAAACCATGCCTGAAAGAATTTACCCTGCCCTCATAGATTTTCTCAGTGTGCTTAGTGTCTACGAGCCTAAAGACAAGACTGCCGTGGCTGGCAGGTCAGGACTATATATATATATATATTAGTATACATATATATACTAAATTGCATAATCTATAGGCCCAGACCGTCAAAAAAGGAGTAGGGAAATTGAGGAATTGAGGAACACGCACAGGATGTATGTAGCACAAATCACTCCATACCAAGTACAAAAACAACCTTAACAGTGCATGCTGTATCACATACAAAATCATCATTAACAATTCAGTATAAAGAATATACCACTGAATCCATCAGGAATGAGAAATTCCTAAATGAAGGTATCAGGGTAATAATCGTAACTTCAAAAACATCAGGTTAAATTAACTACTTCAGGCAGCGGTGACTCCCAATTATCTTTTCAAGGCAAAAGAAAAAATTCTTTTGCAGAGGGAATATTTTTCACATAAGTGAGAACTTGAACCTTCCAAAAAAAGAAAAAAAGTCTTCCTTAAAAAATAAATCGCTGACTTTGGGACTAGAGCAGGGGTCAGTAACCTTTTTGGCTGAGAGAGCCATGAACGCCACACATTTTAAAATGTAATTCCATGAGAGCCATACAATGACCCGTGTACCTTACGCATTATCCAATAAAAATTTGGTGTTGTCCTGGAGGACAGCTGTGATTGGCTCCAGCCACCCGCAACCGTGAACATGAGTGGTAGGAAATGAATGGATTGTAATACATGAGAATGTTTTATATTTTTACATTATTATTATTTTTTTATTAAAGATTTGTCTATGAGCCAAATGCAGCCATCAAAAGAGCCACGTCTGGCTCTCAATGAGCCATAGGTTCCCAACCCCTGGACTAGAGAAATCTTTGTTCATTTAAACCAGTGGTAGTCAACCTGGTCCCTACCGCCCACTTCCAGCTTTCATGGTGGGAGGTTGCAGAGCAACCAAAGTATAAATAAAAAGATAGATTTAACTATAGTAAGTTGTTTTATAAAGATCTATTCTGCCAAACTTAGTGAAAATTCAACATAAAGTACTTGGTAAGTAATTATTATTATATGCTTTAACTTGCTGTAACTCTGCTTTATAAATTTTATAAAGTAAAGTTTCTTCCCTACTTTGTAAATCACCTGTGGAACTGGTGGGTGGTTAGAAAATTTTACTATAACAGAGATTCAAAAGTGGGCGGTAGGTATAAAAAGGTTGACTACCCCTGAAAACTAACAAAAGGATAGAGGCCTCATGCAGATTTCCTTAGCTTCACCTACAGTTTTTTGTGGAGTCTTAACTCCACCCTTTAATGTCCTTACCAAACTCTCAAGGTCTGCTACACTAAGTGATAGGTTAACTTTGGTGTGTTTTGGTGGTAGAGTTGAAATAGTCTTTTTACTAAAATCAAGGAATTACTATACTTCATTTTTTTAAATACCAAAATGTGTAAGGACAAATATTAGAAAACTGAAGTTTAACAACAAGCTTGGTGGGAAGTAATGCACTGTATTACAACATGATGCAATGTAAAATATTTGCAAATTGACCAGAGGTTAACAATCTCAGCCTCCTAATTAGTAGCCTGTCAAGTACTTATATGTACCTGCTTCTTTAGACATCATCAACAGATTATTTTTAAGATACTTACTGAAGACTTTTTTTTTTAGTTGAATTAAGCCTTCAGTTTGTTTTCTAATAATTGTACTAGTTTGTTTAAATTAATGCTGGAAACAATGCTGACTTTTGTGACAGTTCTCTCATGATCTAGTTTTTTATTATTTTCTTTAGCTTTATACCTCGTTACTCTTTTTGCATTTTATTTAGATCCTACAGTAATAATAAAAGTTAACATGTTGATTATTTGCTGTGTACCAGCTACTAAATTCAGTGCTTCACAGCTTTTAAGCCTCCATAAAATCCTATGAGGTGGTAATTATCAGCCTTTATTTTATAGATGAGGAATTTGAGGCTTTACAAAGGTATGATGATAACCCCAAGTCATGGAACTGGTAATATTGGCAGGATTTAGATCTAAACGTTGTGATTCCAAGAACCTATGATCTTTACAGGCCATGTAGTTTTCCAATAAGCTATGGTTTACTCTCTATCTGAGATACCTGTCTCATAGTCATCCTGACAAATACTTAAGAATTCGTAACTCAGTTTAAATGTTACTTTAATGGCTTCTGTGGTCTTTTTTCTAGTAAACATACTGTCCACTACCATGGCTCTGCTATCATTAAATCTAACAGTGTCCTTATACATAATTATTGATCTGTCTTTCTCTCCCTTATTAAATTTTGAACACCTTAAGGCAGGGGTCTCAAACTCAACTCAGCATGTGGGCCGCAGAGCAAGATCACAGCCATTCGGCGGGCCGCACTAGGTCTACAAAAGGCAACTGTTACGCAACCCTTTTCTCACTGCAGTTGAAAACAAAAAAAAATCAGTACAACAAGCACAATCGTACATGCAGTTTACTCTGTCACAAAACGACCAGAAACTAGTTTGCATCACAACTGCTGTTAACTAAGCTAATATCTAGCTAGGATGCTAGAGAAATGAAAAATACAAGTAGACACCTAGGCTTACTTAATTTTATCCAAAATATTTTGAATTTTGTGGATTAGTCTGCGGGCCGCACAAAATTGTTCGGCGGGCCGCGAGTTTGAGACCCCTGCCTTAAGGGGAAGGACTGTTTCCTATTCATCTCTCAATTCTCAGTTCCTTGCCCTGTGCCCTTCATATGATCAACAAATGCTTATGGAGTTAAATGTAACAATTAACATATACATTTGCTACTTTGCTTTCTCTTTTCTGACTTCCTAAAATGTTTCTTTTAATATTTCTTCACCCCTTCCAGGTTAAACTCCTCAAGGTTGTCTATATTTAATATCCTGTCCTCCTTTTACAGGCATTCCATGAAACTATCTCTCTTTGGCTTAGCTACCACTGCTCATGGCTTGAGGTCCGCAGGCTGCAGCCAAAGACTTTGCATAGGAAAGCCTTATCGTTGTCATCATCGCTGAAATTATCATCTTCTACGACTCTGATGAGGCTCTTCAGCCAGCTGTTATTCTCACTGGCCACTACTATCTCACATAAAAACTGGAGCAGCATGTCTTCCTACTCCTCTTGATTCAGGTTCTGCTGAGTGTGATCAACCAGTGTCTTCAACATCTGGAGGATTGCCTTCATTTACAGCCAGCCCACATTATAGGTGATGGTGATATTGCGGTGCAGGGAGGTGAGAGGATGTAGGGCAGGGCAGATAGTAGCTTTAGAGAGCTTGCCCCAAACTCCTTTTCCCTGTAGGGCTTCCAGGAAAACATCACAAGACGTGTCAGGAGTTTTTGTAGGAGATCAACTCGGTAGACTTGATGGAAAAGCTACTGAGGTACGGAATCCCACCCAGGGAGCAGGTCTTCAGAGCCACTTCTGTGACTGCCCTGCCCAACTCAGGCACGAAGACGAAGGTGTTGCTGGGACCAAATGCCCAAGTGAGCAGTTTGGGTGAGGAGACCATCTGTAGGATTTTGGAACATAGTTGGATGTCCGTTTCATTTGAGTAGTCACACTTGCTAAGCTTGATGTAGTCGATGATTGAGTTCCCCTGAGGCAGGGCCAAGTAGTTGTGCTGGCCCAGCTTCACAATGAAGTGCATGAGGGCCATCAGCACTGGCTTGAGGTCCTCCAGAATCACCAGAATGGTTGAATGCATCATCTCTCACTGCAGCTTCTTTGTCTGCGGCGCTTCCTGGAACACTTCTGTGAACACTTGAAGGGCTAAAACCATCTTCCCTGGATCCTTGGACTCCATGGTCTTTTGCATTAAGAATACCAGCTGATCACTGTATAACCTGGTCAGAGTGGAGGGGCTTCAGGGCGAGGCTGTGGTTCTCTACGGAGTGAGGATCTGATTACTTGACTTTTTCAGTCAGCAGGTTGAACAGCATGCCTGTGATGGTCTCCACCTGAGATTCCCAAGTTCCAAACCAGAGCAGTCATGAGTTGGCAAATATACTGGGAAATATGTATAGAAAGGTGTGACTTCGGTGGACATCAAATTCATTAACCATTGGGTTAATCCAGTGGTCAGTAAACGGTGGCTCTTTGGCCCCTTGAGTATGGCTCTACCACAAAATACCACATGCGGGTGTGCAGCTGGATGGGGGGGTCGGTAGGTCAGGTGATGGGAGACGCAGTGGAGGATAGCTGCGCAGGGGAGGCGCATGGGATTCATGCACGAGTTGAGTGAGCATGTGGCTCGCCAGCGGCGGTTTGCCAACTATTGGGTTAACCGATTCACTTCGTTCTTCAGTTTGATGATCTCCAGGACTTGCTGTGCTACCTGGTCTTTGCTGCTAAGAAATCAACAGTTGAAGAGGACCCAGAAGGTGAGGTAGGACATGATGGACACTGTCTTTTGATCGAGGCCCATCACTTCTTCATTCCTGGTGCCCAAATGCTTCTGGGCACTGATGACCAATGCATTGAGTACGTGACCCATTGCTAACATGTCATCCTCCTCTTGAGCCATCTTCAGATAGTTCAGGACACATTTCCATGTGAGAATAATGGAGGGAGCTTCACTGTTGGAGAACGTAAGCTTCCCCACTACAACCAGGAGGCTCCTTGGAGGCAGACTGTGCACATGCAGTTAATCCCATAGCTTGACAATGACCATTCCTGGAGCCTAGGATCCCAGAAGCCCTTAGGACTGCACTGCTCATCTTCTCCAGTTCTCTCTCTGGCTTCTTTGTCCTCAGATAGTGGACAATGAAATTGCCATTTTCTGGCACAAGCAAAAGTCTAACTGGACATTGAAGACTTCACATTCCACAAATTGCAGGGTTTGTACAATATCATCTGAACTGACCAGCAACTTGGAGTGCCTCCATAAGTGTCTCGGCGGCCCCTATTGAGAAATGCCTTTTCAGTTCCTCTTATCCATCTCCCAGGGGCTTACTGTAAATATAAACATCTCTGCAGCACGCCTGCATGCTGCTCACAGCATTTGTCCTCAAATCGCAGCTGACTGCGCCCCTCTCTGCCTGTTCATGTTCATCTCCTGGGTGGTTATAGCCTGTTAGACTGGGAGCTGGGCTCCGTGCTCCCTGTGCGGGCTCTGGCAATTCTGCTCTCTGCCTGGCCCGGACTGCATACGGCCGGATGCTGGTGCTGCTGCTCTTCCAGGCCCCGCCTCGGCGTGCTCACTGGCTCCTGAGCTCTGGTTCCAGCCGTGGCTCCGGCCTAGTTGAGGGCCCCTGTGTGCTTCCTGTGCAGGCCAGCGTGGTGTACTCCCTACCCACCAACAGACCTGAGGACCTGGGCTATCGGCATGCCTGCTCCTAGCCTGCGTGATTCCAGTGCCCACCCCCAGCACCAGCACAGGACAGTTCTTCCCCTTCCACGACCTGGGTGATGGCATACCCGCTCCTAGCCTGTGTGATTCCAGTGCCCACCCCCAGCACCAGCACAGGACAGTTCTTCCCCTCCCATGACCTGGGTGATGGCATACCTGCTCCTAGCCTGCGTGTTTCCTGTGCCCACCCCCAGCACCAGTGTGGGACAGCTCAAACCCTCCAAACAACCTGGGCTGTTGGCACACCTGCTCCTATCTTGTGTCTTCTGGTCAGATTTATTCTTGTTTTGTTATTTTCTTTTGGATTGGTTTTTTAATGGCTTGTGTTCAGTACAAACTAGAGTGGTTAAATTCACAAGTTTTATTAGTCTTGGGTGTTTCTATATTACCTATATGAGTATCAGTCTTATTAACACATACTACTTTCAGCATACAAGTGGATTATTTTCTAGCTGTTGTTAATAGTAAGGTAGGGTGCCCTATAGAAGTGCTAAGTTATTCAGTGAGTTATTTGCTGTTCATTTTCTGCCATTTCTTGTTGGTGAATCATTTCTTGTGTTGCTTGTTGCATTTTTTCCAGCTTCTCCAAAGTCAGAAACTTTAAGTGTAAAAGTTTGGGTTTACACAACACCATTGTGGTTATATTTTTTGCAGACACCTGCCCTTGTTTTGGAAGAAATTCCCAAAACATGGACTTCACTTCTGCCATATCTGGATTGGGGGCTATAGTTTTTCAGATTTTCAGATGCTTCTCTTCACAGATGGCTCAACTGTTGCCATGGCAACAGAGGGATTTGGGCAAAGGAAAAACTGCATCATACTGAAGATGGCAGGCCAGAAAACTGTTGCCATTATCCATATTTATTCTTGTTTTAGCGTTTCAGTGATATCTATTGCTGTACAGTACCTCATATTAACTTTGTTTTTTAATTTTTTTTTTTTTTTTTTACAGAGATAGAGAGAGGGATAGATAGGGACAGACAGACAGGAACAGAGAGAGATGAAAAGCATCCATCATTACTTTTTTGATGTGACACCTTAGTTGTTCATTGATTGCTTTCTCATATGTGCCTTGACCGTGGGCCTTCAGCAGACCAAGTAACCCCTTGCTCAAGCCAGCCACCTAGGGTCCAAGCTGGTGAGCCTTGCTCAAGCCAGATGAGCCCATGCTCAAGCTGGCGACCTTGAAGTCTCGAACCTGGGTCCTCAGCATCCCAGTATGATGCTCTCTCCCCACTGCGCCACCGCCTGGTCAGGCTAACTTTGTTTTTTAATAAACAGTACATTATAGTGATCAAGAACATGGGGTATGAACATAGTTCTGGTTTTGAGTCTAGGTTTTTTACTTGATTAGATGTGTTATCTTGGTTAGTTTCTTAGTTAACTTTCCTAAACCTCAGTATACTTAGCTGTAAAATGGCTGCAAATGCTTCTACCTCAAAGGGTTGTTATGAGAATGAAATAAATCCTGTCTTTCATAATTAATTATTGCTGCAGAGCACCTGTATATTGGCTGCCCAAATAAAAAACAAAACAGAACAATACATCTGTTTGAAATTTTGTCTGATATGCAATACAAATGGAAAAATATCATTATAATATGGTATTTTTCAAACTGAACCTTCAGATTTTGTTCATATGTAAAGATTACACAAAAATACTTAAAAAGCATACTGTTCTGCCCTCCTACAAGTTTTTGAATGCATAGTTTTGAAACCTCTTTATTTTTTTTAAGTAAACATATACTGTCTTGGAAACCAATATTTGTATTAGGTTGTGTAGCTACATAGTAGTTTTCATATCCCCTTACTCCTTTTTAACTATGATATAGTTACTGAAATATTTTATTAAATGTCTATAACTTTTAATATTGATATTTGATACTTTTTATTTCAGTGTGGAATCAAAATCCAAGTGTTGTATATAGTTGCTCTATTATGTCTCCTTTAGTATTCTAATTTAATAACTAATATTCCTTCCCAGTTTTATAAAGATGAGTTTGTCCTGTATGTGTAATTATTGATGTATCTCTCTGTCCTTTAGTAAGTTTTGAACACCTTGAGGTGAAGGACTGTTTCCTATTCATCTTTCCTTGCCCTGTACCCTTCATATGATCAACAAATGCTATGGAATGAAATAAAACAATTAACACATATATTTTCCTTTGTCTTTCCTGACTTCCTAAAATGTTTCTTTTATATTTCTTTACCCCTTCCAGGTTAAACTTCTCAAGGTTGTTTATGTTTGGTCCCCTCACATCCCCTTACAGGCATTCCATAAAACTATTTCTGTTTGGCTTTAGCTACTGTCATTCTACCAAAACTTCACTGGATCATCAGTAACCTTTGATTGCTAAACCCAGTGGTTTCATTTTGCCACTGGTTTTCATTTTACACAACTCTCAGCAGCATTTGACATGGTCGAACATGCTGTCTTTGAAATACTCTTCCTCTTGGTATTCAGAAACCATGCTTCTCTTACCTATTCCTCTATATATATCTTTCTTCTAAGCTTGCTCACCATCCTTAAATAAATAAGTGTTTTACTCAGGGTTTAGTTTTTGGCCCTTTTTGAACTATCTCCCTAGGTAATCTCTTTTATGCCCATAAATTCAATTTCTGTATGTTTAGTTAGGAGTTTGACATTTTTATATTTAGCTCACAACTTTCTTCTGGTTTCTGGACCCCATATATCCAACTATATTATCCCTATTTCCACTTGAAGTGTGAAAATGACCTTAAAGTCAACATATCCAAAACTGAACTTTACCTCTCCTGCACCACAGTAAGAGTGATTACAGCCCGACCTGCGGTGGCACAGTGGATAAAAGCATCAACCTGGAACACTGAGGTTGCTGGTTTGAAACCCTGGGCTTGCCTGGTCAAGCCACATATGGGAGTTGATGCTTCCTGCTCTCCTTCCCCCCTTCTCTCTCTCTCTCTCTCTTTCTCCCTCTCCTCTCTAACAATTGAGTAAATAAAAATATTTTTTAAAATAATAGCAATTAGAACAAGAATATACAAAGCCTGGTGCTTCCCATCTCAAACAGTATCAGCACAAGCTACATAGTCAAGTGTTCACTGGTTTAAGTTTGAGGGTATATACAAATTTCAACTTAGATCAGTTACTTTTGCTTCAGTTTACTTCTAAAGCAGTAAATCTGCTGAGTAAAGAGTAAAAATGAGCTAAATAATTGGCTGGGGAGGTTCCTTTTCGTACTGGTTTCCTTGTACCTCATAAAGGTGTGTCTGATGTCCAGTGGCATAATAGCTAGATTTAGCAAAATGTTCTCCAGATTAGATCATTGAAGTGAAGCACACCGCTTTGTATCAGTACCCATTAATGCATTCAGTGAGTCAAGTAAAATATAATGGGCGGGTTATACATAGGCTGTGACTTCCTTATTGTACCAGCAGCAGAACAAACTTTCCTTTTGGTGTCTGTACTGCACAACCTGGAGGTTTTCCACTTATGTCTGCTTAAGACCTTTGTGGAAAATTCTGGCCGCATCTGACAATTATCTTTGGCTCTTCCTGTTCCTTACCCTTGACACCCAATTAATAGCTAAGTCCTATTATTTATAACTCATAATGATCTCACAAATTTATCTGACTTCCACCATTATTTTTTACCTGGAAGGCTGGTATCCCCATTTCCACTCTTGCTTTCCTCTAATTCATTCACCATAAAGCAGTCCAAGTGATCTTTTTAAATAGCAAATACATCTGTGTCATTCTATTTGGGGGGAATTTTTGCCAAAGATCAGGGGACATTCCCTTACTATCATACCCACCCCATTTTTTCCCTTAATTTATTGATTTTAGGGAGAGAGGAAGGGATAGAGAGAGAGAGACAGGAACACCAATCTGTTCCTGTATGTGCCCTGACAGGGATCAAACAGACAACCTTTGCACTTTGAGAGGATGCTCTAATGAACTGAGCTATCTGGCCAGGGGAGACCCTTAAGAAGGTAAAAATATTGAGAAATTCAAGAGAGAGATGTGGGTAAGAAGGTTTGTAGCTCTGGCCTGATAGCTCACAGCTTGTCCCAATGTGCCAAGGTTGTGGGTTCAGTCCCCAGTTGGCACATGCAAGACTCAACCAATGAATGCATAAATAAATGGAACAACAAAGCGATGTTTCTCTTTCTAAAATTCATAAATAACAAATTTTAAGTGGGTTTGTGATTTTATTTTATTTTTTTTAATAAATTTTTATTTTAATGGGGTGACATCAATAAATCAGGGTACATACATTCAAAGAAAACATTTCCAGGTTATCTTGTCATTTAGTTCTGTTGCATACCCATCACCCGAAGAGAGATCGTCCTCCGCCACCCTCCATCCAGTTCTCTCTGTACCCCTTCCCCTCCCCTTCTCCCTCCTTCCCTCCCCCCACCCCCCGTAACCACCACACTCCCGTCCATGTCTCTTAGTCTCGCTTTTATGTCCCACCAATGTATGGAATCCTGCAGTTCCTGTTTTTTTCTGATTCGCCCATTTCACCCCACACAATGCTACCAAGACTCCACCATTCCGCTGAAAGTGATCCGATGTCCTCATTTCTCCTAGCTGAATAGTATACCATGGTGTATATGTGCCCCATCTTCTTCATCCAGTCCTTTATTTTTTTTTTTTACAGTGATTAAAAGCCTTTAAGCAAACTCTTGGCCAATACAGCAAGAATCCCTAAAAGAGTAGTGTCCTTAACATGTTCACCAAGTCCAAGTTGGCCCATCACCATGCCAAATCCCTGAAAAATGCAACCCAACCACAGTTCAGTCTGTTAGGAGCTGTCACAGGGAGCAGGATTCCAGGAAAGTTCCCCACAGAAAAAGTCCACATGGCACTGGAATTGTTGTCACCATTCTATACTTTGCAGCTCATGTCCAAGTCCCAATGGCCGCTGCTTCTAGCTGGTAATGATTCAGGTAGACTGGAAAAAGCCATTTGCAGCATGCATGGATATGGAGCTTCTGTTCTCTGCCTGGAGAGTTGAGACCAGGTTGCTTTTCCCTGGAGCTCTGTGATTGTGGCCTGGTAAAGAGAACCTTGGGATACACTAAGCTAGGTGGCAAAGGTAAATTCATAATATAAGTTGGCAAAAGGGGGAAAGAGAGCTCTAAATTAGAAGTAGGTCCCAGCCTGAAATATGAGTGGGGCATTGAGGTAGGAGGGATAAAGGAAACACTATATATTAAGCAAAGCAGCAGAAAATAGGACTATCAACACCCACAACAGAGATCTTTGAGGGAAGAATAAAAAACCTGACTATTCAGGCAAAACATAGTTAAGTGGCCCTTGTGCGAATGAGATCAGTTTACCTGCTTCTTGGAAGAAATACCCTAGGCTCGTCCACAGTGTCGTAGATGGGGCCGACGGCCCTGTGCACCTTCAGCCTTCAGTGGCAAACCCCAGCTTTCTGGGCAAGGTTAGGTCATAGGTGGCTGGAGCAGGGCTGGAAGAGACTGAACCCTCCCTTAGAGGAGCGAGGGGGAAGCCCACCTTCCAGTGTCCCTGTTTCCTCACAGCAGAGGCATGTAAGCCTGGCAGGCTTTAGCTCAATGACCTTCCTTTCCACTATTGAAGCAGGACCCAGATGGCATCCTATGAGACCCCTTTGGGGCATTGGAGCCTTTAAGGGTGTATCCTAAAAGCTGGTAGTTTCCCTGATCTCTATTGGGCTTTTTCTGCCTCTAGGTATGTGATTTTATTTTATTTTTACCTTGTTAGATTTAGAGAAACTAGGACTTCTCCACTGGGTGTTACACTGTCACCTAATGCTCGATTGTTTCATTTCAAATGAATTGATACTCAAATTCTTCCATTCCAGTATCTACAGACTGAAGTAGGTCTCAATTCTTCTCAGTTCATGGGATCCAAGTTACATGCCTGACCCTTAAGAAAATTTAACCCAACACTGTATTTCCTTTTACGCACACTCTTTTTTCTTTGCCAATTAGGTAGCATTAATAGAGTTTTATTATCCTATTATCATCAGAGACTTAACTATAATATTAATTGGATTAATTGCATTGATACATAATTTCCCAACCCCTTTGATAATTTCAATCTTTTCCTATTGTTAGAGGAGGAGTCCAATACTGTATACGGTGTACTGTACCTTGGAAAACACAGCTAGATATGAGCTAACCTCACTATAGATGTATGTTATTCAAAGGAGGAATGCTGACAAGTGGAGCAGTTACTAATTACTGGAATTGATGGGAAGAACAAAAGTGAGTTGAGACTATGGCTAGGTTCCCTTGTGCTTACTGTGATATGATACCTATTCAGTCTACAATGGTACCTTGAGATACAAGCAGACCAACATACTTTTTTAAGATATGAGCTGTGACTTGGTCCGTATTTTTGTTCGATATCTGAGCAAAATTCCGAGATATGAGTCGTGATTCAGGAAGCTGCCCCTAGTTGGCGCACAGGTCCAGTATCGGCAGCACAACACCAGCATCTCGTTCTTTCTCACATGTTACCTGCAGAATCAAGTCATCATGCGCTGTACTTGTTCTTGCATCATTTTTGCATTTTTTACTAACTTTTTTTGTGTACTATCACGGGGCCAAAGAAAGTGAGTGTAAAGGACCATGGTGAGAAGAAAAAGAGAATGATATTGATAGAAGTAAAAGCAAGAAATAATAGAAAAATGTGAGTGTGTTGTACGAGTGATTGAACTGGCAAGGCTGTACGACCGCAATACATCTACAATTTGTACCATCCTTAAACGAAAGGATGCCATCAAAAGCGCAAATCCAGTGAAAGGAACTACAATTCTATCCCAATTAAGGACAAATATCCATGAAGAAATGGAGAAACTTCTGCTGGTGTGGGTGAAAGAGAGCTGGCAGGAGATACAGTGACAGAGACTGTAATATGCGAAAAGGCACATATTATTTATGGTGACTTCAAGAAGAAAGAACCATCAACCTCAAAAGAGGCAGCAGAAGATATGTTTAAGGCAAGTCACGGCTGGTTTGAAAATTTCAAGAAGAGATCTGGCATCCACTCGGTGGTGAGGCATGGTGAAGCTGCAAGTGCTAACATTAAGGCAGCTGAGAAGTACATCGCATGTTTTGCTGTGCTTATCGCAAATGAAGGCTACATCCCCCAACAAGTGTTCAACTGTGACAAAACAGGATTGTTTGGGGAAAAAATGCCCCGGAGGACACTCATCACTGCAGAGGAGAAGAAGCTGCCGGGCCATAAACCCATGAAGGACCATCTGAACCTTGTATTGTGTGCAAATGCTAGTAGTGACTGTAAAATAAAGCCACTGCTTGTGTATCATTCTGAAAATCCTTGAGCCTTTAGATTCACAAGATTCTTAAAGAAAAACTGCAGGTTATGTGGTGCACCAATCCTAGGGCATGAGTTATGCAGCAGTTTTTTATTGAATGGGTAAATCTCATCTTTGGTCCTGCAGTGAAGAAATATCTTCAAGAAAATAAACTCCCGATGAAAGCATTACTAATCCTTGAAAATGCTCCAGCCCACCCACCTGGTTTTGAAGATGACATTCTCTATGAGTTCAAATTCGTGAAAGTCCTCTACCTCCCACCCAACACAACTTCAATCTTACAACCTATGGATCAGCAGGTCATTTCCAACATTAAAAAGCTTTACACAAAGCACTTGTTCAGCCGCTGCTTTGAGGTGACTGAGAATACAATTCTAACCCTTCGAGAGTTCTGGAAAGATCACTACAACATCATGATATGTTTACACATTATTGACTTGGCATGGCAAGAGGTTATAAGAAGAACCTTAAACTCAGCATGGAAAAAGTTATGGCCTGATGTTGTTGCAGACAGGGACTTCGAAGAATTCGAACCAGAGACCGAGACCGAGGTAGAAATGTTGGAGGAGAATGTGTCCCTCGGAAAGTCGACGGGTCTGGAGGTAGATGAGGGTGACGTAAACGAGCTCATCAAGGAACATGAGGAGGAACTCTCAACTGAGGAGTTGAAGGAGCTACAGATGATGCAACATACGGAGCTTCTGCAAGGTTAGTAGTGAGGAGGAGGTAGAGTCGGAGGAAGTGATTTCTACAAGTGAAATTAAAGGCATGCTGGTAATGTGGAAGAAGCTTCCAAGTTTCATTGAAAAGAAACACTCAGAGGCCCTGACCGGTTGGTTCAGTGGTAGAGCGTTGGCCTGGCGTGCAAGAGTCCCGGGTTCGATTCCTGGCCAGAGCACACAGGAGAAGCGCCCATCTGCTTCTCCACCCCTCCCCCTCTCCTTCTTCTCTGTCTCTCTTTTCCCATCCCACAGCAAAGGCTCCATTGGAGCAAAGTTGGCCAGGGCGCTGAGGATGGCTCCATGGCCTCTGCCTCAGGCACTAGAATGGCCCTGGTTGCAATAGAACAACACCCCAGGTGGTCAGAGCATTGCCCCCTGGTGGGCATGCCGGGTGGATCCCAGTCGGGCGCATGCGGGAGTCTGTCTGACTACCTCCCCATTTCCAAATTCAGAAAAATACAAAAAAAAAAAAAAAAAAAAAAAAAGAAAAGAAACACCCAGAAAAAGTTTCAACTGGCCATGCTTCAGCAGTTTTTAATGACACTTGTTTGTCACATTTTCATACATTTTAAAAGGCAGGCAAAAGCAAACCTCTTTGTATAAATTTTTATTCAAAATCCTGCAAGTGAAAGTGCCGAAAGTACAGCCAAAACACTGAAAACAGGTGATGATTAAATGAAAAATATGTATTGTTAAGCTTAGGTTAAGTTTAAAGTTAAGAAAGTGCATTTTTTTACAATTAAGTTTTTGCAGTTTCATTTTAAGTAAAGAAAGTGCAGTTTTTGTCTCTCCCCGTTTCCAGCTTTAGAAAAATACAAAAAAAAAAAAGAAAGTGCAGTTTTAGTTTTGTTTAAAGTGAAGAAAATGCAGTTTTAGTTTACATTTAGTGTTAAGAAAGTGCAGTTTTAGTTTACGTGTCTACAGTGCCTACATCCCTGCCTCCCTCCCTCCCTCCTCCACCATTCACCTCATTAGCTGCACTCATCTATCTCCAAGGTAAGAATACAGTACTAAATAACACTTTTTTATTTCATATATTTTGTTATGCATTGGTAAAGTATACATGTGTGTTTAATTAAAAATGTCTTTTTTCATAATTTAGGATGGTTTGGGGATGTTTCCCAGGGCTAGAACAGATTAAATCTATTTTAGTTATTTTAAATAGGAGAAATTTGTTTGATATATGAGTTGATTGACTTATGAACTTGGTTACAAAACGAATTAAATTCATATCTCAAGGTACCACTGTATTCCTGACAGCTGCAAACAGGGTTTCTAAACCAGCTATTGGTTGTGTTGCTACCCACAAGAGGGTGTAGTTTCACACATTACAGGTATAATACATGCAGGCAGCTACTGCAATTCAGATGAAGTTATAAGGGTTTGGAACAAGTCACCCCAAGATGTGCTTTTGTGGTGTGTGGATTATTTTGAGCTAAAGACGACTGAGGCCCTGCAGGCTAAAGAGAAATTTTTGCCCCTCTTAATTACCTAGAAGAATTTAAATGAGGGGCGTTCCCCATAATAAGAGATTATCAAAGATAACTTTTTTGACCTGTCTATACTATATGCAGGCAAGCTATTAATTACTGAACCTCTGCTGCTCTTGTCCTGCAGTGACCTTCCTCCCCTCTAAATTGCCAAGGCACCTGACCTTATTCTTAGTTTAAAATGCCATATACACTCATTTTAACTTTCTATCCCTGAACCTCTTATGTACGTGGGGTTCCCATATATATATATATATATATATATATATATATATATATATATCCAAATCTAATTATGTTCTCTTCTTAATCTGTCTCATGTGTATTTAATTATTAGACCAGACAAAGAACCTTGAAGGGTAAAGGACAGTTTCTTTCTCACCAATAGGATTCCTTACCTGCTGATCACTGCTCACCTCAAAACTGCTGCAGTATAAAGATCCTGGGACCTCTAGTATGAACTGGCAAGTTAAGAATTTTTGCCACCCTAGCCAGGTGGCTCAGTGGATAAAGCACCTACCTAGTGCTCCAGAGGTCATGGGTTCAACCACCAGTCAGGGTACATACAAGAAGCATTCAATGAGTACACAACTAAATGAAACAACTAAGTGAAATGACAAATTAATGCATATCTCTCTCTCCCCCCACAAACTGATCAAATCAATGGAAAAATTAAAGAAAAGAAAAAGAATTCTTGCCAAGTCAGACCGCCAGATCTCTACCTACAGAGTCTGGTGGAAGCAGAGTGGTGAGAGTCTTCCTTCCTTCCTCCCACCCTCCCTCCATCCCTCTCTCCCTCCTTTCCTTCCTTTTTTTTAATTCCTCCTTCCCTCTTTACTTCTTTCTCTTTCTTTCTTTCTTTCTTTCTTTCTTTCTTTCTTTCTTTCTTTCATTCATTCCTTTTCTAAATTTATATTAGCAGGAGAAAATATGTTTGAAACTAGTTTCATTAGCTTATTGATTTTAGAGAGAGGAAGGGAGAGACAGAAACATCAATCTGTTCCTATATGTGGCCTGACTGAGAGTCAAACTGGCAGCCTCTGCACATCGGGACAATGGTCTAACCCAGGGGTCCCCAAACTACAGCCTGCGGGCCGCATGCGGCCCCCTGAGGCCATTCATCCGGCCCCCGCTGCACTTCCGGAAGGGGCACCTCTTTCATTGGTGGTCAGTGAGAGGAGCATATTGACTATCTCATTAGCCAAAAGCAGGCCCATAGTTCCCATTGAAATACTGGTCAGCTTGTTGATTTAAATTTACTTGTTCTTTATTTTAAATATTGTATTTGTTACCGTTTTGTTTTTTTACTTTAAAATAAGATATGTGCAGTGTGCATAGGGATTTTTTTATAGTTTTTTTTATAGTCCGGCCCTCCAACGGTCTGAGGGACAGTGAACTGGCCCCCTGTGTAAAAAGTTTGGGGACCCTTGGTCTAACCAGTGGTCCCCAACCTTTTTTGGGCCACGGTCCAGTTTAATATCAGAAAATATTTTTACGGACCGGCCTTTAGGGTGGGACGGATAAATGTATCACGTGACCGAGACAATGGTCAAGAGTGAGTCTTAGATGGATGTAACAGAGGGAATCTGGTCATTTTTAAAAAATAAAACATCGTTCAGACTTAAATATAAATAAAACAGAAATAATGTAAGTTATTTATTCTTTCTTTACAGACCAGTACCAAATGGCCCAGGGGTTGGGGACCACTGGTCTAACCGATTAAGATATCTGGCCAGGACAGCTTGGTTATTCTTGGTTATTTGGTATGAGTACACATGAGTTTTGTTAATTCTGTATTTCTTTATCTGGTTTCTTTCATCTTGTCATATGTCCTGAGAGTATGGCCTTTATGACCAGTGAAAATAATATTTTCTCTGGTCTCCACCATCCAGAGAGTATACCTGCCAGGATACACCTTTCTCTCTGTCCAGCCATGCCAAGCTCTCAAGGGACTTTTCTGTGTCTATCCATTTTATCCTAGAGATAGTAAAAACAGAGCCTCTCATTCCTTTTTTTTCTTTTTTAATTTTCTCATTGATTTGAGAAAGAGAGAGAGAGAAGAAGGGAGAGGGTGTGAAGGGAGTGAGACAGAGACAGATGCATCAACTTGTTTCACTTAGATCCATTTAGTTGGTAACCACTGTTTGCTTCTTGTGCCCTGACCAGGGTTTAACCTGGGACCTTGGCATGCCAGGTGGACCCTTTATGCACTGAGCCACCCAGCCAGGGCCAGGCCCTCACTTGTTCTCCACCAGTCAGAGGGTGCATATTCATCTGCCAGGCAAACAAGGAGTCTGTGGGTCCCAGTATAGTAAACCCAAACACCCAATTCGAAAACGAGGAGGGACATGTGATTCCCTGTGTTTTGGAATAGCTGTTTCTAACTCTAGAAGTGAACTTATCTTGTGAGGGTTGCATCTTGTTTTTGAGGGTTGCCTCTTTTTGCACTCTGTTTTGGGGATACATCTTGCATCCATAGTTCTTACTGGTTTGAGTTGTTATTAAGATCCTACTTGTGAAGGCCAGATGATGGGTCTTTTGAATTAGAAAAAGTTCTAAATTAAAAAGAAAAAAAGTTATAGAGAGCTCTCATATTGTTATAATGGCTAGTCACCAAGATTCCTTAATAAGATGGAAAGACAGAAATTAGAAAAAAAATCAAAGTTTACTCAGACCCCTTTCCTTTGCCTTTGCTCATTTGCAGATATTCATTTAAAAAACAACAAACATTAGAACATCGGAATGCAATTGTCCTGCACTTAATAAGAAGCAAAGGAAAATAATTGCAAAATCTTACTAGCAAACAACCTAATAACTTTCTGTTCTAAAACTTGAGCTTGGTAACTGTCAGGTTGGGAGATATATATATATACACACACACACATGCGCGCGCACACACACACACACACACACACATAGTGTGTCCGTAAAGTCATGGTGCACTTTTAATTGGTCACAGGAAAGCAACAAAAGACAATAGAAATGTGAAATCTGCACCAAATAAAAGGAAAACTCTCCCAGTTTCGTACCTATTCAGTGCAGTTTGATGTGGGCTCAAGCACAGATTTTTTAGGGCTCCTTAGGTAGCTATCCCTTATACCCTCTACAGACTCATCACTGACTGATGGCCTACCAGAACGGGGTTTCTCCACCAAACTGTTGGTTTCCTTCAACTGCTTGTCCCACCGAGTAATGTTATTCCTATGTGGTGGCGCTTCATTATAAACACGCCAATATTCACGTTGCACTTTGGTCACAGATTCGAGTTTAGCGAGCCTCAGAACACACTGAACTTTCCTCTGTACCGTCCACATCTCGACTGGCATGGCCGTGGGCTGCTCTGCTGGTGTTACATCATCATCTGCGCACGCGCACATGCTGCCACATCATCCTACAGAAACTGGGAGGGTTTTCCTTTAATTTAGTGCAGATTTCACATTTCTATCGTCTTTTGTTGCTATGTATGTATGTATATATATATATGTATATATACATATATGTATGTATAGAGAGAGAGAGAGAGAAAACAAAAATGAGAATTATGGGACTCATTCCAGCAAGGTAGAAATCTTTAGATGGTGATTTTCTTTTTAATTGAATAAGTAAAATAGACATTCACGAGCTCAAAAGAAAGGTTTTACTACATCACTACCTAAGGTTGGGTGAGCCTCAAAATCCTCTTGTTGTTTCCCCAATGTTAAGGGCCCTGAACAAGTCTACTCTATTTATCCCAGTTTGGAGAATTTCAGAAAACTAGAGGATAGAGATTACAATAAAAAATCTGACCAGCAATCATTTGGGACAAGAGTTAGTCAAGGTAATCAAGTTAAAGATTGACAACAGGGCCAACGTCTCTTGGTGTGATCCCTCACTAACAACCCAAAGCTTTTTTACATAAGAGTGGCTAAAAGATAGAAAACAGAAATTTTCAGGACTATTTGATATAGGAAATCCATGAACTATGGTGCCAAAACCCATTGGTGAAGCCTTGACTCAGGCTACAATTAGATTAAAAGAATATAAAGCTACACAGATTGGTAAAATTATGAAAATTAGAGGGTTTTTTAAAACATGTCTTATGAAAAGAAGTTATGTCAACTTTACCGGAATGTTTTATGTGAATGTTGGTTATGTCTGGCTGGAAACACATCTCCTACTCAGTATTATAAAACCAAAACTTAATGAGCCATCCTAATGGAGGCTACAGTTAAGAATTAAGAGTTGATGAAATTAAGATAAAAGTTTACAGGTGAGTTGGTAAATTTTTTTAAATTGACTTTTAGATAGGAAAGCATAGAGATAGAAACACATTGATTTGTTGTTCCGCTTATTTATGCATTTTTGTATGTTCCCTGAGCAGAGATCCAAACTACAACCTTGGTATATTGTAAAAATGCTCTAACTGAGATACATGGCCAGGGATGAATTGGTAAATTTTGAATGGGTTCTATGTGAAGTGTCTCTTTTACCTGATTGTATTGTGGAAATAGACATTGTGTCTCACTGGGAGAACATGCCCCACCTAACATTATAAAACAGAAGGCATATAAATTCACCCTTCAAGCAATATTAATTAGATATGCTAAACAGAAAAAAATTATAGTTTCATTTAAAGACTCATTGCAAAAGGATTGAAATGTTAGAGAAAAAAATTACTTAAAACCAAAGACTAGGCCCTGGCCAGTTGGCTCAGTGGTAGAGCATCAGCCTGGCGTGCAGGAATCCCAGGTTCGATTCCCGGCCAGGGCACACAGGAGAAATGCCCATCTGCTTCTCCACCCCTCCCCCTCTCCTTCCTCTCTGTCTCTCTCTTCCCCTCCCGCAGCCAAGGCTCCATTGGAGCAAAGTTTGCCCGGGCTCTGAGGATGGCTCTGTGGTCTCTGCCTCAGGCGCTAGAATGGCTCTGATTGTGGCAGAGCGACGCCCTGGATGGGCAGAGCATCGGCCCCTGGTGGGTGTGCCGAGTGGATCCCTGTCGGGCGCATGCGGGAGTCTGTCTGACTGCCTCCCCGTTTCCAACTTTGGAAAAAATAAAAATAAAAAAACAAAACAAAACAAAAAAAACCCCAAAGACTATAAAACTGATATTATTGTACAGGTGATTGCCCTCAGATATTCTTCACTCCTTGGTCTAAGGTCAATCTAAGGGCCATGATGAGAGGATTTCTTAAATCCAGGATTCTCATAATTTTTTTATAAATGAGTGATCTCCTGAGCCTAGTCAGAAAGAGAAATAAAATTTCTCATATTCTCTTCTTCCCAAATCTAAACCAATTTATTATTGATCCTTTTTCTCCCAGTGCAAGCGATTGCCTGTGTCCTAGGCATGGGCATGGCTTTCTGCCTTCGTGGGACTTGTAGGCTGCCAGTGCTCTTGGCTATGAGAGGGGATGACCCTGAAGGGTAATAAACTGCACCCTCTTAAATCCATGGAATCATTTAGTACTTCCAGAAATATTTACTGTTTGTCCAAGCTGAAACCTGATAAGACGATTGAAAGATTTTTATTAACTTTTCATCAGAAATTTGGCAAAATTGGAAGCTGATGATTCAGAGCTTGATAGGAATTTTTTAAAGGTCTTCTCCTCTAAGCTAAAAAAAAAAAAATACTATGTACCCAGAGGGAAAATATCAGTTAGATCAACCTATAATGTCACTTAAGTTACAACCCAGTTCTTTGAGGAACTGAGAAAAGCTATTTTTCTCTTATAAATCTTTGTGAAACAGAAATTCAGCTCTAGAAATAGTTCAAAACCCACCTATCTTTACTATCCTCAGTTTCTAAGACTGAAGGTAAAAAGGGTATAGCGGTTGGAGTTGTTTTTTTCTTTTTAAGAACAAATGGCTATAGAAGCACCTTTGCCCAAAATCTAGCTGTAGCTTTCGTAAGATTGTTTTCTCTCTAAATACTAATAAGCAAAAGCATTAGCTATCTAAGCAGGTAACCTTAATTTATTCCATCTTCCAGAAATAATTTGAATCTAATTCCTTTACGTGATTATACTCATCTCTTGAGAATCGTTTTAAATAAAAGGCTATGACATCTCAGGAAAACACTTGTGTTTACCAGACACTTAGAAAATATGATAAAGGGGGCCCTGGCCAGTTGGCTCAGTGGTAGAGCGTCAGCCTGGCGTGCGGAAGTCCCGGGTTCAATTCCCGGCCAGGGCACACAGGGGAGGCATCCATCTGCTTCTCCACCCCTCCCCCTCTCCTTCCTCTCTGTCTCTCTCTTCCCCTCCCGCAGCCGAGGCTCCATTGGAGCAAAGATGGCCCAGGCGCTGGGGATGGCTCCTTGGCCTCTGCCCCAGACGCTAGAGTGGCTCTGGTCGCGACAGGGCAATGCCCCAATGCCCTGGTGGGCGTGCCGGGTGGATCCCGGTCGGGCGCATGCGGGAGTCTGTCTGACTGCCTCCCTGTTTCCAGCTTCAGAAAAAAAAATATGATAAAGGGTACAGATAAGCAGCCAGGTGAAGAGGTACAGAGAAAGAGGTCTAGGAAGATCCCAAATGCAGGAGCTTGTGTCCCCATGGAGTTGGGGTGTATCACTCTCCCAGTAAATGGATGTGTTCATAGACCTGGATGCCCTCTGAACTATATACTATTGAGATTTTTATGGAGGCTTTATCTTGTAGACATGATTCTGTTATAAAGTACTGTACCCCAGATTCTGAAAGGCACCATACCTCATTCCATCAGGTTTACGTAGAAACACCATGTCCAGATGAATTTTGAACAGCTTTATTAAAGGAGATTTATTAAATGTGCTGGTCGCATATGGCTGACACAGAGCAGCAGATCCAAATTGTGTAGTTCCCAAAAATATTTCCAGGGTGTTTATATACCCTTGATCACACATGGGTGGGAGAGAGCATGACATCATGGCACAAGCTGACAACATTTGTTTAGGGGATATACAGAAACATTAAGACTTTCAAGGTAACACAATCAAAGATGTTTACAAATCTTTTAGGGTTCATCTTCCCTCTCTAGCCTAGAGGTATTTCACTCTCAAACTTCCAGGAAGAGGGAGGAACTACAATCAATGCAAGGTGGTATGTAAATTCTGTCTCCCATTGAAAGAGAAGAAGTTTCTTGGTTAACCTTTATTTTAGATTTAAAACTAAATGACCCATTGTTCTTGCATGCCAGAAACTTCTACATTCTTCTCCCTCCCCTCCCCACAGGAAGGATGGGACAGGAAAACCTAACCTTTCCTCCTAGAATATCAATATTAATTTTTTAGCTTTTTGGTACCTTACAACAATCCCCACTGGTTTTATTTCCTAAGTCAAATCCTTAATGTACTAAAGAGCATGAAGCTGTTGTGTAGGAATATTTACTTATAACGTTGTAACAGATACTTAACAGACAGCATTAATAGCAATACAGTTCACTAAAGAAACAAATACTACTGATTAATTTTCTATAAATTGTACAAATCTTTTACAACTTACATAAAATTAACTGGCTTTTATAACAATTTACTTTCAGTTAGAACTCTTAATTTTAAAACTTTTAACATTTAGTGACAATTAAGTTGGTTTTTGTTTTACTCTAGTTTTCCTTTCTCCTAAAGTCTGATTGAAAAGAGAGTACTTAGTAAGTTTCTTCATGCATTCACTGTACGTAGACCAACCAGCTTCCAGTTTGTGGTTGGAGTAGGACACGCCATCTTTCTACCTTGGCAGCAGTGGGAGTTGTCAGGATCATGGTGTGTGGACCTATCCACATGAGAGTCAGTCTTTGGGTGATCTATTGGATCTCCTGGTAATGCTGGAAGTGCCTCTTGGACTGTCTTTTGAACAATTAGCTGAGTAGCCTGCAAACTCTGCAAGCAAGCACTTAAGGAAGGGGTGGTTACATTTCCTTTATGATTTGATTCATACATTTTACTTATCCTGACCTTTTTGGTGCCTGTGGGCACAATGTAACTTCAAATTAGCTTCTAATTAATATTGGGTTTCTTTCCTACCAGCTTTGAGACTGTGGATACAAATGCAGGTCCAACGCTAGAATGGGCAAGCTAAACCTGGAAAGAATTCTATATAGCAATTTCCTAACAACTGTTACTGTAGCCTATTTTAGAAGGAAAAACTTTTATTTATTTGTCAATTATTTATTAAAGTCTATTTCTAAATGTTTACCTGGGAAAATTCCTTTCTTTTTGTTTTTTCATAATTTCCTTACTTCACTTAGTATTCACTTGGATACAAACTTAACATTCAGATATTATGCCTTTTGTAATAGATGCAAAGTCTGCCTTCTCTAATTATCCTTTTCCTGTTGGCAAAATCTTTTTCTAATTGGTTTTGAATAAACCTTTTGCAATAAGGGTCCCAAAACCTCACTGGTTTTGAGTGGCATCTACTCATTTGAATTCCTAATTCTTATGTTCCGATTTTAGGCAGACTGGAAAAATATATATAATAAACAATAAAATTAAAACAGCTAATGTTGACAAATACTATACCAAGCATCCTAATACAATAAAGTGACTAAAGCCTACTAGATTATTAAGCAAAAACAAAGTTCTAACCAATATAACAGGATTCAAAATAAAATTCTTACAGTCACAAATGTTCTTAACATGTTAACATAATTTTACTAAGTCTGTGTTTACACCATTACTGCTTCATATTATTTGCAAATGTAACCTAATTTTACTTTATTTTGAGAAATATCCCAAAGAGCAGGAGTTACATATATTCAGGAAAAGTCCACAAGGCACTGGAGTTGTGGTCACATTCTATACTCTATCTAGAGTCTAAGTTCTAATGACCATTGCTTTTTAACTGGAATTAGGAGCAGGTCCCAGCCTAAAATAGGCATGGGGGCATTGAGACAAGAAGAATAAAGGAGACACTATACATTAAGTAAAGCAATAGAAATTAGACTGTCAATATTCACAGTAGAGATCTTCGAGGGATAAATAAAACTCAAATATTCAGGCAAGGCATAGTAAATGGCCCTTGTGTTTACAAGAAATTAAATCAATTTACCTGCTACTTGGAAGAAATACCTTAGGCTCAGTAAACGGTGTTGTGAGATGGGGTCAATGGCCTTGGGCACTTTTAACCTTCAGTGGCAAGTTCCAGCAAGCTGGGCAAGGTCAGGTTACAGGTAGCTGGAAAAAGCTGGAAGAGACTGAACTCTCCCTCTGCGGAGCAAGGGGGCAGCTTACCTTCTTGTGTTCCTTTTTCCCACAGCAAAGGCATGTCTTCTGGTTGGAGCTGAGAAGCCTGGCAGGCCTCAGCTCAATGACTTTTCTTTCTACTCTTGAAGCAGGGCCCTAATGGAGTCCTGTGAAGCCCCTTTGGGGCGTTAGACTCTTTAAGGATATATGCCAAGAACTGGTATTTTCCTGATCATTTTTTAAGGCTTTATTTGCCTTTTTTGTTTCTATCCTGTTCATTATAGACTTTAAAAGCCATGCTCCGAAGATCTTACTGAGGGGCTTGAGGGCCCTTTTCTGTCTATATAAACTCTTGAAAAAGACAAAAGCAGCATTATTAGCTGGATTAAATCAAGAAAAACAGGTTCAGTGTCTCCTTTAGCATTTCAGAGTCTCTCTGCTGCTGAATAACTCAGTACATTAGTATTTAAAAGAAATTTTAACAAACGCATGATAAAAATAGGTTTGCAGAAGTTCTAGGATATGACTCCCTTTCTTATATTATTTAACATTGAACAGTATTGTTTCAAAATGATAATAAACTAAATATTACCTAAAAAAGACATTATTAACTATTTCTAATATTTAAACTAAGATTTCAATATTATAGGGCTATAAAACAGTAAATAAAAGAATTAACAAAAGGCCTTTGAAACAATATATGCATTTTTACATGGAAAATACTTTTTCACACAGCAGTGGGGGAACAATAAGTCATCACTCCTAACCCAGTGGTCGGAAAACCTATTAGTTAATAGAGCCAATTATTAACAGTACAATAACTGAAATTTCTTTTGAGAGCCAAATTTTAAATTTGAACTATATATGTAGGCCATTCCCTACTGAGGCAGCGCCCACACATGGCACTCCGTTGGAGAGCTATACCTAAGAGGGCAAAAGGCCCCATGGGGCCCACCAGCTGTTATGAGTGGCAGTTTGCCGACCAGGGTTCTTAGGAAAGGGGGAAGAGGCATAGGTATCCGACAGGCCTGTCTCATTTTGCACAACCCGAGGCTAACTGAACCTCAGCCAGGGCATCACAGGATGGCAGCAGTGGCGAGGCTCCAGGCTTAGTCCCAAAGCAGCGCCTATCCTTTTCAGGGCTCCGTTCCATTTTCCTTCGCCGCCGGATTAGGGACACGGGTGCCATGGGAGAGGTGGTAAGGATGGGCGGGTGTTTCTAAGAACTAAGCCGACTTTTATTCTTTCCCCTGGCAGCTGTCTAGCTTAGTTTCTTATAATAAAAGCAGCAAATTAAAATACAATTTATTTATTTATTTATTTATTTATTTATTTATTTATTTTTACAAATTTACCTTCCTAACAGTGGGCTGTTTTAGCCTATGAGGTTTCCAATTTTTCCCACAATTCCCTGAAAATTCTTTTTATAGTTTTTACTATAATGGTTAATGCAGTGGGTCTGCCCTATTTCTGCTGTTACTATAGGCTTCCGAGGGTTTAACGAAAAAGAGCCTTGACCCCTTCAATCCTCGAATTTTAGGACCTTAGAACTTTCCTTGGCTGCTTATAATGTGAGACATCTATTTTTCCACTGCCCTTCTTCCTTACAAAAAGCACATTGATTCTTTCCTAGCCAAGTCCTATTCTTCCTTGAATTTCTTCTTTCTTTTTTTTTTTTTTTCTGAAGTTGGAAACGGGGAGGCAATCAGACAGACTCCCGTATGCGCCTGACCAGGATCCACCTGGCATTCCCACCAGGGGGCGATGCTCTGCCCATCTGGGCCATTGCTCTGTTGCAACCGGAGCTATTCTAGCGCCTGAGGCAGAGGCCATAGAGCCATTCCCAGCGCCCAGGCCAACTTTGCTCCAATGGAGCCCTGGCTGCGGGAGGGGAAGAAAGAGACAAAGAGGAAGGAGAGGAGGAGGGGTGGAGAAACAGATGGGCGCTTCTCCTGTGTGCCCTGACCAGGAATCGAACCCGGGACTCCTGCACACCAGGCCAACGCTCTACCACTGAGCCAACTGGCCAGGGCCGAATTTCTTCCTTCTTTATTTTGCTCCTTTGGGGATCCCTTATCCTTAAAAGAGTTTGTCTCTTGGAGTGCTGCTACTATTGCTTTAGTGATTCTTTTTTCCTGTTTTTGACTCAAATTTTGCTTGACTACGAAGACATGGCACCTGCTCTGTATCGAGTATGTTTTACGCTACTGTGGCAGATCCATTGTTAAGGTTAGCTTTGGTCAATGTATGGAAACTGATCGTGACAGCCTGGTTTCACAGTTATGACATTCCAGACTGCCCTTACTATCTGGGAATTAAAAGTTCCTGTTGCTGCTACTTATTACAAAACTGAAACTTGTTCCAGGAGAATCTAAGAATTAGTGCACTAATAAAGCAAGAAAGATAGGACAGATAATTAACTAGCACCCAGAATAAAGGGTGTTTGACTATAAAGGTATTAATTATTACACAAAACAAGGGGAAAAAGCCAACAGAAAAGAATAATTTCTTCAGGGGAGAAATCTAACAGGGCGCCCTGAAGCTAGAATTCAAGAACAACAATTCGCTACTTAAGATTGCTTTTTAGTCAGAAGCTTCCAATTTTGATACAAAAGCTTAAGCCAGGCCTTACAACAGAAAAAATTTAGACATTAAACAAAGACTTATACACACATGAACATGCTTTATTTCAATTAAAATAATACCGGATATTTTGACAAACAAAAACAATGCTTCATAGATGAGGGAAGGGCTTCCCCTTGTGGCCTCTCAGGTGCACACAGGCCACGGCACCAGAGAGTTCTTTAAACCAGGAGTTTCTAGACACATTAAAAACAAAGACTGAGATCTCAACAAATACAAAGGTGTCCTTGAAAGTCCTAAGATGGGACTGATCAGCTCAGTATCAACTCAGTCCCTACTCAGGTTTCTTCCCGAGAACACCGCCAAACACGACACCACCAAATGTCCCCACTCAGGTTTCTTTGAGAACACAATTAGACACCTCTGGAAGTTCTGGGCAGGATGAAGTCCCTACTAATGCCTCTCTTAGAGAAACTGACTTTTCTGAAGGCCCTCAGCAGAACTGATGGAACTGGTCCACTTGGTTCCCACTAATGTCCTTCTAAAGTATAATCAGATGTTCCCCAGCAAATCCCGGGCAGGACCAAGAAACTCTCCACCGACGTCTCGGTCTTGGAGAGTGTATCACGTGAGACCACGTGTGATCCCCATGTGATACCTTAAGTCTAGATAGACTGTAGACTATTTATAAACAGCAAAGTAGTTGGCCCTACCTATGCCAGAGTTCCAAATTAGCAAAGCCGAAATTTTGTTCCACTTACACGCTACTGAAGTTACAAATTAGTAAAGCAAAAGGGTTTGCTTTACCTACTAGTTTCCAGAGTTTCAACTCAGCAAAACAAAAGATTTACTTTACCTACAGAACGGAGTTACAAATTAGTAAAACCACAAATCTAAGATTGGCCACAAATCCAAGATTGACCTTACCTACAAGTTTCCAGAGTTTCAAATCAGCAAAGCAGGAGATTGGCCTTACCTACACACTGGAGTTACAAATTAGTAAAGTCACAAGTCTACTTTACCTACATCCTAGTCCCAGAACAGTACTAGTCCTAAACAAAAAAGTGAAAGCAAGAATTCAGAAAAAAACAATTCAGTAAAGCCAGAGAATTGCTTTACCTACCTCCTTGATTTTTCTGCCAAATTGTCCAAATTGTCGAATTTGGGAACCAGGGGTGTCTAATGGAGCTGTCTGGACCCACAGAAAACCGGGAACCCTGGAACATCTCAGGTGGCACCTCTCCTCAGGATTCAAGTGGGGCCAGGCAGCTCAGCGGAGAGACCTCTGATTCGGGGTGTCTCTACCCAGTGACGTGAAACACCGGATCCCAGACAAGCCCCCATATGTTATAAAGTACCATACCCCAGATTCTGAAAGGCACCATACCTCATTCCATCAGGTTTACATAGAGACACCAAGTCCAGATGAATTTTGAAGAGCTTTATTAAAGGAGGAGATTTATTAAATATGCTGGCTGTATATGGCTGACACAGGGCAGCAGACCCAAATCGTGCAGTTCCCAAAAATATTTCAGGGGCTGCTTATATACCCTTGATCACACATGGGTGGGAGAGAGCATGACATCATGGCACAAGCTGACAACATTTGTTTAAGGGATATACAGAAACATTAAGACTTTCAAGGTAACACAAAGATGTTTACAAATCTTTTAGGGTTTATCTTCCCTCTCTAACCTAGAGGTATTTCACTCTCAAGCTTCCAGGAAGGGGGAGGAACTACAATTAATGCAAGGTGGTATGTAAATTCTGTCTCCCATTGAAAGAGAAGAAGTTTCTTGGTTAACCTTTATTTTAGATTTAAAACTAAATGACCCATTGTTCTTGCATGCCAGAAACTTCTACATTCTTCTCCCTCCCCACCCACAGGAAGGATGAGACAGGAAAGTCTAACCTTTCCTCCTAGAATATCAATATTACTTTTTCAGCTTTTGGTACCTGTAAAGCCAGTAGCCAGGGCCACCATCACAGCAGCCTGGCCCATGCAGGTTCGCATTGGATTCGGACAGTCAGTAAAGAAACAATGGAGCCAAAAACTGATGAGCCATTATTTTTAATTCTAGCTTGCACCCAGCAGGCAAGTAAAACACACACTGGGCTCCAAAACCCACTCACATTCAGTGCTCACAAAGCTACTTGACTTATCTGAGTTTCCTAGAATCAAAGGTTTCTAGCTCACCAGACTTATTCTCCTCTGTTCCCCATCTCCTTCCTTCTCCCTGCACAAACTGGCTTCTCACTCAACACTCCGCCATCTTGGCTGTTTCTCCTGGCCTCTTCCATGTGGCCTTTCTCTGCTCTTTGCTCTCTAATGCTAATTTCAGGAACCAAGAGAGCAAGCTCCTGTGCTGCCCCCATTTTATAGTGTAGATTCATAACCTTTAATCCAATATATGAAATAGAGAAGTTTCTATTACAAAGTCACTTATCTGGGGCATGATGGGATTGCACCACCCCACATCAAAACGGGTGGGAAAGTCTTAATCCTAAAACCAAGCCCCAGGCTACAAGGATCCTGCCTGCCCACAGCCCACAGAGACACACATTAATATCACCTGGGCAACCTGACCAGGTGGTGGCGCAGTGGATAGAGTGTCAGACTGGGATGCGGAGACCCAGGTTTGAGACCCCGAGGTCCCCAGCTTGAGCGCGGGCTCATCTGGTTTGAGCAAAAGCCCACCAACTTGAACCCAAGGTCGCTGGCCCCAGCAAGGGGTTACTTGGTCTGCTGAAGGCTCGCGGTCAAGGCACATATGAGAAAGCAATCAATGAACAACTAAGGTGTTGCAACGCTCAACGAAAAACTAATGATTGATGCTTCTCATCTCTCTCTGTTCCTGTCTGTCCCTCTCTATCCCTTTCTCTGACTCACTGTCTCTGTAAAAAATAAAATAAAAAATAAAAAAGAGTCTGTCTCTGCCTCCCCACCTAAAAAATATATATCACCTGGGCAATGGCCTCCACATGGGCAGTGCCATCTTTAACAAAGTGAGCATAATACATTTTATCCGCCCAACAGTACCTTACAACAATCCATCATTAAATCCATTTTTAGCTCTTCTCCCTCTCTCTCGAGAGTGTGGGACCAGGCTAAAAATTCCAAACTTCTAATCATGACTTGGCTGTTCCACTGTCCAGCCCTCATCCAGAAACCGTACAGAAGTCCATTCTCATTAGAACAAAAAACACTCCTATCACCCAGGAAATTACAAGGATCTCAGGAGCCCAGTTTCAGGAACCAGGCTCAAAGACCAAATATTAGAACAAAACATATTTTTAGTGCTCTTAACACTTAGGAAATACCAAGAGTTTTAGGAACTCTATGCCAATAATAGGGATGAAGACCAAATATATATTTATTATTAACGACAATACAAAGAAGTATTAATCTGTTTTCTATAGTCATATTGTTAGTAATAATATTGGTGTTATATATCCAGAATTATATATAGTATATACTTTTTAACTTTACATAATCTATATTATTGGAACACATCAAATATAATTATGTATATTTTTGCTGGAACACATCAAAAAAATTTTTTTTAGAGAGAGGAAGGGAGAGAGAGACAGAAACATCAAGCTGTTTCTGTATGTGCCCTGACCAGAGACTCAAACCAGCAACCTACGTGCTTTTGGGACGATTCTTCAGTCAACAAACCTATCTGGCCAGGGCTTAATTTTTATTAATTTTTATAGAGACAAAGAAAGAAAGAGAGAGAAGTGGGAGGGGAAAGGGAAGCATTTGTTGTTCCACTCAGTCGTGCATTTTTTTGTTGCTTCCCATGTGTGCCTTGACTGGGGATCAAACCCATAACTTTGTTTCTGGACAGCATTCTTAACTGACTGAACTAACTGGCTGAAGCCATGAACGCATCAAATTTATAAAAATCCAGAGTCTATATGATATTAACAACAGAAAATAAAATATAAGGATCTCATTGATCCTTATGGAGAATGCTAGGATACCAACACATTATTCTAAAAATAGAAGCTACATAAAGAGAATGGATGAAGCATTTATCTCACCTTCCCTGGAAACTGCCCCTCAGAGTCACCTGAGGGAATAATGGATAATAGATGAAAGGAAATTTCTCTATAGAGAAATGTTCCAGTTAATGAAAAAAGAAATGCTAAAATTAAAATATTACCGATCTACAATCCCTAATGAAATCCTGGTGATCAATGTCTGCTGAAATCATAAAAGGAGAGACAAGGCTTATATGTCTCTTGATTTGATTCAATAAGATACACACAACATCTATGAAGTCTTCCTGCTCTCCCCAAATTGAACCAGAATCTGATCAAATCTCTATACCTAATTACGAGTTTTACAGAAAATATGGGAGACAGAAGATCCACATAATACCGTGGGATTTAACCAGGAAAATCCAAGATGGACAATTCAACAGATCAAATGGCCCAGTTTTTTTGTTAAGGAATATATTCAAGAAAAAAAAAAGATGATCACAAGTTATATATTTTAAAAGATTTAAGATACAGTTCAACCAAATGTAGTGTATGAATCCTGAGTGGATCCTTATGTTAACAAATCAAATGTAAGAACACTTCTAAAACAATTAGAAGAAATTTAACTGGATATTTGATAATATTAATTATTAAATTTCTTAGGCATAGTGATATTATAAATATTGTATTTTAAAGATACAGACAATAAGAAAAGTTTTAATGTTTCTTCTGTCAGGATTCGTTTTACTTACCTTGTGCCTGGGGTGCTTATGACATTTGATTTGAAGCTGTAAGGGTTAGGAAATAGTGTACTTGCATTATACTCTCTCTTAACTTCTTCATGACTCTTTTCTTTGAAATGCAATAAGAAACTTATCTTTCAGGCAGCCTCTGGGAGGCATCCAGGAGGAACCCACAGGTTAAGAAAGAAGATGGATATTATGAATCACTCAGCCACCGAGAAGTGCAGAGATCAAGAAGAAGGAAGATAGCTTGTTTTCTATCTCAAGATCAGAGCATACTGATCTGCCTTAGGACAGTTTATCACCCCTTGCCTAGGTGACTAACTGCATGGAATTTGCCCTTTGCACCATTACTAATAGCCCTGAAATCATATACAAACAGTCAGCAGAGTGAGCATGTTAAGGCAGACTTTGGGTCCGAAGCCCTTTGCCTTCTTGGGTTTACTGGCAATTCAATTAAAAACACGTAATCACTTCAGTGCTCATCTCCATGTATTAGCTTTATAGCAATGAGCAGTATGAGCTCTGGCTTGTTCTAGTAACAAAATCTGAAAGATGAATAGAAACCAATTTCAACTCAAATGTCACTCTGATAAACTCATCCCTGAAACCCCAGAGTAGGTCAGCTTCTCCTGTTATATAGTGTTATAAGTACCTTAAGTTATCCCTTCTGATACTAAAATAATTGTAACTAAATGATTAATTATGCAAGAATCATTTAATGTCTTTTGCCCTAATAGTATATAAGACCCAATGAAATCAGGCACTGTCAATTTTTGCCTCACCACTGCAACTCTAACACATTATGCCCAGTAGGCATTTTAGTATAGTGAATGAAAAAAATGGTTATATCTCTGTATAATAAGAGCCTATGGTGAACTCCTAAATCCACTGGAATATCAAGGATTCATAAGGAGGCAATATCCCTGGATTCAAATCTTAACAGTCATTTACTGTGTGAGACTGACTTAATGACTTAACCCAGGGGTCCCCAAACTACGGCCCACGGGCCACATGCGGCCCCCTGAGGCCATTTATCCGGCCCCCACTGCACTTCCGGAAGGGGCACCTCTTTCATTGGTGGTCAGTGAGAGGAGCATAGTTCCCACTGAAATACTAGTCAGTTTGTTAATTTAAATTTACTTGTTCTTTATTTTAAATGTTATATTTGTTCCTGTTTTGTTTTTTTACTTTAAAATAAGATATGTGCAGTGTGCATAGGGATTTGTTCATAGTTTTTTTTATAGTCCGGCCCTCCAATGGTCTGAGGGACAGTGAACTGGCCCCCTGTGTAAAAAGTTTGGGGACCCCTGACTTAACCCTTTCCTGTAAAATAAAGGATTGTTGGGAGGAGATAATGCATTTAAAGTTTCATACCAATAGTTTTGCTTTTTGTGCTTTCAGTTACCTGCAGTTAATGGTGGTCCAAAAATATTAATGGAAATTTTTAGAAATAAATTAAGTACCATATTTCCCATGTACAAGACACACCTTAATTTGGGGGCCTGAAATTTGGGGGAAAAATAACAAAGTTATTGACCTCAAGTTTTATTCATCATAAAATTCATACCACTCCTCATCACTGTCAAAACTCCCATTCATTAGCTTGTCCCATCTGTGTCTGAAAACGAATCACTGTCTTCATATATTGCCTCATCCTCAGTTCCATCTGTGGCATTTGAAATGCCGCTCTTCTTAAATGACTTGACAATGATCTCAATCTTGATATTATCTCAGGACCTTTCACCCAGGTACAAACTTCTCCTATCGTTGGTTTTTTCACTCTTCGTGCTGGTGTCATATTGTCCCCAGAAGACTTCATCCATTGGTTCCATTCGTCTTTCAGGGCAGCTTTGAAGAGTTTGTTGATGCTGACATGGTTGGAGCTGAGATGTCAAGCCTCCAGGTATGACTGCAAATTTTGTTTTTGCTCTGCAGTAATCTTGTTGGTGTTTTTTGTTATGTGTGCCCTGAACTGATCAAGCACCAATAGGGAAGGTTTGTGTAAGAGCCCACTTGGTCTCCTTCTCCAAACTTTCTCAAACCAGATCTTCATCCCATCCTGATCCTTCCAACCCTTGTCATAAACGTGAACAATCACTCCTCGAGGAATGTCTTCTTTGGGCATTGTTTTGTGTTTGAAAATCGGTATAAGAGGCAGCTTGTATCCACTGGCACAACAAGCTAGGACAACTGTATAATGGCTCTTTTCATGTCCACTTGTCTTCACAGTTACAGTTTTCACCCGCTTCTTACCAACAGTTATGTTACATGGGACATGAAATTGAAGGGGGACTTCATCCATATTTGCAATCTGTTCCAACTCATATTGATGTGTCTTTTGATATTGAATGGCAAAATGATGAAATTCAAGGACCTTCTGCTCATAGCTTTCAGGCATCTTTTGGGAAAGTCTGGTGCATGTATGCATGCTTAGTCCATTCCATTTCATGAACCTGAAGCACCAATTTTGTCCTCCTTTGAAATCAGTAACTTCTTTTTCATCAGCAGTACTTCTTGCCTCATGCTGAACCATCTTTGTGGACACAGGAATTCCAGTTGCCCTTTGCTCTTCAATCCATATCTTCAGTTCCCTCTCTACATCAGGCCATTTTGCTGACTTGCCTCTCATGGCCTTCTTCTGTCATGGCATTTTCAGTGGGGGTTTTTTCTTCCAGTCTTGGATTGATTTCTCAGTTGGAGGAGAACCAAACTTATGTTTAGCAGCATGATTTCCATTCACTTTTGCAAACTGGATCACTTTTAACTTGAATTCAGCACTGTATGAAAATCTTTTCTGAGGCTTTCTGGGTAGAACTTGGCAAAACGTAACCTACCGTAATATACTGGTAACAAGTTTGAAACAATGAGCACAAAGACAACAAGCGTGAAAAAGCTGGAAATGCAAGGAAAAAAACCTACAACCACTGTATAAGATGCACCCACGTTTTAGATCCCAAATTTTTCAAAAAGAGTGCATCTTATACATGGAGAAATATGGTAATAAGTTTTATTACAAGCGTGATAAAATTTCACACTGTCACACTTAATCCTGCCAGGGACATGAATCATCCTTTTGTCCAGCATATCTATGCTCTATCTATACTCTATCTGACAGTCACTTAGTAGCCATCCTGGTTAGATGGACGGTTACATATTATAGTCCATGAATTGCCTACAGCATTCACCTGACTTTATTTCATCACATAGCACATAGGCATTGTGTCATCTTACTTCATCACAAGATGAAGGGAGAGTATAGTACAATAAGATCTTTTGAGAGAGAGAAACCACATTTACATGACTTTTATTACAATATATTAAAACTTTGTAATTAGTTACTTTTGTTAATTTCTTACTATGCTTAATTTGTAAATTAAGCTTTATCATAGGTATGTGTATGTACAGTGTGTTCGTAAAGTCATGGTGCACTTTTGACTGGTCACAGGAAAGCAACAAAAGATGATAGAAATGTGAAATCTGCACCAAATAAAAGGAAAACTACCAGTTTCATACCTATTCAGTGCAGTTTGATGTGGGCTCACACACAGATTTTTTAGGGCTCCTTAGGTAGCTTCCCTTATAGCCTCTACAGACTCATCACTGACTGACAGCCTACCAGAACGGGGTTTCTCCACCAAACTGCCAGTTTCCTTCAACTGCTTATCCCACCGAGTATTATTCCTATGTGGTGGCGCTTCATTATCAACGCGCCGATATTCATGTTGCACTTTGGTCACGGATTCAAATTTAGCGAGCCACAGAAAACACTGAACTTTCCTCTGTACCGTCCACATCTCAACTGGCATGGCCGTGGGCTGCTCCGCTGTATACACAGTGTTATGTCATCATCTGTGCAGGCGCACATGCTGCCACATTATCCTACAGAAACTGGGAGGGTTTTCCTTTTATTTGGTGCAGATTTCACATTTCTATCGTCTTTTGTTGCTTTCCTGTGACTGATCAAAAGTGCACCATGACTTTGCGGACACACTACATAAGAAAAAACAGTAGGTATAGAGTTGTTACTATCCATGGTTTCAAGTATCTACCGGGGGTCTTGGAACATATTCCCAAGAGATAAGGGGGGACTACTGTACATAGAAGTATCTAATAGTTGTTAACTATTATCTAGTTATTTATTCAGAAACTGTTCAGAGAACCAGAAATTTCATGGAAAATGAGAAAGGTGATATCTTTTTTCTCATAGAATACTTTAGTAAGGGAGAAATTAATAAGCAAATGAATAGCATAACATTGGGCAAATATATATATGATAAAGAATAACAGAAACACACTTTTAAATGAAATAACTTGAAAATAACTCTCGGCCCTGGCCGGTTGGCTCAGTGGTAGACCGTCAGCCTGGCGTGCGGAAGTCCCGGGTCCGATTCCCGGCCAGGGCACAAAGGAGAGACGCCCATCTGCTTCTCCACCCCCCCCTCCTTCCTCTCCGTCTCTCTCTTCCCCTCCCGCAGCCGAGGCTCCACTGGAGCAAAGATGGCCCGGGCGCTGGTGATGGCTCCGTGGCCTCTGCCCCAGGCGCTAGAGTGGCTCTGGTCGTAACAGAGTGACACCCCGGATGGGCAGAGCATCGCCCCCTGGTGGGCGTGCTGGGTGGATCCCAGTCAGGCGCATGCAGGAGTCTGTCTGACTGCCTCCCCATTTCCAGCTTCAGAAAAATACAAAAAGAAAAAGAAAATAACTCTCAGAAGAGATATCTCAAAAAACGAAGGAAATGAGCAATGCAAAAATGTAGGGGGAAAGGAATAGTAAAAAAAAAAAAATTAGCTCTTCTATAATAATCTGCTCTGATTGTATATTTATTTTTCATCATAGTTCTGTCAATTTTTTTGCCATATTTAAAGCTATTATTTAAAGCATACATAACTAAAATTGTGAAATCTTGCCCTGTCAAGATAGCTTAGTTGGTAAAAGCATCTTCCCAATATGCCAAGGTTGTTGGTTCGATCCCTAGTCAGGGCACATACAAGAATCAACCAACAAATCCATAAATAAATGGAAAAACAAAATAAATATTTCTCTCTGTGTGTCTCTACCTTCCTCTCTTTCTCTCTATAATCAATCAATAAATAAAATTTTTAATTGTGATATCTTCCTGGTGAATTGAACATTTCAACATTATGAAGTGACCTGATTGTATATATATGCCTTAAAGTATTTTTTATTTATATTAAAGTTAGACCAGTTTTCTTTTGGTCAATAGTCTCATGGTATATATTTTTCCTACATTTTTTTCAACTTTTATGTTTCCGAAGGACGCTCTAACCATCTGACTTAACTGGCCAAGGCCTATAATTTCTGTTTATTGTCCATTGTAAGGCATGTTTCCCAAAGAAAAGTGCCCATCTCAGAGTGGGCACACAGAAGATTTGTTGAATAAATGAATTTGTTGAGTGAAGACAGCACTACGTCAGTTGCTGGAGAAAGTTAAGTTCTGCCATTACTGGTACATAGTTCCTCAGTGTTTCACTTACCAATTAATTGTATGATCTTTTCAAACATACATACACTACCCCTTTCAAAGAGCTCTTAGAAACTTTTGACTACAAGGCTCTCCCTTCCCCCACCCTGCTGGATGGTATGATGCGTTTCCTCCCCTGTTAACCACAAGGCAACTGGAGAGGGTGGGGGACTTGGGTATAAAATAGATCCTGTAATTTTTATATGGTAAGGAACTGGGGTATGGTGGTAATTTGCCTTTGGTTAGTGAACACACCCCCTCTTTCTTTCCTGCTGCAACACAATTCTTGTGAACAACAAAGTAGATAACATTAAAATTCTGTTTTAGTGATCATATTTTCCACAAGCGTAAAAGACCTGAGGCAAAAATGAGCACCATTGTGCTTTAGAGAAAGGGAAGCAAAAGAAAGAATGATAGTTTAGTGCTGCTGCTGTTGTTAGATAATTAATTTGACCTTTTATTTGATGTTCTCTTTCCCATCTTTACAACAAACCATACATTTCCTCACTTGTTGCTCTTGTTCCTTTAGAATGCCTCTTCTCTACCCACCTACCCAATCTTACTGTCTCCTTCAACGTCAACTAATATTTACTGACAACAAGACAATATATTGTTGCAGTCAACGGAGCACCCCAGGAGTAGCTCACACATTGTCTTCCCACAATGTCAGGATTATTAGAGGAGATGTCAATAAGTCAACCACATGCAGATTACATGCAGAGAAGGGTATTTGATTGATGCAAGCAAAATGAGCATCCCAGTCCAGCATCCACAAGTGAAGTGGTGGGCATCAATCTCAAGTCAAGCAGCTACAGTGGCCACACACCTCCATGTAGCGGAAGTCCGGCAAGCTCAGACGTGAACTATCAGTACAGCCAGGCTACAGCATTGGGTGGTCAGAGCTCTGAGTTGGTGTGTCCTGATGGAATCTTTTCTTTCCTTTCTTTCTTTCTTTCTTTCTTTCTTTCTTTCTTTCTTTCTTTCTTCCTTCCTTCCTTCCTTCCTTCCTTCCTTCCTTCCTTCCTTCCTTCCTTCTCCTCTCTCTCTCTCTCTCTCTTTCATTTTTGGCAGGGAAAGAGAGAGAGAGAGAGAGAGAGAGAGAAAGGGAGAATAAGAGAAAAAGAGAAACATCAACTCACTGTTCCAGTTAGTTGTGCAGCCATTGATTACTTTTTATATATGCACTGACCAGGCCTCCAACCAGCAACCTCTGCACTCAAGGAGGATGCTCTGTCCACTGAGTCATCGGCTCAGGGCCTGAAGGAATCTTTATCCAAGTGTCCAGACTTGTGGTTTGCAGTGTTCTGAACACCTCCTAAAGGCATTCCCATTACACTCCATTACTGGTCTTGACGTAGCACTTGACATATTGTCATGGCTGACAGTGACTCCATATTGGATTGTCAAAAGTGTCCAAAATGTCCACCTTGCTCTTGCTCTAGGCAGATATAGACCTTGGTCTTCAGAATGTTGCAATTTCGGTATGTGGATAAAACATTTATACCTGAAAAAAATGTAACTATAATAAATACTAAACAATGGGTGTTAACTGAAAGATTTGAACAATAAAATAATAAAATTTCAAAAAATATCTAAGAATAATTATGGATGAAGCCTTATATAAAAGGTACAGTTTGAACTGGACATTTTTGAATGAGCAAGATTCAGATAGTGGGAATTCATTTGAGAAAAATCAAGAGCAAAAGTATTAAAGAAGGGGCCTTACCTGTGATGGCACAATGGATAAAGCATCGACCTGGAATGCTTAGGTCATCAGTTTGAAACCCTGGCTTGCCTGGTCAAGGCACATATGGGAGTTGATGCTTCCTGCTCCTCCCCCCTTCTCTCTCTTTCTCCCCACTCTCTAAAAATGAATAAATATCTAAAAAAAAGTATTAAAGAAGGAATGCTTATGGCATAGTCTTAAAACAATGACTAGGCTAATATGACAGAGTTTGGGTTTTTGGAAAAAAGTGATAAGGCCGGGAAATAAACATTACAAACAGAATTGGGATGAAGGTGATTCATTAAATAAGACTAAGGAGCAAGAAAAAAAATCATTTAAGGATCTCTGTGTGTATGTGTGTGTGTACGGAAAGGAATATAATCAGAGCTATGTTTTACTACACTGACTATTACATGAGGATTCAGAGACACTGTGTATCAGGGAGAGGAAAATAAAGAAAATTTTAAAAACCACTTCTGTTTCAAAACAGTAAAAGAAAAATGGTGGTATTATCATTATAAAATTTGAAGTGTGAAAGTAAAAATAAATGAGTGAGTTTTGTACAGTTGAGCTCTATGAAGTTTCTTCCTTAGTTATTCGAATCTGATTTGGCCACCTCAAAACAAGTTGACTTAAGAAGAATTTATCATCCTCACAGTTCTGTGGGCTGGTTGGATGGCTGTCTGTCAGTTTTAATGGGCCCACTTGTATAGCTGCTTATGTAGTTGGAATGCTGGCTGTCACCAGGGGAGTCAGGTGTCCTCTGCATGGCCTGCCATCCTATGGTATGATAAACTAGCTCTGATGTGGTAGTCTCAGGCAGTATTCCAATAAAGCAAAAATCTATCTGCTGCTGAAAGTTCTTGCCTTAATTGTTTTTGAAGTTTGAAAACTACATCCATGGTCAGAACCCAGGGTCATGACCTAATCACTTCTTTCCTTGCAAAGTGACTGTAATGCCTAAAATGACATCAAATTAAAATGTTTTTTAAAAATACACACATGTATATTTAGGACCCTTTAAGGTAGGTGTGGGGCAGCTGTGTTAGGCTTGCTCCCAGGTTTACCAGCTGCAAGCACTTTACTTGATTAGTGTGTGAGCACATGGCAGAGGCAGGTGCGCATAGCCTATATAAGGCTGTGAGTGCTTCCCCTGGGTGGAGATTCTTCCAAATCACTCTCCTGCCACCGGGAGGTTTTCCTTGCTCCCTTACCCTTCCTGTGAACAGTAGATTTTTCTTTGTTTATTAGCTCTTTCCCTTTTGTTGTTTATTTGCTCACCTGTCCTTGAGAGCCTCCAATAAATGGGTATGGCCCAATGCTATCCAGCTCCACAGTTCCTCTACTGTCTGCCTGAATCAAATGTGAACCTGCCTGGCCTCAGCCACCAGCATTACATCTGGCATAGTGGGCAGGGTGCAGAGCATATGAGTAATGGAGCCACTGGCTCCCTACTATACCCCTCGAAGGGTAGGGTAGAGGAGTGATCACTGTTCTCCAATGTATGGTTCCCCACGGCTGTCCTTTTGGGGGCTTTAAGCTGGGTGTTTTTTACAGCCCTGTGGGAGGAAATTGAGAGCTCTATGCTAGAGGTGGCCCAAGGTCAAAAGGTCAAGAATGAGCTGTGGACCAAGAGGCAACAACTGTACAAGCTGGAATGGTCACTGGAGAAAGAGCTGCAGATCTGAGAATTGTAAAGTCAGACTGCAGGCTGAGAACCAGCGACGATGTGAATTGGGGCCAGCACTGCAGAGGGAGGCTGACCGGGTCCAAGAGTTGTATTGTAAGGTGCAGGCTGAACACCTACAACACCTGGAACTGGAGTGGTCTCTGGAGAAGGAATTGCAGGTTCCTGAGTTGCAGTTTACCTTGGAAGTTTAATGTTGGCGGTGACAGCTGTTGAAGAAACAACTGCAGGTTCAGGAGCTTGAGATTCAGCTTCAGGCCGAGAACCAGCAGCCACAGGAACCGAAGTGATACAAAAGATGGAGCTGCATTCCTGCTAGTGGAACTGCTCTGAGTCATTGGGAGCAGGCATTTCTGATTCCTTCTCTTCTGAGGGGGAGGCTCAGGCTGCAACTATCTTCCACAGAGATTCAGAACCTGGTCAGTGGTCGCCAAGAAGGTCAACTCCCAGCAGCAAAGAGTCCCTCAGGGGCAACCACAGCCTCCTCCACAAATAATGGAGCACTCTGTGGTCTGGCCCTACACCTGGGCAGAGCTGATAGAGTTGGGGACACACTTCTGGAAGAAACCTATGAAGCTGCTGGCAGCCTGGTTATTGAGGTTGTGGAACATAGGAGTGGATGGCATCATGCTCTCCTGAAGAGAGATGGAGAAATAGGCCACCATTACCACACACTTCTCCTTGAGGCAGCATCTTCAGAACTGCCATGCCAACCAAGGAAACCATACCCTATTAGAATGGGTGATGGCTACCATTCATACGGTCTGGCAGAATGCTAGGGACTTGCTGGGGGCAGTGATTCAGTGGCAGTGCTAAAGTGAGCTGTCCCAGATAATCTGGGACCTTGGTATAAAGAATGCAGCTTTCCACCTGGGGTCTCATGGACCAGATGAAGAAGTGCTTATGGCCAGGGATGCAGGACTTATCCTCTGCAGTGCCCCATCAGTCCTTTTTGGATCACTAGTGGCTATCCTGGGCCCCTATGTGGAATAGCCTGTCAATGCAGTTACACAGATGGTAGCAGACTTGGGGGAGCTGGAGGTAGCATGGAATCACAAAGCTGTGAGGGCTGTGGCCCGTGCTTCCTCTCCAACTACCAAGAGGAATGGGCCTGTGAAAGTTACCTGAACACCGATGTGGGTAGATTTAATTGTGGCTGGGGCAGATAGGGAGAAATTGGATGGCAAGCATAATATGGTTCTTTTGGAGCTTTGACAGCAGCTTAAACCAGGACAGAGATTCCAGCCACTGAGACAAATGGCTCCAGCAGCTACCAATAAAATGGTTGGTGTGCAGGCAACATGGTTTACGATTATATGATGGAGACCATTGAAGGAGAGGAGGACCCCCAAGACCCGCTGTTCCAAGGGACCCATCTAACAGGAACAGGCAGGGATTAGAGGCCACACATGGAACTGGCTATCCACTGGTCCCCTTCTAATGTACAATGGGTGTTGGCCTTGGTGGGTACAGGTGCGAAATGTTCCCTTCTTTATGGGAACCCAGAATGGTTTTCTGGGACCCCAGTGGCCATTGCTGGGTGTGGGGACCAAATTTTTCAAGTGAAGCCAATAACTATTTCATCGGCGATAGAGAGACTACCTCCTAAGCCATGTAAGGTATATGTATCTCCTATTCCTGAATATATTTTGGGGGTAGATGTCTTACAAGGATTCTACAGGCCCCACACCTATGATGGGTGGACTTGTTGGCACTGTGGGGTAGGGGCTAGAGGTGGACCTCCAGTTAACTCCCTGGGCAACCAGCACCTGGCCACCTAAGGAAGAAGTGTATTATCCCTTGAGTGTTCAGGGGGACAACATTATGAAGGGCACCTTGTAATTTCTTTATGGCCCATAATGAGTTCTCCTATTTTTCTGTGCATAGAACCAGCAGATCCTGGTGTGCAGACCAGAAAGGTTTGGAATGCCCACCCGGGGCAGCCTCTGGTACCTGCTACTGTGCTGTCTGCAGACAGAACTCTGGCCTGGATTCTGCCAGAAGGAAAGGATTTGCCTCTGGGTGCCGCTGACCACTCTATCATTTCACCTACAGCTGTGTTTGTAATCATGTTCCTGTACCGTTTTGGTTTTTGTAATATACCTCACTCCTCACACAGGGACCGTTGCAGAAGACACCTGATGTGTAGATTGTGAGGTGAGCAACCCTAAAGGGGTGGAATGTGGGGCAGCTGTGTTAGGCTTGCTCGCGGGTTTACCAGCTTCAGGCACTTTACTTGATTAGTGTGTGATCACGTTGCAGAAGCATGTGTGCATAGTCTACATGAGGCTATGGGTGCTTCCCCTGGGTGGAGAGTCTGCCAAGTCACTTTCCTGCCACCATGAGATGAGGTATTCTTTGCTCCCTTACCCTTCCTGTGAATAGCAGATTTTCCTTTGTTCATCAGCTCTTTCCTTTTTGTTGTTTATTTGCTCACCTGTCCTTGCGAGTCTCCAATAAATGGAAATAGCCCAACCCTTTCCAACTCTGCAGTTCCTCTACTGTCTGCCTGAATCCAATGGGAACCTGCTTGGCCTCAGCTACCAGCATTACATAACAACATAATAAGATGAAAATTCATGCTATTCAGTCCCAGTTATTATCAGAGCTGGGACATTTGGGGGCCATTTTAGAGTTCTGCCCACCACTATAGAGTTTATGGAATAGGGAAGAAGAAATATATTTTGAAGACATCCCAACAAATAAAGACCACATTTTTTTTTCTTTAGTACTTTTTGCCACATTCCTATGGAGAACTACCCCTTTAATGAAATTAAACTTATAGTTAGTTTCATTTGGTGTAATTAATATGACTTATCCAATTTTTCTAACATGACTCTAACTTCTATTGATTACACAATTAGCCTGTGAGGTCCACCCCTGCTGACCGATGAGTTTAAGAGACTTAGATAACCCGTAAACAACATTGCAGTTTTCTGGAGGGCTACCAATAAGTAAGGGTGGTAGTTGTATTGTTAGAGTTTTGCTAGGTGCTACACTGAGGGAGACTGAGTAAAGAGCATATGGGATTTCTCTGTATATTCTTACAACAGCATATGCATCTACAAACTTTATCTCAAAATTAAATATTTAATTTAAGAAACATCCATTTTGTGGTGGCATGTTAGATCCTGGTACCACATGTCAGGTATCTGGTATATAGGTATGGGTTTTGCTCTTTCCAGGAACAGAGGAGAATGGATAAAGGTAGATGTGGGGCAGCTGTGTCAGGCTTGCTCACTGGTGTACCGACTGCAAGAACTTTGCCTGATTAGTGCGTATGCACGTGGCAGCGCCATGTGTGAATGGTTTATATAAGGCTGTAGGTGCTTGTGCTCAGGGGGATTGTGGATGCACAGATTGCCTTCTCACCATTGTGAGGGGCCATTTTGCTGTTTGTTTGCCTGAGAGGTGGCTTTCCCTGCCTGTGTGCTTGTCCGCCATTTTGAGACTTTATTAAATGGATTGGCCCAACCCCTTCTGGCTCCGCAGTTTTTCTACTGTCTGCCCAAATCCAATGTGGACCTGCCTGGCCTCAGCCACCAACATTTCAGTAGGATATAATTGGAAGTTTGAGGAAAGGGAAGGGGGTTTAGAAAACCCTAAGTGAGGAATCTGATAGGAGCTCAATTAAAGATGAGCAAAAGTTCTAGACAGGCTCTTTCTCAGCTAACTTAGCAAAACTTTCCAATAAAGTTCCAGATGCCATCTATCAGATACTTTTTCCTCACCTTTTAGTTATTAAATCTTCATATGTTGTTACTGTCAGCCTGTAATAATTGAGGTCATTAACTAAGGCATACTCACTCTGCTAATCTCTGCTTATTTTTCACAAATAACTAATCTTTGAGGAATGTCTTAAATCATTATTTCTATTTATGAGTCAGAAAAACAAAAAGTGGAGAAACTTGTGGATGGCATAGGGTATAGGAACACTAGGCTTCAACATGAGCCATATAACAATCTCTTTTTTATCTGGAAAGAAATGGATTTGATACACCATCATTAGAAATGCAAGATGTTCCAAAGTTAGCTAGGATAATTTGATTCTCAGTGCATAAAAAGTAAGAGAATATTTTTGTTTTTGTATCTTACTCTACATCATGAGAATCTTTGTATGCATATAACACTTTAATTTAAGGAAGCATAGGCCCTGACTTGGTAGTTCAGTGGATGGAGCATCATGAGGGTATGCTGAGGTCACAGGTTCAATCCCTAGTCAGGGCACATATGGGAAGCAAACATTAGTGCACAACTAAATGGAACAACAAGGTGATGCTCTGTCTCTTTCTTCTCTTCCATCCCCCCCCTCCTTCTCTCTCTCTCTCTCTCTCAAATCAATAGGAAAAAAAAAATTTAAGGAAAAAAAAAAAAAGAAAGCCACTGTAATGCTGGTGACCGAAGCCAGGCAGATTCCCATTGGATTCAGGCAGACAGTAGAGGAACTGCAGAGCCAGAAGGGGTTGGGCCATTCCCACTTATTGGAGACTCGCAAGGACAGGTGAGCAAATAAACAACAAAAGAGAAAGAGCTAATAAAGGAAAATTTGCTCAGTAAGGGAAAGGGAGCAAGGGAAACCACACCTCATGGTGGCAGGAGAGTGACCTGGAAGAATCACTGCCCAGGGGAAGCACCCATAGCCTCATATAGACTAGGCACACATGCTTCTGCCACGTGATCACACACTAATCAAGTAAAGTGCCTGCAGCTGGTAAACTCGCGAGCAAGCCTAACACAGCTGCCCCACATTCCACCCCTTTAGGGTTGCTCACCTCACAATTTACACAATAAGTTTCTTCCACAGTGGTCCCTGTGCGAGGAGTGAGGTACATTACAAAAACGAAAACGGTACAGTCTACAGCAACAGGATTACAAACACAGCTGTGAGTGAAATGATAGAGTGGTCAGCAGCACCCAGAGAGGCAAATCCTTCCCTTCTGGCAGAACACAGGCGAAGCTCTGTCTGCAGACAGCACAGTAGCAGGTACCAGAGGCTGCCCCGGGCAGGCATTCCAAACCTTACTGGCCTGCACACCAGGATCTGGTTCTATGTGCAGCAAAATGGGAGAACTCATTATGGGCCATAAAGAAATTACAAGGCGCCCTGGCCGGATAGTTCAGTTGGTTAGAGCATCATCCAGAAGCTCAGAGGTTGCAAGTTCGATCTCTGATGGGCATGTACAGGAATAGTTAGTTCAATGTTTCTGTCTCTCTCTTTCCTTTCTCTCTCACTGAAATCAATAAAAATTTTAAAAAAAATTACAAAGTGCCCTTCATAATGCTGTCTCCCTGAGCACTCAAGGGATAATACACTTTTACCTTAAGTGGCCAGGTGCTGGTTGCCCAGGGAGTTAACTGGAGGTCCACCTCTAGCCCCCACCCCACAGTGCCAACAAGGCCACCCATTGTAGGCGGGGGGCCTGTACAGTTCATGGACATGTCCACTGAAGCCATTGGCCTTTAAGGAGGCTGTTGGGGCAGAAAAAAGCACATTGCCCTACCATCCAAAGCCCGGCTTGAGGAAAATATTCTTGGTGAGTATCTGCAACTGAATGGGAACAGCTGCCCAGTGCAGAAGGGCCTCCACTGGAGCTGGGCACCTCTGTCGAGGTCTCTCATTTAAAATTCGGAGTACTGTCCATAGTGGCGTGTCCATCCAGTAAGGGAGCTGGTGCCCACCTCCTGTCAAGAGGAAGTTTTAAGAGTTCATTATATCACTCAATAATACCAGCAGCCTGTGGGGGTTAGGGGACATGGTACTTCCAGTCCACCCCTAGGTCTTGAGCCCATTGCCTCACCACAGAACCCATGAAATGGGACCATTGTCACTTTCAAGGACCAGTGGCTGCCTGTACGCAGCACTCAAGTGGTCCAGAGCCTGTATGACTGACCTTTGGCCTGGGTTATGGGCAGGGTAAGCAGCAAGCAGACCAGTGGCAGTATCTACACATGTAACTACGTACTGGTATCGTTTGACTTTGGTAAGGGTCCAATGATGTCTATTTGATGTCAGTGGAACATGACCTCTCTGCATCTGACCAGGTAATGCCAGTTGTCTGAAGCAGATTAAGGCCAGTTGAGGCCCAGGGCACAGAAGAAAATATTGGGCCCCTAACATTAGAAAAAAGTGTAAAGTTGGGGTTTTGTAGGGCCCTTCAGAAGTCAGGGCCCAGAGCACACACCTGGTGCACTCGCTGTTAAATTTGTCTCTGTCTGCAGGTGCTCCTGGGAACATACAGAACATTGCTCACGGGCTACAAGTACCTCTGCATAGGACACAGGCAAGTTCCATGCCTTAACCATAGCTCACATACTTTTCTGTCCCGTATGGAGCAGGCACTGGTGGAGACACTGGGCCATGTCACCTGCAGGAGCAGTCTCCAACCATCACACCCTTGCCAAAGTGTAATGCCTCATCATTCCCAAGATGGGCTAGAGGGGCATACCCTGTGACATGGTGTACTGTCTCCTGTTACTGGTGTCCCATTTCCCATAAGTCCTGCCACATGGCCTGACCCCATAGCAGATGGTGCATTACCATCCACTGGTTAATGTGCCAAGCAGCAATCCAAAGGGTCAGTCTATGATAGACAGCCCAGCTGTCAGAGCAAATCACCAAAGGTGAAGGTTCATTATGGGCAACTAGCTGTATGACTCTTAATTCCGCCTATTGGCTGCTTAGGCCTGTGCCTGTGTCCATCCAAATAGTCTCAGTGGCCGGATAGAAAGCTAGAGCCATCCACTTGGCCCATTGGCCCCGGCTGGAACCATCAGTGTACCAGGCATCCTCAGGGATGGGCGTTAATCCCTCCTGGTAGGGACTGACTTCAGGTTCTGCCTCCTGAGCCCCAGCTGCACCTGATTCTAAGGTCACATAGGTGACTGGACCCAAGACTTAATACAGTTTTGCTCTCAATGGGCTGGTGCTAAGAGCACAGCATTCTTGCAAGTTTGCACCCCACTTGGCCAGGGTGGAGGTTTGGGCCATACCACTACAAAGTTTGGTTGCGGTGGGGCAGCTGTGTTAGGCTTGCTTGTGGGTTTACCAGCTGCAAGCACTTTGCTTGATTACTGTGTGAGCACTTGGCAGAGGCATGTGTGCATAGCTATATAAGGCTAGGGGTGCATCCCCTAGGTGATTCTCCCAGATCGCTCTTTGGCCACCTTGAGATGCGGTTTTCCTTGCTCCTTTGCCCTTACTGTGAATAGCAGATTTTCCTTTGTTTTTTAGCTTTCACTTTTGTTGTTTATTTGCTTGCCTGTCCTTGTGAGTCTCCAATAAATGGGTATGGCCCGATGCTTCCTGGCTCCAGTTTCTCTACCATCTGCCCAAATTCAATGGGAACCTGCGTGGCCTCAGTCACCAGCATTATAGTTTCCCAATCTGTCACCCATCCTGCCATAGGGTCTGTGGTCTTGACTGTAACTGGAGTTGTGGCCATAACACTCTCAGTGGTCAGGAGGACAGTATACACAGCTGCCAGTCATTTCTCCACTGATGAGTAACAGACTTCAGCGCCTTTCCACAGCTGGGACCCAAACCCAACAGGTGGCCACAGGTGCTCTGTTGTCACAGTGCCATCCAAACCCCTCAGGGTCACATGGATATCAAGCTCACAGGGTCTGGCAGGATCAAACATGTTCAAGAACTGTGTGATTTTGACTGTTCTCTTAGCTGCTGCAAATACACTGTGCCTGCTTAGTTCAATCCCAGCGAACCCCCTTCTGAATAAGGTGATGTAAGGGATGTAGTAACTGAGCTAAGTGGGGTATGAATGCTCACCAATACTCCAACAGACCTAGGAATTCCTGTAACTGCTTTACCGTAGTGGGCACACGGTATGCTTGGATCTTATCTATAACTGCGTCAGGGATAACCTTTGTCTTACTGACCAGACAACCCCCAGGAACTTAACAGATAACCCAGGTCCTTGTAATTTGCCCTCGTTCACCGCCCAGCCACATGCTTTCATATGGGATAGCAGGGTAGGGACTGTTTGCTCCAATTCTGGAAGAGTGTCACTAGTTAGCATAATGTCATCGATATAGATAACATACAATCTGTCTCTGGTTATTTCCATTTAGCCAGGTCAGCAGCCACCAGCCCATGACACAAGGTGGGGCTATGCAAATAGCCCTGTGGTAAAACTGTAAAGGTCCATTGCTGCCCTTCCCAACTGAAGGCAAATTGGTCTTAACTCTGTAGCTATATGAGTAGAGAAAAAGGCGTTAGCCAAATCTGCCACAAAGTGGTATATCCCTAGATCACGGCTCAACCGATCTATCAGGTTAGATATTGAGGATATAGCAGCATGTTAAGGAGGAACAACTTTATTAAGTTCCCTGCAATCCACTGTCATTTGCCAGGTTCCCTCTGGTTTGCGCACAGGCCACACTGGTGAACTGTAAGGGCTATGTGCCAACCGGATCATCCCCACCTTTTCTAGTTTGAGGACATTCCCAGTGATTTCTTCATAGCTGCCTGGCAGGCGGTATTGCTTCGTGCTAGCCACATGCCAGGGAACAGGTAATTGCAAGGGGGAATGTGCTGCATGTCCTCGCAACCCTGCCTTCATGACCCGGACTCGTAGGCGGAACTCCCCAGCTGTAGTTTCCAACCACAGTCCTTGTAAGACATCTACTCCAAAACTATAATCAGGAAAAGGGGATACATATACCTTGTATGGCTTAGGAGGCAGTCTTCCTGTCCCCAATGGAATATTATTGGCTTCACTCAGACAGCTTGGCACCCACACCCATCAATGCTCACTGGGGTCCCAGCAAATCATTCTGGGTTCCCATAAAGAAGGGAACATTCTGCACCTGTATCCACCAAGGCCAACACCCATTGTACATTAGATGGGAACCAGTGAATAGCCAGTTCTACGTGGGGCCTCTGGTCCATGTCCATCCCTGTTAAACAGGTCCCTCAGCCTTCCCCTCATTCAAACTAGAACAGCAGGCCTTGGGGGTCCTCCTCTCCTTCAACAGTCTCCACATATAATTGTAAACCATGTTGCCTGCACACCAACCATTTTATTGGTAGCTGCTGGGGCCATTCGTCTCAGTGGCCGGAATCTCTGCCCTGGTTTAAGCTGCTGCCAAAGCTCCAAAAGAACCATATTAGGCTTGCTATCCAATTTCTCCCTATCTGCCCAGCTGCAATGAAATCTTCCCACATCTGTGTTCGGGTAACTTTTACAGGCCCATTCCTCTTGCTAGTCAGAGGGGCAGCACGGGCAGCAGCCCTGACTTCTTTATTATTCTGTGCTGCTTCCAGCTCCCCCAAATCTGCTACTATCTGTTTAACCACGTTGATGAGCTGCCCCACATAGGGGTCCAAGATAGCCTGTAGTGAGCCAAAAAGGGCTAACAGGGCTCTACAGAGAATAAGGTCCCTCATCCCTGCCATAAACATGTCCTCATCTGTCCCACGGGACCTCAGGTTGAAAACAACATTCTTCATGCCAAGTTTTCAAATTATCTGGGACCGCTCACTAGAGCACTGCCACCAACTCAGTGCCCCCAGCAGGTCTCCAGCATTCTTCCAGGCTGTATGTGGCCATCATACATTCTAATAGGGTATGGTTTCCCAAATTATCATGGCAGTTCTGAAGATGCTGCCTCAAGGAGGAGTGTGTGGTAATGGCAGCCAGTTTCTCTATCTCTGTTCTGGAGAGCATGATGCCATCCCCCTCTATGCCCCAAAACCACAGCAATCAAGCTGCCAGGGGCTCCATGGGTTTCTGCCTGAGTTGCACCCCCAACTCCATCAGCTCTGCCTGGATTTAGGGCCAGACGACAGAGTGCTCCACAACCTGCAGAGGTGGCTGTGCCTGCCCTTGAGATACTCTTGGCTGCTAGGTTTTTAATTTCTGGGTGACTAACAGTGACTTCTCAGAAGAAGAAGAGTTGGAAATGCCTGCTCCTGTTGATTCAGAGCCACTCCACTGGCATGAATGCAGCTCCATCTTCAGTGCCCACTTCAGGTCCTATGGCTACCAGCTCTCGGCCTAAAGCTGAGACTCAAGCTCTTGAACCCACAGTTGTTTCTTCGACAACTGTAGCTGCCAATGTTTAGCTTCCAGGGAAAATTGCAACTCACAAACCTGTAATTCCTTCTCTGGACACCATTCCAGTTCTAGGTGCTGTTGGTACTCAGTCTGCACCTCACACTGAAGCTCTTGAGAGCAGTTGCTCTCCTTCTCCAGCACTCGTTCCAGTTCATACCATCACTGGTTCTCAGCCTATAGCTTGACCTACAGTTTTCAGACCTGCAGCTCTTTCTCCAGTGACCATTCCAGCTCATGCTGTTGCCATTCGGTCTGCAGCTCACCCTGGAGCTTTGACCTTAAGCAGCTTTTTGTACAGAGCTCTTGGTTTCATCCTGTAGGACTGTAAAAAACACCCAGCCCACAGCCCTCAAAAAGACAGCCATAGGGAACCATATGCTGGAGAACAACAAACACTCCTCTACTCCACCCTTTAAGGGTGATGGCTGCTCCATACTGATCTGATCTGAATCCTGCCCATTTTTCCAGATGTAATGGTAGTAGTTGAGGCCAAGCAGGTTCTCATTGAATTTGGGCAGACAGTAGAGGAACTGTGGAGCCAGAAAGTGTCAGGCTATACCCATTGATTGGAGGCTTGCAAAGATAGGTGAGCAAATAAATAAAAAGGAAAAAAGCTAATAAACAGATGACGTCAGAGTAATGGCGGAGTAGGAAGCGATACCGATAAATCTCCCCCAAAACTCAACAAGATCTTCAACCAGAAACAGAAAAACCTATACTTGGAGCCTCCAGATGCTTCTCAATACACCCGAAGGTATGGTCGAGTGAAAAATTGGCTAAATATATAACCAAACCCTGAAGGAAATAGGGAGTAAGAAATGCTCTGCCTTCCTCACTAACCTAAACAGGGCGGCTTTCTCTGGTAACTGTGAACATAGAAACTGAGGCGGGCAAAGGGGGTGAATAGATCCAGGCCGCGGCCGTGGCTGTGGCACAGAGATCCTAGCCGAGGAAAAACTGATCCTGTGGCAAGCCGGGCAATACAAGCTAACACTCGTGCCAAACCCAAACAAAGACAAGCGGAACGGCCATTTTACCCGATCCCTGGTCAGACTGCAGTTAGTGGGCGAGAGATTTCTTCCTAAGCCCCGGAAGTGGGTGTCCGTGTTGCCCCACAGAGAGGCAGGGTCAGAGGCCTTTCTGTGGGCCGAAAGCAGAATCTCTGGGCAGCCCCAGCGCCCTGGGAAAGCCGCGCACGGGAGGGAGCGAGAACTAATTCCAATGGTGGAAATTTTCCGTGCTGGTGAGGGTTTCACTCAGAGGGAAACGCGGCCAGCCTCATATCCTGGTGTGCGCGCGCAGATAGGAAGTTAGCGATTCCTCCGAGTGCCGCGGCAGTGCGTGCCGGTGTTATCACACAGAGGGGCAGAGTCAGGGGCCTTTGTGTGGGCAAAAGCGGAATCTCGGGCCGCCCCAGCGCCTTGCAAAAGCCACGCACGGGGACGGAGCGAGAGCGAATTCCAACGCTGCAACTTTTCCCTGCGGTTGGGGGTTTCACTCAGAGCGTGAGACTGCTGGCCAGATATCCTGGTCTGCGCATGCAGATAGTGAATGAGAGTTTCCTCCAAGCGCCCCGGAAGTGGGCGCCCGCCTGTGTTACCGGACAGAGTGGCAGAGCCAGAAGTTTTTGAGTGGGCGGAAAGCCCGCCTGATTATGCTAGCAGCTCTGACTGACTGAGCCTTACCCAGAGCCCTGTGCTGAGTGGGAATAGAGTGGGGAGTTGCCAGCTCTTTGAGCCTCTTACTATCCAGGCAGAGGCAGCAGCAACCCCATAGCTGGATTATCAGGCTACTAATTGAGGAAGGAAAGACTAGGAGAAAGGCTCCAGGAACACGGACTCTCTCACTTTCAGAGCCTATAAATGCTAATGAGCCTCGACTGCCAATGAGACTAAAGCACAATACATGACATTGCCATAGAGACTTATCAACTGCAAACCTCTACCTGAGCGTGCCAAAGGGGCAGAACCTGGGGTACAGAGTCACCGACCAGGAAGAGGGAGAGAAAAGAAAAAGCAAGAAGATAACCTCTCAAAATCAAGAATAATCTGCAGACTTTATAACCTATCCCATTTTATTATATTTGTTCCATTATCTTTTTTCTCCTCTTCCTTTCTCTCTATGAGGGTTGCACTCCAAAACCCTTAACACTCTCTCTCTCTCTCTCTCTCTCTCTCCTTTCTTTATTCTTCTTTTAGTGGTTCCCTCTTTTTTTCTCTCTCTCTCTTTCTTTTCTCCCTCTATATTAGTTTCTTCCTTTCTCCTTTACATCTCCTCTCATTCAAACCTCAATGACAAACAAATTCTCTTATCTGGGACTCAAACTTATGTTTGTGGCATTTTGGGGGGTTTTTACTTCACCTTTTTAACTCACTAGCAGTGCTCCCATCCCTGGCTCTCTATTTTATCTAGTTCTTGTTCCACTAAATACAATAGTATTTTTTTAATTTGTTCCCCCATTTTTCTGTTTTCCTCTTATTCTTCTCATCATAACTCTTAGACAACCAACACCTAAAAGCAAATCATTTTATTCTTTTTTTTTTTAATTTTTTTTATATTTTATTTATTAATTTTTAGAGAGAGAGGAGAGAGAGAGAGAGAAGGGGAGGGAGGAGCAGGAAGCATCAACTCCCATATGTGCCTTGACCGGACAAGCCCAAGGTTTCGAACCGGCAACCTCAGTGTTCCAGGTCGATGCTTTATCCCACTGCGCCACCACAGGTCAGGCAAATCATTTTATTCTTGACCCAAATTTTTTCCTTATTTGCTTTTTGTGGGTCCATACCCCCCCTTTTTTTTCTTTTTTTTTTTTTTTGCCCCTTTATTACTTTTCCCCAATTCGGGTCCTCCATCACAGGCATTGTTTGTTATAATTCACAGTTCACCACAAGATTTTCTCAAGAAAAAGGGGAGAGGAGAGGAAAAAAGGAGGGGGGGAATAATTTCCTTTTTTAAAAAATTTTTATTTTATTTTATTTTTCTTTATTTCATTATTAATTTTTTTTAAAAAAACAACTCTTTTCGATTTTTTATTTTTTTAACTTTTTATTCTTTATTAAATCTCATTAATACTATCAACAAAACCACCCTCAGATGCCATTAAGGAAGAGAAAATTGAATATCATGGATACAAAAGAAAGAGAGGTAACACAGCTAGATGAGGAAAAATCTATGGAGAAAAAATTAAATATATTGGAAACCTTAGAGTTAAATGACAGAGAATTCAAGATAGAAATCCTAAAAATCCTCCGAGATATACAAGAAAACACAGAAAGGCAATTTAGGGAGCTCAGAAAACAACTCAATGAACACAAAGAATATATGTCCAAAGAAATTGAAACTTAAAAACAAATCAAACAGAGATGAAAACCTCAATTCACAAGCTGAAAAACGAAGTAACAAGCTTAGCTAATAGAACAGGTCAGATAGAAGAGAGGATTAGTGAAATAGAAGACAAGCAACTTGAGGCACAACAGAGAGAAGAAGAAAGAGACTCAAAAATTAAAAAAAATGAGATAGCCCTACAAGAATTATCTGACTCCATCAAAAAGAATAACATAAGAATAATAGGTATATCAGAGGGAGAAGAGAGAGAAAATGGAATGGAGAACATACTCAAACAAATAATAGATGAGAACTTCCCAAGCCTGTGGAAAGAACTAAAGCCTCAAATTCAAGAAGCAAACAGAACACCGAGTTTTCTTAACCCCAACAAACCTACTCCAAGGCATATCATAATGAAATTGACACAAACCAACAGCAAAGAAAAAATTCTCAAGGCAGCCAGGGAAAAGAAGAATACAACATATAAAGGAAGGCCCATTAGATTATCATCAGATTTCTCAGCAGAAACTCTACAAGCTAGAAGAGAGTGGACCCCAATATTTAAAGTCCTGAAAGAGAGGAACTTTCAGCCATGAATACTATACCCATCAAGCTATCCTTCAAATATGAAGGAGAAATAAAAACATTCAGAGATACAGAAAAGATGAGGGAATTTATCATCAGGAAACCCCGACTCCAGGAATTACTAAAGGGGGTTCTCCAATCAGATACAAAGAACAAAAAAAAACAGAGCCACAAGTAAAAGCTCCAAGAAGAACACAATAAAACCAAATTTAAACTGTGACAACAACAAAAAGAAGAAGGGGGAGAAGATGGAGATTAACAGTAGCAAAGGACGATGGAGTGCAAAAGTACTCACAAAATAGTGCGCTACAATGAACAGGGTAGGGACCCTTTTCATTACTCAAAGGTAACCACCATTGAAAAAACCACCACAGAAGCACATGAGATAAAAAAGATAGCAACGGAGGAAAGATGTATGGAATACAACCAAATAAAAACAAAAGATAGAAAAACGAAAGAGAAGGATCAAACAAGACACAAAACTAACAGAAAGCAAGATATAAAATGGCAATAGGGAACTCACAAGTATCAATAATTACACTAAATGTAAACGGATTAAACTCACCAATAAAAAGGCACAGAGTAGCAGAATGGATTAAAAAAGAAAATCCAACTGTATGCTGCCTACAGGAAACTCATCTAAGTAACAAGGATAAAAACAAATTCAAAGTGAAAGGCTGGAAAACAATACTCCAAGCAAATAACATCCAAAAAAAAAGCAGGTGTAGCAATACTCATATCGGATAATGCTGACTACAAGACAGGAAAAGTACTCAGAGACAAAAATGGCCATTTCATAATGGCTAAGGGGACACTGAATCAAGAAGACATAACAATTCTTAATATATATGCACCAAACCAAGGAGCACCAAAATATATAAGACAGCTACTTATTGATCTTAAAACAAAAACTGACAAAAATACAATCATACTTGGAGACCTCAATACACCGCTGACGGCTCTAGATCGGTCATCCAAACAGAGAATCAACAAAGACATAGTGGCCTTAAACAAAACACTAGAGCACCTGGATATGATAGACATCTACAGGACATTTCATCCCAAAGTGACTGAGTATACATTTTTCTCCAGTGTACATGGATCATTCTCAAAAATTGACCATATGTTGGGCCACAGAAACAACATCAGCAAATTCAGAAAAATTGAAGTTGTACCAAGCATATTTTCTGATCATAAAGCCTTGAAACTAGAATTCAACTGCAAAAAAGAGGAAAAAAATCCCACAAAAATGTGGAAACTAAACAACATACTTTAAAAAAATGAATGGGTCAAAGAAGAAATAAGTGCAGAGATCAAAAGATATATACAGACTAATGAAAATGACAATACGACATATCAGAATCTCTGGGATGCAGCAAAAGCAGTAATAAGAGGGAAGTTCATATCACTTCAGGCATATATGAACAAACAAGAGAGAACCCAAGTGAACCACTTAACTTCCCACCTTAAGGAACTAGAAAAAGAAGAACAAAGACAACCCAAAACCAGCCGAAGAAAGGAGAAAATAAAAATCAGAGCAGAAATAAATGAATTAGAGAACAGAAAAACTATAGAAAAAATTAATAGAACAAGGAGCTGGTTCTTTGAAAAGATCAACAAAATTGACAAACCCTTGGCATCACTTACCAAGGAAAAAAGAGAAAGAACTCATATAAACAAAATCCAAAATGAAAGAGGAGAAATCACCACGGACACCATAGATATACAAAGAATTATTGTAGAATACTGTGAAAAACTTTATGCCACTAAATTCAACAACCTAGAAGAAATGGATAAATTCCTAGAACAATACAACCTTCCTAGACTGAGTCAAGAAGAAGCAGAAAGCCTAAACAGACCTATCAGTAGAGAAGAAATAGAAAAAAACATTAAAAACCTCCCCAAAAATAAAAGTCCAGGCCCTGACGGCTATACCAGCAAATTTTATCAAACATTCAAAGAAGACTTGGTTCCTATTCTACTCAAAGTCTTCCAAAAAATTGAAGAAGAAGCAATACTTCCAAACACATTTTATGAGGCCAACATAACCCTCATACCAAAACCAGGCAAGGATGGCACAAAAAAAGAAAACTACAGACCAATATCGCTAATGAATACAGATGCTAAAATACTAAACAAAATACTAGCAAATTGAATACAACAACATATTAAAAAAATAATACATCATGATCAAGTGGGATTCATCCCAGAATCTCAAGGATGGTTCAACATACGTAAAACGGTTAACGTAATACAGCATATCAACAAAACAAAGAACAAAAACCACATGATCTTATCAATAGACGCAGAAAAGGCTTTCGATAAAATACAACACAATTTTATGTTTAAGACTCTCAACAAAATGGGTATAGAAGGAAAATATCTCAACATGATAAAGGCCATATATGATAAACCATCAGCTAACATCATATTAAATGGCACTAAACTGAAGGCTTTCCCCCTTAAATCAGGAACAAGACAGGGTTGTCCACTCTCTCCACTCTTATTTAATGTGGTACTAGAGGTTCTCGCCACAGCAATCAGACAAGACAAAGAAATAAAAGGCATCCATATCGGAAAAGAAGAAGTAAAGGTATCACTTTTTGCAGATGATATGATCCTATACATCGAAAACCCCAAAGAATCCACAAAAAGACTACTAGAAACAATAAGCCAATACAGTAAGGTTGCAGGATACAAAATTAACATACAGAAGTCAATAGCCTTTCTATATGCCAACAATGAAACAATTGAGAACGAACTCAAAAGAATAATCCCCTTCACAATTGCAACAAAAAAATAAAATACTTAGGAATAAACATAACAAAGAATGTAAAGGACTTATATAATGAAAACTATAAACCATTTTTAAGGGAAATTGAAAAAGATATAATGAGATGGAAGAATATACCTTGTTCTTGGCTAGGAAGAATAAATATAATCAAGATGGCTATATTACCCAAAGCAATATACAAATTTAATGCAATTCCCATCAAACTTCCAATGACATTTTTTAAAGAAATAGAGCAAAAAATCATCAGATTTATATGGAACTATAAAAAACCCCAAATAGCCAAAGCAATCCTAAAGAAAAAGAATGAAGCTGGGGGCATTACAATACCTGACTTCAAACTCTATTATAGGGCCACGACAATCAAAACAGCATGATATTGGCAGAAAAATAGACACTCAGACCAATGGAACAGAATAGAAAGTCCAGAAATAAAACCACATATATATAGTCAAATAATTTTTGATAAAGGGGCCAATAACACACAATGGAGAAAAGAAAGCCTCTTCAATAAATGGTGCTGGGAAAACTGGAAAGCCACATGCAAAAGAATGAAACTGGACTACAGTCTCTCCCCCTGTACAAAAATTAACTCAAAATGGATCAAAGATCTAAACATAAGACCTGAAACAATTAAGTACATAGAAGAAGACATAGGTACTCAACTCATGGACCTGGGTTTTAAAGAGCATTTTATGAATTTGACTCCACAGGCAAGAGAAGTGAAGGCAAAAATTAATGAATGGGACTACATCAGACTAAAAAGTTTTTGCTCAGCAAAAGAAACTGATAACAAAATAAACAGAAAGCCAACTAAATGGGAAATGATATTTTCAAACAACAGCTCAGATAAGGGCCTAATATCCAAAATATACAAAGAACTCATAAAACTCAACAACAAACAAACAAACAATCCCATAAAAAAATGGAAAGAGGATATGAACAGACACTTCTCCCAGGAAGAAATACAAATGGCCAACAGATATATGAAAAGATGCTCATCTTCTTTAGCTATTAGAGAAATGCAAATCAAAACGGCAATGAGATACCACCTCACACCTGTTCGATTAGCTATTATTAGCAAGACAGGTAATAGCAAATGTTGGAGAGGCTGTGGAGAAAAAGGAACCCTCATCCACTGTTGGTGGGAATGTAAAGTAGTACAACCATTATGGAAGAAAGTATGGTGGTTCCTCAAAAAACTGAAAATAGAACTACCTTATGACCCAGCAATACCTCTACTGGGTATATATCCCCAAAACTCAGAAACATTGATACGTAAAGACACATGCAGCCCCATGTTTATTGCAGCACTGTTCACAGTGGCCAGGACATGGAAACAACCAAAAATCCCATCAATAGATGACTGGATAAAGAAGATGTGGCACATATACACTATGGAATACTACTCAGCCATAAGAAATGATGACATCGGAACATTTACAGCAAAATGGTGGGATCTTGATAACATGATACGAAGTGAAATAAGTAAATCAGAAAAAACCAGGAACTGCATTATTCCATACGTAGGTGGGACATAAAAGTGAAACTAAGAGACACTGATAAGAGTGTGGTGGTTAGGGGGGGGGGAAGGGGGAATGGGAGAGGAAAAGGGGGAGGGGGAGGGGCACAAAGAAAACTAGATAGAAGGTGACAGAGGACAATCTGACTTTGGGTGATGGGTATGCAACATAATTGAACGACAAGATACCCTGGATTTGTTATCTTTGAATATATGTATCCTGATTTATTGATGTCACCCCATTAAAAAAAAAAATTATTAAAAAAAAAAAAAGCTAATAAACAAAGGAAAACCTGCTTTTTGTAATAAAGGGCAAGAGAGCAGGGAAAATCACACCTCACAGTGGTGGGAGAGTGATCTGGGAGATTCGCCACCGAGGGAAGCACCCATAGCCTTACATAGACTATCCATACACACCTGGTGCTGCCACGTGCTCACGCACTAATCAGGCAAAGTTCTTGCAGCCAGTAAACCAGCAAGCAAGCCTAACACAGCTGTTTTTCCCACAGGGCATTTAGGAAAAAGCCCACTTTAGCCTCCTTTATTTTTGTTTTTTCCAGGAAGACAAATTCAGTGCCTTTTAAACTTAATAGCCATGGTGTGTGATTTTAGCATAAACACATAATTTCAGCCCTCTTTGATTGAGAAGTCCCATTCATTCACTCACAAATATTATTTGAGCTGCATCTGTGCATCTTTAAGTTAGGCTCTGGGGATACAAAGAAACAAAATGATCCCTGTCAGAGAAACTTTTAGTCTAGAGGTAAAGCTGGGCTTTTAACCAGTTAGAGCAAGCAGCAAGGCAAGTGCTATGAGAGAAGCAAGGACAGGGAGTTGAGGAAACATTGGGGAGGAACGACTAACTCAATTTTGGGGGGACCAATAAAACACTTCCCTAAGGAAGTGTTTCCTATTGCTGCTGCAACAGATTGCCACAAACTTAGTGGCTTAAAACGACACACATTTGTACAGCCTGGTGACTATAGTTAATAAAACTGTGTAGTATGTTTGAAAGTTGTTAAGAGAGTAGATGTTAAACATGCTCATCACTAGAAAAAGAACTGTAACTATGTGGGGTGATGAATACTATCTAGACTTACCATGGTGATAATTTCACAATATTTACAAATAGCAAATCGTGCCCTGGCCGGATAGCTCAGATGTTTAGCGCATTGTCCCAAAGCATGGAGGTTGCTGTTTCAACCTCTGGTTGAGGCACATACAGGAGCAGATCAATATTCCTGTCTCTCTGTATCTCCCTCCCTTCCTTCCTCTCTCTCTCTCTCTCTCTCTCTCTCTCTCTCTCTCCTCTCAAATCAATACAATAAACATAAAAAAAGCCACCAAATAGCAAATCATTATGTTGTATACTTGAAACTAGTATAAAATTGTATGTCAGTTATATTTTAGTTAAAAACAGTACCGACACAAATTTATTATCTTACAGTCTAGACACTGGAGGTCCAAAATCAACACGTATCAGCAGGGCTATAATCCCTCTGGATGCTCCGCAGGAGTATCTGCTTCTTTCCTTTTCCTACTTCTGTAGGCAATCTACATTCCTGGGCTCCTTGCCACCTGCCAGCAATGGCATTACTTTGACCTCTACTTTTATGTCTCATCTTCTCTCTCACTCTGATCCTGCTGCCTTCCTCTGTGATTACTTTGGACCCACCCAGATAATTCAGGATAAATTTAACCATTTCATTTATCCAAGGCAAATTCACCTAGGATAATTCATCTCAAAATTTGAAACATAATTACATCTGCCAAATCTTTTCGCATGTAAGGTAACAGGTTCCAGGGATTATAATGTGGATGTCTTTGGGAGGCCATTATTCAGCCTACCACAAGAAGTAACCCCAGAAGGAGATTGGAGACTTCCAGGCAGTACAGACATTTAGAAAATCCTAAAAGGAACTTAAAGGAGGAGAGTTGTGGAACTTCATAGTTCAATGTCATGGCTATAGAATATGTATACAATATAATATAATAACATTTACTCCACCTCATGAGATAGGATGAAGTAATGCATGTAAAGTTCTAAGAACAACATAACGTTATTCATGGTGATGATTAGTAAATGAAGAAATTCAGAAGAGAGGCTAAAATAGTATGTAAGAGCCAGAAAAAGACTGATCTTATTGAAGTCTTGTTAAATTCACATAAGAGTAATCCAGAGAAGAATTCAGCAGAAATGTGGCATGATTACATGTGTATTTTATGTGACTGTCCTTGCTCATTGAAAAGGCCGGGATACGGGTGAAGTGAGTGAAGCACTTGGTTTGTACACACAATTTAAGGAAGCACCAAAAGACTCAGTGATTAAAATAAATGATATTTTAATGTAATATTTAAAAAATTAAAATGCAAAAAATTTATGATGAACAACTTATAAAAGGTTTAAATGAAAGCAGGGTTGTTAGGGAGATCATTGAAAAGGTGTTATGATGATCTAGGTGAGAGAGAATGAGCCTGAAGCAGAGGAGTAGAACTATATATATATATGAAGACAGAAAAGGAAAACGATGGATTGTGCAGAAGGGTTGGTAATACCTTTTCCTGAGAGAGTATACTCAAAAGGAAGCAAAGGTTTAGATAGGGGAGATGCTAGAGTGCATGTAGGAGGACACTAAGTTCTGTTTTGGAAACCTTGTGGGTAAGAAGCCTTTGATACATTCAGCTGGGGATTCCAATAGGCAATTGAAATATATGAATACAGTGGAGCAAAATTTGTTATTTCAGTTTTTCTGCTCCCTCACCTATTAACCTCTAATTTTTTTCACTACTGTTTCCCTGCTAGCCCAATTCTTTAGGAGAAACCAAAAGAACCTTGAAGGCCCTAATTTCTTGGGGTATAGGAGTAAAAAGTTGGGACCTTAGTTTTGGAAGAAAGATGACCAGGGAATGTCAGGCATGTGTTAGCAACTGACGGATCTTCCCTTTGTCCTGGATTATTTTCAGCTCATTACATTTTGACTCTCACTGTTCCTGTACAGATCATGTCATCGGCTGTATCAACCCTTAACCTTTGTTGTACTGTCACTTATTGACAACTTAGTCATTTCCTCTTTCTCATCAAAGACTTTAAACCCTGGATTAGCCACACACATCCTGTTACCTAGAAGTCCTTTTTTTCTTTTTTTCTTTTTTTCAATGTGAGAGAGAGGGGGACAAATAGGGACAGACAGACAGGAAGGGAGAGAAATGAGAAGCATTATTTCTTTGTTGTGGTGCCTTAGTTGTTCATTGATTGCTTTCTCATATGTGCCTGGACCAAGGGACTCCCACTGAGTCAGTGACCCCTTGCTTAAGCCAGTGACCTCGGACTCAAACCAGCAACCTTGGGCTTCAAGGCAGTGACATTTGGGCTCAAGCCAGTGACCATGGGGTCATATCTATGATCCCACTCTCAAGCTGGATGAGCCCACACTGAAGCTGGCGACTTTGAGGTTTCAAACCTGGGTCCTCAGCATCCCAGGCTGTCACTCTATTCACTGTGCCACCACCTGGTCAGGCTACCTGGAACTCTTCTACTCTAAAATCTTAAATGCAACCAGCACTGGCCAGGTAGCTAAGTTAGTTCGAGTGTTGTCCTGATACACCAGGGTTGCAGGTTTGATCCCTGGTCAGGGCACATACAAGAATCAACCAGTGAGTGCATAAATAAGGGGAACAACAAATTGTTGTTTCTCTCTTTAAAATCAATTTTAATTTTTTTTTTTTTATGTGGCAGAGACAGAGAGAGTCAGAGAGAGGGACAGATAGGGACAGACAGACAGGAAGGGAGAGAGATGAGAAACATCAGTTCTTCGTTGTGGCTCCTCAGTTGTTCATTGATTGATTTCTCATATGTGCCTTGACCAGGGGGCTACAGCAGACCGAGTAACTCCTTGCTCAAGCCAGCGAACTTGGGTCCAAGTTGGTGAGCTCTGCTCAAACCAGATGAGCCTGCGCTCAAGCTGGCGACCTCGGGGTCTTTAACCTGGGTCCTCCACATACTAGTCCGACGCTCGATCCACTACACCACTGCCTGGTCAGGCTTTAAAATTTTTTTAATTAAAAAATAATCTTAAATGTAAACATATCACTCTAGGACTTGAACCTTCCTTCCAATTCTTCCTTCTGTCACTCCTATTATCAGTTCCTTGAGCTCATCAGTCTCAGCAGCCCTTGACCTCCCAGACTGGGTGTCTGTCAGCCCCTCTTCACCTTCACTTCCATTCCTATCCAGGTTACACTGCAGTTCTGCATTACTTCAGCCATTTTTACACCGGTATCCTAAATTCCCTTGCTTTCTTCTTATATTATTTGATAGACTCCATACCTTTTGCACATTTTCTGGTGATTTGCTGGAAATTTTTGCCATTTCATGGCTTGTAGAAGGATGACCTCAGTCTTCACTTTCACCTTCACATCGTGTTCTCCCAATGTGCATGCCTGTTTCCAAATTTATTCTTTTTAATAAGGACACCAGCCATATTGGATTAGAGGTCCACCCTACTCCAGTATGAGCACATAGATCTTCAACAACCCTATTCCCAAATAGTGCCACATTCTGAGGTAGTGGGACCAGGACATGAGCATATATTAATTTTGAATTTTGGAGGGGAACACATCATAATTCCATCCATAAATTACTTGTTTAATGAAAATTAGTTTGTTTCCACTTATTAATAATGTTGATGCTAGAAGTGTAACTTATATAACAAAGTTTGCCACTATTTACATCCATCGTGGAGACCACAGTAATAGCACTGACTACTGAAAATCCAGAAGACACAAAGCAGTTGAAAAAGCACTGGTATCTACTTCAAACATGAATCTTTATTTGAAAAAGATTATACCCAAAGACAAAAAACTTAACATGTGCAAGTGAAGAAAGCCCATTTATGTATCTCTTTGTGATGCATTAGATCAAGTGACTGTTTCAATTAATTTCTTTTATTTTTATTGAATGTTTTCTTGTGCACTTATGGAAAAGGAATAATAGCTGTTGGTGTGTTGGCTCCAATAGCAGAAAAGAAACTTTACAAACAGTAAAATGATACCTGCTTTTATGTCAGTTTTATGCTTCAAATAGAAAATCAGTTCATTTTAACAAGTTTTTATAATCCAATTCATGTAATCAAAATGAAGATAAAATAGCTAGACATCTAACATTGTGAAAACTATTATAAACTCTGTTTTGAAATCTCAGCATTGGAAAGTAACTTTTGCAAAGATGATTTAAATACAAATACTAATGAATCACAGCATTATGATATAAACAATGATCTTAACAAATTAAGAAATCTTTGGAGCAAAAATTGGTTTCAGTATGTTAATATTCATTTTTATGTGAAAACATATACTTCACAAGAAGAGCTAACAATTTTAGATAAGTACATGAAAAGAGTGTTAATATCATTAATCACTAAGGAAATGCAAATTAAAACCATTATGAAATGCCAATATACACCTGTATTATTCTGTTCAGCTGCTATAACAGAATATCACAGATGGAATGCTTAAACAAAAGAGATTTATTTTTTTACAGTTCTGAATGCTGGCAGGGTTGATTTCTGGTAAGACCTCTGTTCTTGGCTTACAGATGAATGGTTGCATATTACTGAGTCACTTGACTTTTCTTCTGTTCATAAGTAGTCCTGGTGTCTCTTCCTCTTTTTATGAGGATGCCAGTCCTATTGAATGAGACTGCCACCCGGATAATCTCATTAGTCTTAATTACCTTCTTAAAGGTTCTTTCTATAAATACATTGACATTGAGGGTTAGGACTTCAACATATAAATTAGGAGGTGGCACAATTCAGTTTATAATACCTTATAAGAAAGTTTAAAAAAATTATTTTAAAAGATGACAATACCAAATACTGGCTACGATACAGAGCAACTGGGACTTGCATACATTGCTGATGGATATACAAACTGTACAGCCATTTTATTATTTATTATTTTTGAAAAGAGAGATGATGAGAGAGATGAAAAGCGTCTTGTAGTTGCAGCACTTTAGTTGTTCATTGATTGCTTTCTCATATGTGTCCTGATGGTGTGGGTGGGGCTCCAGCTGAGCCAGTGACCCATTGCTCAAGCCAGCAACCTTGGGCTCAAACCAGCAACCCTGGGATCATGACATCCCATGCTCAAGCTGACATGCCTATACTCAAGCGAATGAGTCTGTATTTAAGCTGGCAACCTCAGGGTTTCAAACCTGGGACCTTAGCATCCCAGCTCAATGCTTTATCCACTGCGCCACCTCTAGTTAGGCTTATACAGCCATTTTAAAAAACAGCTGGGCAGTTTCTTACAAAGTTAAACAAACCCTTAACAGACAACCCAGCAATCCCACTCCTAAACGTTTACCTAAAAGAAATGAAATTTTCAGCCCATACAAAAGTTTAGATATTTATAGTAAATTTATTACTTTATTTACAATAGCCCCAAATTGGAAACAACTATCTATCAGTGAGTAGAAAAAATAATAGTATATTCATGCTAGGAATACTACTTAGCAATAAATAAGAGAATATAGTATTTGCTTATTCATTTACCTATTGATGAACAGTTGGGATGGATCCAGTTTTTTTTGTTGTTGTGGGTTTTGTTTTTTTTTTATTTTTCTGAAGCTGGAAACAGGGAGAGACAGTCAGACAGACTCCCGCATGCGCCTGACCGGGATCCACCCGGCACGCCCACCAGGGGGCGATGCTCTGCCCCTCCAGGGCGTCGGTCTGCCGCGACCAGAGCCACTCTAGCACCTGGGGCAGAGGCCAAGGAGCCATCCCCAGCGCCCAGGCCATCTTTGCTCCAATGAAGCCTTGGCTGTGGGAGGGAAAGAGAGAGACAGAGAGGAAGGGGGGGGGTGGAGAAGCAAATGGGTGTTTCTCCTGTGTGCGCTGGCTGGGAATTGAACCCGGGTCCCCCGCACACCAGGCCGACGCTCTACCGCTGAGCCAACCGGCCAGGGCCTGGATCCAGTTTTGAGCTACCAAGAGTAAAGTTGTTATAACTATTCAGGATCAAGTCCTCATATATATATATATGTTTTTATTTTCTTTGAATTAATACAGAGGAGTAAAGTTGTTGGGTTACATTTATTAGTATTTGTAGTTTAACATTATAACAAACTGCCAGACTGTTTTCCAAAATGGCCACACATTTGCATTCTTTCCAGCAATCTTTGAGTCCCAGTTGCTTTACAACTCCCCAATACTTGATGTTTCAGGGTTTGTTTGTTTTTCTTAAATAAATTCCTTTTATTTATCTTTTTATTTTTGGACTTCTGTTTTTAGATTTTATTTATTTTTAGAGAAAGGAGAGAGAGAGAGAGAGAGAGGGAGAGAGAGAGAGAGTCCAGGTCAACGCTTTATCCACTGCGCCACCACAGGTCAGGCGTTTTCAGTTTTTTTTAATTTTAACTACTCTAATGGATGGTCAGTGGTATCTTATTGTTGCAGTTTTCATTTCCTTGATGAATTATGGCATGGAGGATTTTTTTAGTGCTTATTTTTTTAAATAGATGTTTTTAGAGCAGTTTTAGACTCATAACCTTCCCTGGACTCTCGGCATCCTCTTCCTGTCCCTTACATATTGAATTTCTGAGGCTGTACCACAGGTCCTTACCTCTTTATAATTTTTCCAGATAAGGTTGTTCACTGTTTGGGCTTTGAATACCATCTAGCTACCAATGATTTTATGGTATTTAAAGATATTAGCTCTGAATACACAATAAACAAAATGTCTCATCTCTACTATCACATTAATATACTTTGGAAATAAAAAGAGTGCTCACCTTAGAATCCCCACATTGCTTACCAAAGAATAGGCAGAGACATTTGCTCAGCATATGAAGTTGAATACTGTTTGTTTTCTACTTTCAATATGTGACACTGTAGTATATTAAAGAAATACTGGCCCTAGCCAAGTTGCTCAGTTGGTTGAAGTGTTGTTGTCTTAACACACCAAGCTTGCAGGTTCAATCCCCAGTTAGGGCATCAATTAATGCATAAATAAGTGGAACAACAAATTGACATTTCTCTCTCTCTCACACTTCCTCTCTCTCTAACATTAATAAATAAAAAATTAATTTGTCCATGATAAGAATATGAATAATATACCAGGTAGCAAAAAGTATGAGCTAACTCATTGTATTATCAGTAAATGCTTTCAGAATAATGAAGACTTCAGGTGGGGTGTGCAGCAGAAGCTTTAGATGATAACATTTGAACATGGGTTTAAAGGGTCAAGTGCAATTTCAACATGCAAAGAGGAGTGAGCAGTGTATTTCAGGCACAGGGATGCTCTGTGTGTGTTTATGGAACAGTGAATAAGTGGCTAATACAATAGAGATCCTTCCACATCCACTTGTTAGCCAAACTACAAAATAACTTTGTCAACTTGGCAGAGTAAGCATTATTATCTCCACTTTACAGATGAGTTTGAATAAAATCACATGACAGGTCAAAGGCAAGCCAGGACCAGAACCTGTTCTCTTTAGTCTTCTTTTTTAAAGTACTTATCACTCACGAGCATGTGTAGAAATTAAAGTCCATAAAGTTAGATTTCTTTTTCTCCATCTTAAGATAGGTTTACTTTTGAAAATCTTGTATTTAATAATAAAGGCAACTTAATTGTATAAATTAAAAAGGGTTATATAGTACAAAAACTCAATTTGCAGCAATAGCCTCTTTTATTCCTAACATTGTTCATATCTATCATAATTTGCTGATTGGAATGACAATTTACAATTTAATTATTTTAATTATCTTTCTAAGCTTCTTATATTCCATTTGCACATAATCATTACTGCAGGGTTATATCTTACACTTCTATCACATATAATCAGGATAAAATTTCAAATTAATTTCCTCCATAGCTACATGTGAAAGGGATGTCAAGTAGTAGCACTCAATCAACACATAAATAGTTGAACTTAAAATGAAGAGGAAAGAGTGCACTCCACATTGTCACAGGATATGGTGCCGGAATAAGATTTATTTGGGACATAACAATGAAGGGTCAGCCAGAGGAGATGGGTAAACCTCAGGCCCATGAACCTGTCTCTATTTCTCTCTAGAGATCTTGAGACCCATGAGAAGTTGTCACCCTCTGGCCAAGGAGAAGACACCAGATATGGTTTGCTGACTTCAGTTGCAGTCCTATTCACTGAGAGACTGAGCAACCTGTCTGGGAAATCTACAATGAGTTCTCTGGGCCACTTTCTGACAATTCTGCTCCTTACAGAAGAATACTCAAAAAAGAAAAAAAAACTTTCTTATAGCAGTTTATTAAAATATATAAACATTCAAATTGTTTTAGCCCTAGCCAGTTGGCTCAGTGGTAGAGCATCGGCCTGGCGTGTAGGAGTCCCAGGTTCAATTCCCGGCCAGGCACATGGGAGAAGTGCTCATCTGCTTCTCCACCCCTCCCCCTCTCCTTCCTCTCTGTCTCTCTCTTCCACTCCTGTAGCCGAGGCTCAATTAGAGCAAAGACGGCCCAGGCGTTGAGGATGGCTCTGTGGCCTCTGCCTCAGGCGCTAGAATGGCTCTGGATACAACAGAGTGACACCCCAGAGGGACAGAGCATCGCCCCCTGGTGGGCATGCCTGGTGGATCCCGGTCGGGCGCATGCGGGAGTCTGTCTGACTGCCTCCCCATTTCCAGCTTCGGAAAAATGCAAAAAAAAAAATTGTTTTAGAAATGTAAAGTTTAGCCATTAAATTAAACAAATAGAAAAATAAAACAAAAGAATACACATACACAAACAAGGTAGCATTTTCTTCATTTTGAACAAAAGCTATAGCTGACAAAGGTGTCCTTGACAACCACTCAAGAAAAGATTAGTTGAAGTTATTACAATTAATACTTGACTTAATAAAGTTAAAAATTTTAAACTAATTTTTAAGCTTTTAACTTCACTTATAAATCAAATTATTAATTTATAAATCTGAAAAAATTTTAAATTACTTTTCAAGAGAACTTTGATTAATGTTTGGTGCCACTTACACTTTTAGTTCAATATTTCAATTGTCTGATTGGCAGAACTTTCCAAGTATTTAAGTAATTCATAAATCTAAAAAATTAAATATGTACATATACTTGTATTGAATCTTGTTATTTTTAAATTTATACACATTATAATACTATTTATAAACCAAAAATATCATCATATGCCTTTTTAAAAAGATTTATTTTAGCAAGAGAGGAAGAGAGAGAGTATGTGCCCCTGACTGGGATCGAACTGGCAACCTCTCTGCGCTTTGGAACATTACTTCAACCAACTGAGATATCCGGCCATGGCCTCATATGCCTTTTTTTTTTTTTTTTTCTTTTCTTTATTTTCTTTTTTTTACAGGGACAGAGAGATTCAGAGAGAGGGACAGATAGGGACAGACAGAGAGGAATGGAGAGAGATGAGAAGCATCAATCATCAGTTTCCCATTGCAACACCTTAGTTGTTAATTGATTGCTTTCTCATATGTGCCTTGATCGTGGGCCTTCAGCAGACCGAGTAACCCCTTGTTCAAGCCAGCGACCTTGGGTCCAAGCTGGTGAGCCTTTTGCTCAAGCCAGATGAGCCCGCGCTCAAGCTGGCAACCTCGGGGTCTCGAACCTGGGTCCTCCACATCCCAGTCCAATGCTCTATCCACTGCGCCACCGCCTGGTCAGGCCTCATATGCCTTTAAATATGTTTTATGTTTTAAAATTGCAAATCTAAATCAGTGGAACTTTTTATGTTGGAATTATAAGGATAATCTGTAAAATATTAAATATACCAAACTCCTTAAAGCATAAAAACATAAAACATTGAAATATATTAAAGATAAACAGCTTATTCCCAATCCTGCCATAAAAATATTAATACTATGACTTTCGTTTGCTTCTATTATCTTGTCCGGGCCCAGATGGCATATTGATTATTTTGAACTAAAATCACCTGAGAAGCAGCAAGAACAGGAAGACCAACTCTCTGACTCTCCTATCCCCCTAAAGCAGAATGTAAATTTTTATGATAGCTGCCCGCCCCTTCCTGAAGATTCGAGAGACAGCCTTATCACAAAAGTTATGAAATCCAGAGCTGAAGCATTTTGAATAAAGCGTGTATCACTTTGGGTTTACTACCTAAGCCTAAACTTGGTTAGGTTCCTCACTAACAAGTACCCAAAACCTGCTTAGATTCCTGTCAAATGAGCACTTCCTGTATCCTGTCAATTTCTCACAAATGTGTTGTTTTATTTTCTAAAAATTATGAAAAGATGCCTAGTTTGAATATTTCTTTGTGCATTTTTATGATCTGAGCATCATATTGTGATTTTCCCCTGTAAACATATTACTTGGGTGGTTTTTCCTATTAATTTACCTGGTCATGTGTCAATTCTATAACTAGTCCAAACATAAGAACTAAAGAAGGGTAGAGTGAGGGAGTTCTCTTCCACTCTCCAAGAATCTAAATATGTATTTGTTAAGGGAATTCTGCATTCTTATCATGGAAGGACTATAATTTCTATATATATAAAAGTTACGGGAAATGACGTCAGAGTAATGGTGGGGTAGGAAGCGATACCGATAAATCTCCCCCAAAACTCAACAAGATCTTCAACCAGAAACAGAAAAACCTATCCTTGGAGCCTCCAGATGTTTCACAATACAGCCAAAGGTATGATTGAGTGAAAAATTGGCTAAATATATAACCAAACCCCGAAGGAAATAGGGAGTAAGAAATGCTCCACCTTCCTCACTAACCTAAACAGGGAGGCTTTCACTGGAAACTGAGAATATAGAAACTAAGGCAGGCAAAGGGGGTGAATAGAACCAGGCCGCGGCACAAACGGCTGAACCAGGCTGTGGCACGGAGATCCAAGCCGAGGAAAAACTGTTCCTGTGACAACCCGGGCAATACAGCTAACACTCGCGCCAAGCCCAGACAAAGAAAGACAAGCGGGGCAGCCATTTTCCCCGATCTCCTGGTCGGTGCGCGCAGATAATGGGCGAGAGATTCCTTCCAAAGCCCTGGGAGTGTGCGCCCGTGTTGTACCACAGAGAGGCAGAGTCAGAGGCCTTTGTGTGGGCTGAAAGTGGAATCTCCAGGCTGCCCCAGTGCCCTGCGGGAGCCGCGCATGGGGAGGGAGCGAGAACTAATTCCAACACTGGAACTTTGCCGTGCAGGAGGGGGTTTCACTCAGAGGGTGAGACTTCCGGTCTGACATCCTGGTCTGTGCGGGCAGATAGTGAGCGAAAGATTCCTTCGAGTGCCTCGGCAGTGCCTGCCCGTGTTATCCCACAGAGGGGCAGAGTAAGGGGCCTTTGTGTGGGCCTAAAGCGGACCTCAAAACACCGCTGACGGCTCTAGATCGGTCATCCAAACAGAGAATCAACAAAGATATATTGGCTTTAAACAAAACACTAGAGCACCTGGATATGATAGACATCTACAGGGCATTTCATCCCAAAGTGACTGAGTATACATTTTTCTCCAGTGTACATGGATCATTCTCAAAAATTGACCATATGTTGGGCCACAGAAACAACATCAGCAAATTCAGAAAAATTGAAGTTGTACCAAGCATATTTTCTGATCATAAAGCCTTGAAACTAGAATTCAACTGCAAAAAAGAGGAAAAAAATCCCACAAAAATGTGGAAACTAAACAACATACTTTAAAAAAATGAATGGGTCAAAGAAGAAATAAGTGCAGAGATCAAAAGATATATACAGACTAATGAAAATGACAATACGACATATCAGAATCTATGGGATGCAGCAAAAGCAGTGATAAGAGGGAAGTTCATATCACTTCAGGCATATATGAACAAACAAGAGAGAGCCCAAGTGAACCACTTAACTTCCCACCTTAAGGAACTAGAAAAAGAAGAACAAAGACAACCCAAAACCAGCCGAATAAAGGAGAAAATAAAAATCAGAGCAGAAATAAATGAATTAGAGAACAGAAAAACTATAGAAAAAATTAATAGAACAAGGAGCTGGTTCTTTGAAAAGATCAACAAAATTGACAAACCCTTGGCAACACTTACCAAGGAAAAAAGAGAAAGAACTCATATAAACAAAATCCAAAATGAAAGAGGAGAAATCACCACGGACACCATAGATATACAAAGAATTATTGTAGAACACTATGAAAAACTTTATGCCACTAAATTCAACAACCTAGAAGAAATGGATAAATTCCTAGAACAATACAACTTTCCTAGACTGAGTCAAGAAGAAGCAGAAAGCCTAAACAGACCTATCAGTAGAGAAGAAATAGAAAAAACCATTAAAAACCTCCCCAAAAATAAAAGTCCAGGCCCTGACGGCTATACCAGCAAATTTTATCAAACATTCAAAGACTTGGTTCCTATTCTACTCAAAGTCTTCCAAAAAATTGAAGAAGAAGCAATACTTCCAAACACATTTTATGAGGCCAACATAACCCTCATACCAAAACCAGGCAAAGATGGCACAAAAAAAGAAAACTACAGACCAATATCTCTAATGAATACAGATGCTAAAATACTAAACAAAATACTAGCAAATTGAATACAACAACATATTAAAAAAATAATACATCATAATCAAGTGGGATTCATCCCAGAATCTCAAGGATGGTTCAACATACGTAAAACGGTTAACGTAATACAGCATATCAACAAAACAAAGAACAAAAACCACATGATCTTATCAATAGACGCAGAAAAGGCTTTCGATAAAATACAACACAATTTTATGTTTAAGACTCTCAACAAAATGGGTATAGAAGGAAAATATCTCAACATGATAAAGGCCATATATGATAAACCATCAGCTAACATCATATTAAATGGCACTAAACTGAAGGCTTTCCCCCTTAAATCAGGAACAAGACAGGGTTGTCCACTCTCTCCACTCTTATTTAATGTGGTACTAGAGGTTCTCGCCACAGCAATCAGACAAGACAAAGAAATAAAAGGCATCCATATCGGAAAAGAAGAAGTAAAGGTATCACTTTTTGCAGATGATATGATCCTATACATCGAAAACCCCAAAGAATCCACAAAAAGACTACTAGAAACAATAAGTCAATACAGTAAGGTCGCAGGATACAAAATTAACATACAGAAGTCAATAGCCTTTCTATATGCCAACAATGAAACAACTGAGAACGAACTCAAAAGAATAATCCCCTTCACAATTGCAACAAAAAAAATAAAATACTTAGGAATAAACATAACAAAGAATGTAAAGGACTTATATAATGAAAACTATAAACCATTGTTAAGAGAAATTGAAAAAGATATAATGAGATGGAAGAATATTCCTTGTTCTTGGCTAGGAAGAATAAATATAATCAAGATGGCTATATTACCCAAAGCAATATACAAATTTAATGCAATTCCCATCAAACTTCCAATGACATTTTTTAAAGAAATAGAGCAAAAAATCATCAGATTTATATGGAACTATAAAAAACCCCAAATAGCCAAAGCAATCCTAAAGAAAAAGAATGAAGCTGGGGGCATTACAATACCTGACTTCAAACTCTATTATAGGGCCACGACAATCAAAACAGCATGATATTGGCAGAAAAGTAGACACTCAGACCAATGGAACAGAATAGAAAGTCCAGAAATAAAACCACATATATATAGTCAAATAACTTTTGATAAAGGGGCCAAGAACATACAATGGAGAAAAGAAAGCCTCTTCAATAAATGGTGCTGGGAAAACTGGAAAGCCACATGCAAAAGAATGAAACTGGACTACAGTTTATCCCCCTGTACTAAAATTAACTCAAAATGGATCAAAGATCTAAACTTAAGACCTGAAACAATAAAGTACATAGAAGAAGACATAGGTACTAAACTCATGGACCTGGGTTTTAAAGAGCATTTTATGAATTTGACTCCAATGGCAAGAGAAGTGAAGGCAAAAATTAATGAATGGGACTACATCAGACTAAGAAGTTTTTGCTCAGCAAGAGAAACTGATAACAAAATAAACAGAAAGCCAACTGAATGGGAAATGATATTTTCAAACAACAGCTCAGATAAGGGCCTAATATCCAAAATATACAAAGAACTCATAAAACTCAACAATAAACAAACAAACAATCCAATTAAAAAATGGGAAGAGGACATGAACAGACACTTCTCCCAGGAGGAAGTACAAATGGCCAACAGATATATGAAAAGATGCTCATCTTCTTTAGTTATTAGAGAAATGCAAATCAAAACTGCAATGAGATACCACCTCACACCTATTAGATTAGCTATTATTAACAAGACAGGTAATAGCAGATTTTGGAGAGGCTGTGGAGAAAAAGGAACCCTCATCCACTGTTGGTGGGAATGTAAAGTAGTACAACCATTATGGAAGAAAATATGGTGGTTCCACAGAAAACTGAAAATAGAACTACCTTATGACCCAGTAATCCCTCTACTGGGTATATACCCCCAAAACTCAGAAACATTGATACATAAAGACACATGCAGCCCCATGTTCATTGCAGCATTGTTCACAGTGGCCAGGACATGGAAACAACCAAAAAGCCCGTCAATAGATAACTGGATAAAGAAGATGTGGCACATATACACTATGAAATACTACTCAGCCATAAGAAATGATGACATCGGATCATTTACAGCAAAATGATGGGATCTTGATAACATTATACGAAGTGAAATAAGTAAATCAGAAAAAAACAGGAACTGCATTATTCCATAGGTAGGTGGGACATAAAAGTGAAACTAAGAGACATTGATAAGAGTGTGGTGGTTACGGGGGGAGGGGGGAAAGAGAGAGGGAAAGGGGGAGGGGGAGGGGGAGGGGCACAAAGAAAACTAGATAGAAGGTGACAGAGGACAATCTGACTTTGGGTGATGGGTATGCAACATAATTGAAAGACAAGATAACCTGGACTTGTTATCTTTGAATATATGTATCCTGATTTATTGATGTCGCCCCATTAAAAAAATAAAATTAAAAAATAAATAAATAAATAAAAATAAAAGTTACATTCTAGTAAATGTTAGTACATTTGTCAGAATTTAGTCTATAAATTACTATTATAAGATACCATTGATATCAAGGCTATTGGAATTGGGGGTGGGGGAGTAGAGCAATAGCCCGCCTATCTTTAATTGATAGAAATTACCAATATTTAAGGTTTTTTTATTTTTTCATTTTAGAGAATAGAGAGAAAGAGAGAGAGAGAGAGAGAAGGGGGGAGGACCAAGAAGCATCACCTTCCATATGTGCCTTGACCAGACAAGCCCAGGGTTTGCGACCTCAGCGCTTCAGGTTGACAGCTTTATCCACTGCGCCACCATAGGTCAGGCAAACTACCAATATTTAGAAAAATGCTAACTGGCTTAATTAATTTAAGTCATCTTGAAACATACTGTCCTTCAACCCCTAGCACAGTGTCTGGCACATAAGATTATCAGTAAATAGTTATAGGATAAATCAATGCTTAAAGTATTATTTAACTGTACAATCCTGTTTTACTCCTCTGAAAGATGTTATAAATTTGACAGCACAACGCTTCTGATTATGTATTTTACTCTGATTAAAAATTCAATGTATTTGAATCCCTAATCATTAAATCATTCTGTTTCCCTGAGTGTGTTCCACCAAACCATATGTTCTTTTTTTTTTTTTTTTTTTTGTGACAAAAAAAAAGAGAGAGAGAGGGACAGATAGGGGCAGACAGACAGGAAGGGAGAGAGATCCATTCTTTGTTGCGGCTCCTAAGACTTCTTAATTGTTCATTGATTACTTTCTCATATGTGTCTTTACTGGGGGGCGACAGCAGAGCGAGTGACCCCTTGCTCCAGCCAGCCACCTTGGGTTCAAGCCAGTGACTTTTGGGCTCAAGCCATTGACCGTGGGGTCACGTTCAAGCCAGCAACCCTGAGCTTAAGCTGGTGCGTCCATGCTCAAACTAGATGAGCCTGCACTCAAGCTGGCAACCTTGAGTTTCGAACCTGGGACCTCCTCATTCCAGTCTGACTCTCTATCCACTGCACCACTGCCTGGTCAGGCCACACCAATATATTCTTAATCACCCTGTTTTAGAAGCTTTTAGAAACAATTATTTATTTGTTCATCATTCTACAGTGTTTTGCAAGGCTCAGTAGCAAAGATTTACTGTTGTTTTATATAGTGTCAGCTACAATCATTTAGGCATTTGAGCACTAAACTGGGCACTAAAATATCCAGGATAGCTTTCCTCATGTCTGGAGCCTTGGCAAGAAGTGCTGGAAGCCAGGACTTGTCTTCAAGTCTCTGCTCTTTTACTATTTAGTAGTCAAGCCCAGGCTCACAAGGTAATTGGATTCCAAAAGAGCAGACACTTCTTAAAGACTGTGATTGGATGTTTTAGAACATCACTTTTTTCAGTTATCATTCTCATAGGTAAGAGGTGGTATCTCATTGTGGTTTTAATTGCATTTCTGTGATAATTAGTGATGTTGAGCATCTTTTCACATTTGATGTTATTTTGTATTAGTTTCAGGTGTACAGCATAGTGGCTAGGCAATCACATACCATGTAAAGTGGTCCCCCTAATACATTAGGCATTCACATGGCACTGTACATAGATGTCACAACAATATTGCCCACATTCCCGGCCCTGGCCGGTTGGCTCAGCGGCCGAGCGTCAGCCTGGCGTTCCGGGGACCCGGATTCGATTCCCTGCCAGGGCACATAGGAGAAGCGCCCATTTGCTTCTCCACCCCCACCCCCTCCTTCCTCTCTGTCTCTCTCTTCCCCTCCCGCAGCCGAGGCTCCATTGGAGCAAAGATGGCCCGGGCGCTGGGGGTGGCTCCTTGGCCTCTGCCCCAGGCACTAGAGTGGCTCTGGTCGCGGGAGAGTGATGCCCCAGAGGGGCAGAGCGTCGCCCCTGGTGGACGTGCCGGGTGGATCCCGGTCGGGCGCATGCGGGAGTCTGTCTGACTGTCTCTCCCCGTTTCCAGCTTCAGAAAAAAAAAATATATATATTGCCTACATTCCCTCTACTGTGTCCCTGTGACTATTTTGTGCCTACCAATCCATGCTTCTTAATCCCTTTATCTTTTTCACCTAGCCCCTAAAGCCCCCTGTCCCTTTGGCAATCATCAGTTTGTTCTCTGTATCTACAAATCTATTTCTATTCTGTTTGTTCATTTATTTTGTTTTGTTTTTTTGTTTGTGTGTGTGTCAGTGAGTGAGAGACAGTGAGAGAGAGAAAGGAACAGACAGACAGGAAGAAAGAGAGATAGCATCAACTCATCATTGCAGCACTTTAGTTATTCATTGATTGCTTTCTCATACGTGCCTTGAACAGGGGCTCCAGCCAAGCCAGTGATCCCTTGCTCAAGCCAGCGACCATGGGATCATATCTATTATCCCACATTCAAGCTAGTGAGTCCGTGTTCAAATCAGCGACCTCAAGATTTTGAACTTGTATCCTCAGCGTTTCAGGTCATTGCTCTATGCACTGTGCCACTGCCTGGTCAGGCTATTTTGGTTTTTTTAGATTCCACATATAAATGAAATTATATGGTACACTGTATTTGTCTTTCTCTGTCTGACTTATTTCACTTAGCATAATGCCCTCTAGGTCCATCCATGATGTTGCAAATGGTAAGATTTCAATATTTTTTGTGACTGAGTAGTATTCCATTGTAATATTTGCCACAGCTGCTTTATCCACTTGTCTATTGATAGGCACTTGGGTTGCTTTTGTATGATATATTAGCTATTGTAAATAATGGTGCAAAGAATATAGGAGTGCATATATTCTTTTGAATTAGTGTTTTGGAAGCCTTCAAATATATTCCCATAAGTGAAATTGCTGAGTTATAATGCAGTTCTGTTTTTAATTTTTTGAGGAATCTCCATACTGTTTTCTATAGTAGCTGGACCAATCTACAATACATTCTTATCGACAGTACACAAGGGTTCCCTTTTCTCCACATCTTTACCAACATTGGTTGGTGATTTATTGGTGATAGCCATTCTGACAGGTAAAAGGTGATATCTCATTGTTATTTTAATTTGCATTTTTGTGATGATTAGTGACATTGAGCATCTTCTCACATTCCTCTTTGGAAAAGTGTCTTAGAATATCATTTTCAACTCATTCAAAACAAGTCACAATCCAGCCCAAATTCTCAGGGTAGGGGAATTAAATTCTATCTTTTAATTGGTGGAGTGTCATACATGCAGAGATGAGAAGAATTGTTGGTGGCTATCTTAGAAACAATCTACCACACTCTATCCTTGAGAATTTATCTTTTTCACACATGCAAAATGCATTCATCTCCCCCATTGCCTCCAAATTTCATCACTTTACTCTGCTAGCTCAAAGATTAAGATCTTGTCATTTGTGTTTGGTCCAGATGTAGATGAGATTCCTCAGGTTCTTATCTTGATCTGGAGATATATGAGTTAAAAACACCTGTCTCCCCACCCCTATGAGCATACCCAATATACACAGGTGAGAAAAGAATAGGATAACTACAAGAAAAAACTTATGTTCTAAAAGTGGGAGGTAAAAAGTCACATAGTAGTTTCTGATGCATAAAAATCTGAAAACTGCCCAGTATTTGTGGCCCATTCCCCATACTCCAGAAATGGATCCCAGTTAAATTATCTGGGAGTTTTCCAAATTCATTGTTCTGTTCATTCTTGGTTTTGGCCTCTGTGGGATCTTTGCTCTACCCAAGTTATCATTTCTTTTCCATAAGTAATGCTCACAGCCTTCTTTCTACCATTAAAAATTGAGGGCACAATGCGGACTTTTCCTGGATTTGGACTTTTCCTGGACTCCTGCTCCTTGGGACAGCTCCTAACAGACTGAACTGGGGTTGGGTTGCATTTATCAGGAAGTTGGCATGGTGTTGGGGCCAACTTGGACGTGGTGAACTTGTTAAGGACACTACTCTTTCATGGATTCTTGCTGTATTGGCCAAGAGTTTGCTTAAAGGCTTTAAATCACTGTAAAAAAAAATAGAAGACTGGATAAAGAAGATGTGGCACATATACACCATGGTATACTATTCAGCCATATGAAATGATGACATCGGATCACTTACAACAAAAGGGTGGGATCTTGATAACATTATACGGAGTGAAATAAATAAATCAGAAAAAAAAACAAAAAACAAGGACTGCAGGATTCCACACATTGGTGGGACATAAAAACAAGACTAAGAGACATGGACAAGAGTGTGGTGGTTATGGGGGGGCAGGGGGAGGGAAGGGAGAGGGGGAGAAGGGGAGAGGGAGGGGCACAAAGAAAACTAGATAGAAGGTGACGGAGGACAATCTGACTTTGGGTGATGGGTATGCAACATAATTGAATGACAAGATAACCTGGACGTATTTTGTTTGAATATATGTACCCTGGTTTATTGATGTCACTCCATTAAAATTAATAAAAATTTATTTATTATAAAACATTTAAAAAATTGAGGGCACAGTGTCTTAAATGTCTGTGTCATTGTTTTTTGTTTGGTTGGTTTTTTTAGATTTTATTTATTCATTTTTAGGAAGGGAGAAGAGAGAGAGAGAGAGAGAGAGAGAGAGAGAAGGGGAGAGGAGCAGAAAGTATCATTTCCCATATGTGCCTTGATGAGGAAAGCCCAAGGTTTTGAACTGGTGACCTCAGCACTCTAGGTCAATGCTTTATCCACTGCACCACCACAGGTCAGGCCAGTCTGTGTCTTGAGTATGAGCTGATACTGCTTTTGCCATTCACTCTATGCTTCAAAAGGCATAGTGAGGCCCTGGCTGGTTGGCTCAGCGGTAGAGCGTCGGCCTAGCGTGCGGAGGACCCGGGTTCGATTCCCGGCCAGGGCACACAGGAGAAGCGCCCATTTGCTTCTCCACCCCTCCGCCGCGCTTTCCTCTCTGTCTCTCTCTTCCCCTCCCGTAGCCAAGGCTCCATTGGAGCAAAGATGGCCCGGGCGCTGGGGATGGCTCTGTGGCCTCTGCCTCAGGCGCTAGAGTGGCTCTGGTCCCAACATGGCGACGCCCAGGATGGGCAGAGCATCGTCCCCTGGTGGGCAGAGCATCGCCCCATGGTGGGCGTGCCGGGTGGATCCCGGTCGGGCGCATACGGGAGTCTGTCTGACTGTATCTCCCTGTTTCCAGCTTCAGAAAAATGCAAAAAAAAAAAAAAAGGCATAGTGATTTTTTTTTTCTCGGGATATCCCTCTCTCTACTTGAAGCATATTAAACTGCAATGGTGGACAATGCTTTGATGATTCTTAGAAGCCCTTCTGTGTAACTATAAGAATCTGCACAAGACACTTCCAAAAATGGTACTGAGGTTTTAACAAAGGACCTTACAGCTACCCCCTTGAGGGGTCTTGATTGTGTTTTTCTGGCAGAACTCTGGAGTTGATAATTATTTGTTTTCTAAAAAGACTGTCCTAGGCTCTCTGTATGTCCTCTTAATTCTGCTTGAAAACTGAACAATCTTTTTATTTGCCTTGCCTTCCTCTTATAGTACCTTATCATATGTTGTTGCTAAAAGAAACCAATTGATATTTTAAAGGTTCCATCTGGAAATCTCCATAAACAAATCTACAGGTTCACTGAGTCCTTCTCTTCCAAGTTACTCCAGATGGCAAGCTTGAGGGTTGTTCTGCCACTACATACTTTGGGTTCCCCTTTCCTAAGCTACAACAAAGATTTCCTCATTGCCTTTCCAGTTTTCCAAAAACTATTATTTTTGCTTTCTCTCCAGCCTTCAGCAGTAGCCTCCTCACTGCTTTTCCAGCCTTCCAAAATGGTCTCCTTGTATCCTTCCATTCTCTGCCCACCACTCAGACCAAAGGCCGGTACCGTGTACTTTAAAGTTTTTGTTGTGAACTGAACTTCATGTCCAATACCAGTCTCTTTCTGAGTTATCTATTAGTGAGTACCAAACTATCCCACTAGCTTGTCTTAATAACTTGAAACAACAACTATTTATAATTTCTCATGACTCTTTGATTTTGCTAGGCTCAGCTGACTAGTGACTGCCAACATGGTATTTAGAGTTACTCATACAGCTACATTCTGCTGGGAGTTCAGCTAGCCAAAACGTTCAAGATGACCTCTTAAAAGAAAGGCCCATAACTGCATGGTATAACTGCACAATATAACTTTCCCATATTTCATTGGTCAAAACAAGTCACAAGGCAATCTGAGTAAGAGGAGCAGCATATGTTATACAGGAGGAAAAGAAATTAACAGCAGTCATTTTGGGAGATTAAGATTGTGCACTCAGCCTGGCTAGGTAGTGGCACAATGGATACAGCATTGACCTAGGATGCTGGGGACTCCAAGGACCCCGGCTGGAGTGCAGGCTTATCCAGCTTGAGTGAGGGGTTGCCAACTTGAGTGTGGGATAATAAACATGACACTATGGTGGCTGGATTGAGCCCAAAGGTTACTGGCTTGAAGTCCAAAATTACTACTTGAGCAAGAGGCCACTGGCTCAGCTGGAGCCCCTGTTCACGGCATGTATGAGAAATCAATGAACAACTAAGGTGCCGCAACTACAAGTTGATGCTTCTCATCTCTTTCCCTTCCTGTCTGTCTGTCCCTGTCTCTCATTGAGTGATGAAAAATATTTGCAATATTCTTATTACATAATATTATGTTACTGGACAGACATTGGGCCTGGGGTGTGCCTGCTTCAGGTAGCTGGTATTATGTGGGTTCTTGACTTCATGCAGGAAAAATTTCCCAACACAAGTCTAGGTGATTTTGAGAGTACATTTATGACAGCTGGGAACAGTGCAACAAGGAAAGGGCTTAGGGTGGAAGAAACAACAGGAGAGAGCGGAGGCAGGTTGCTTTAGCTCATTAGAAACCTTATGGGAAAGAAGTAGGCCATGCTGGTCTGCATGAACTCACTAAGAAGTAAAAGTCACAGTAACAGAAGTGAATCAAGGTAGGGCTGCTTTTAGCTCACTGGAAAGTCAGAGAAAAAAGGGGCCTTGGAGACAGGTTCAGGGGATAAGGTAAGCCCAAAATAAGTTGCTGCTGCACACTTACAACTCCCCTGGTTGTAAGTCTTGTGGGGGCCCCTTGAGTATAGGAGAAAGAGCAGATACACACCTAAGGGAGGAAGACTTGGGCATTCTCTGGAGAGAGTGCACCACTGGACCCTTTGTCTTGAGGATTTTTTTATCTTTTTATAGCAGGTAGGAATCCCGGGGAGGTCTTGAAAGAGTTTTAACAAAATATTCAGTTGCTTTCCAGGTGTCTCCTTCAACATGTCAATCCATCAAAAAGTGCATAAAGAGGGGTAAAGGACTTTTCTGGTTAGTTTCACTGTTAAAAAGGGACCAGGACAGAGACCGGTCTGTTTCTGGACAGTCTGGAATATGTAAACCATTTACTCCTAAGTGTCCTTGGTTAGGGAAGATAAAACCTTGTGATTCATTGGCTGGTTGTAAATGGCTCAGATTGTTTGACCTTGTTTAATTATTTTGTTTCAGTTTTCCATATTCCATTTATCAAGAAATTTCATTAGCTTCTGACTATCCTACCTTAATTGCACCTTCATTAAAGATCTCTGCCTGAGCCCTGACCAGTTGGCTCGGCAGTAGAGCATTGGGCCGGCATGTGGAAGTCCCGGGTTTGATTCCTGGCCAGGAGACACAGGAGAAGTGCCCATCTGCTTCTCCACCCTTCCCCCTCTCCTTTCTCTCTGTCTCTCTCTTCCTGTCCCACAACCAAGGCTCCAATGGAGCAAAGTTGACCCGGGCAAAGATGACGGCTCCAGGGCCTCTGCCTCAAGTGCTAAAATGGCTCTGGCCGCAACAGAGCAATGCCTCATACAGGCAGAGCATTGCTCCCTGGTGGGCATGACAGATGGATCTTGTTTGGGCACATGTGGAAGTCTGTCTGAATGCCTCCCCTCTTATAACTTTGGAAAAATACAAAAAAACCCAAAAAACAAAAAACAAAAAATGAAATGAAAGAAAAAGATCTCTGCCTGTATAACATTGCATAAAAAAATAGGGCCACTCTTCCCTGGCTGGTTGGCTCAGTGGTAGAGTGTCGGCCTGGTGTGCAGGAGTCCCGGGTGTGATTCCTGGCCAGGGCACACAGGAGAAGCACCCATCTGCTTCTCCACCCCTTCCCCTCTCCTTCCTCTCTGTCTTTCTTTTCCCCTCCTGCAGCCAAGGCTTCATTGGAGCAAAGTTGGCCCGGGCGCTGAGGATGGCTCTGTGGCCTCTGCCTCAGGCACTAGAATGGCTCTGGTTGCAACAGAGCAACGCCCCAGATGGCAGAGCATTGCCGCCTGGTGGGCATGCTGGGTGGATCCCGGTCGGGCGCATGCGGGAGTCTGTCTGACTGCCTCCCCGTTTCCAACTTCAGGAAAAAAAAAATAGGACCACTCTAGTAAGGTGACCAACTTTTCTACTATGAAAAGGAGGACAAAAATAAATTGAAGAAAACAATATCATAAATAAAAGAAAGAAACATTTTATTCATTGCAACAATAATACACTATATATATAATATGATAAATGCATAATAAAAATATTTGTAATATTTTACATTATAATTATGCTTACATTCCTATTAATTTTTAATAATAGTAAGAAAAAGTATTCATTTAGATAATATTATCTAAATGAATACTTTTCCCTTGAATGAATACTTTTTGTCAATGTATCATCTTGTAACAATATTTTGGAAATATCTGAACAAGAAATATCCTTCATATTGAATTTTATGGCAAGTACTGCTGCTAAAGTATCAAGATTCAATCTTGATTTTTCACTTGTCCAAAAATCATTAGCAATTGAAAAAACTCTTTCAACTGCTGCATTAGTTCCAGGGCAGCACAATGTAAATTGAACAACAAATAAATTTTCACATGGAATATGTTCATTTTTGAAATGGCTGAATATTTACACCCATCTTTTATCAATTTCAATGTGTTCATTTTCCCATTGTATTAATTTTTCAGAATTTAAAATATACATTTAGTCTTTTAATTTCTTCAAAGAGACAATTGTCGTCTATTTTGATGTCTGGCATTTATTTATTTATTTATTTATTTTTAGATTTTATTTATTCATTTTAGAGAGAAGAGAGAGAGAGAGAAAGGGGGGAGGAGCAGGAAGCATCAACTCCCATATGTGCCTTGACCAGGGAAACCAGGGTGGTTTTTTTGTTGTTTTTTGTTTTTGTTTTTTTTAATTTTATTTATTTATTTTTTACAGAGTCAGAGAGAGGGATAGATAGGGACAGACAGACAGGAACGGAGAGAGATGAGAAGCATCAATCGTTAGTTTTTCATTGTGCGTTGCAACACTTTAGTTGTTCATTGATTGCTTTTCTCATATGTGCCTTGACCGCAGGCCTTCAGCAGACCGAGTAACCCCCTGCTGGAGCCAGCGACCTTGGGTTCAAGTCGGTGGGCTTTTTGCTCAAACCAGATGAGCCCGTGCTCAAGCTAGCGACCTCGGGGTCTTGAACCCAGGTCCTCTGCATCCCAGTCCAACGCTCTATCCACTGCGCCACCACCTGGTCAGGCTGAAACCAGGGTTTTGAACCGGCGACCTCAGAATTCCAGGTCGACGCTTTATCCACTGCGCCACCACAGGTCAGGCCTGGCATTTCTTTAGATAAAAATTCAACACATGATTCAATATCTGTCCAATATACTTGCAATGAAGTCAAAAAACACCATTGAAAACTGTTATTTCAGTTGATGTTTGTTTCAGACCTTTCTTTGATATGTTGAAAACAGGTCTGGTAAAAATTCTGCACGTCTTTGATAAACTTTTCTATTATGCCTGGATTTGATTTCTCTAAGTCTGACAATTTTCTTTTTATAATTAAAAGAAGAAATTTTTCTTCAAAACGAGATTTATATTGAAGGATAAAGTCATTCAAATAAGACTAACTTTCGTAGCTGAAATGTGTTTACCTTCAATCTTCTGAATCACTTTGTGAAAAATAGATGCTTGATTATGTACAAAATACATTAATATCTTAGATATTTAATTATTGAAAATTGATTCCAGGATTTTAGGACATTTGTCTAAACTTTAAAAATATGAACGGAGAGGCTCAACTAATTGTAGAACATGCTCTATAGCAGGTGTTAGAGCAAGCCGTCTAACTTACGGATATCCTAAAAGTGTTTTGTATTCAACATTTGCTTCTTCACAAAATTGTTTTAAGTAACAACATGAATGGTAAAACAACTAAAATGCAAATAAATTGTAGTTATTATTACTTCTACATCAATTGGCATGGCAAATGACACTATGTTGAATGCATTTGACAAAATATGTGTGTTACAACCTATCTTTGTATTTTCTTTTGGAGTAACTTGTAATTTTACATACACATTATTCACCCCTTTGCATCTTTGCACACCAAAATTTGTATTTGTATCATCAGCCATTAACGCAACAACTTTGGATTTCAAATTGTTTTCATTTATTACTCTGTATAGATGGTTTGACAAAATTTCAGAAGTTTCGCCCTTAATGGATTCTAAATTAAAATTTTTTACTTGAATGCCCTTGGTAACATTAAAATATCGTACTATTATTAGATACAGTTTAATTATTTGATGTATCAGATAAAATTGTTACATATGCTCAAATTTCCAAATCCTCTGTATTTTGTCACAGTAATTTTTAAATGCTGATTTCAAAATAGCCTCGCATTTTGTCCTGGCACATGAAAATTTTGCATTGTGAAACTTTTTCAATAATTTAGTTGTACAATCCATAATACGGGAAAAATTTGTGAATTATGGCATGAAATGCAAATGTTCCCTCCATTAAAGCCAACTGCTTTTCATCTTCAGAATAATTTGGAGTTTTAAAAACACCTGTTACTTTACAACTGGAGGCTGATGCAGCTAATGATTGCTTATGTTTGTTGGTGGTCAATTGTTTTCTTATTGCTGCTCTGCCCCCAACTGCAATACAAAATTCTCCGCTGCAAATATTGCAGAAAACAATGGTATCTTTCTTTGATATGAGGAATGGACATTCCTTTTTCAATTTATCGTTAAAATGGCATTTTCTTTTCTTTTTTTTTTTTTTACAGAGGCAGAGATAGACAGGGACAGACAGACAGGAACGGAGAGAGATGAGAAGCATCAATTATTATTTTTTTTTGCGCATTGCGACTTCTTAGTTGTTCATTGATTGCTTTCTCATATGTGCCTTGACCGCGGGCCTTCAGCAGACCGAGTAACCCCTTGCTGAAGCCACAGACCTTGGGTCCAAGCTGGTGAGCGTTTTGCTCAAGCCAGATGAGCCCGCGCTCAAGCTGGCGACCTTGGGGTCTCGAACCTGGGTCTTTCCGCATCCCAGTCCGATGCTCTATCCACTGCGCCACCACCTGGTCAGGAGCATTTTCTCTTTTTTAATTTTTCCATTCTTTAAATAAAGTTTAAAATTAAAAATATAAATAAAATATATATCTGATTCCAAGATGGCAGCACAGTAGGCAGACATACAAACTGCCACCTCGTGGGACCAAACTGGATTATAAATTAAGAACAATGATCATGAAAAACCAACCTTGGACTAAAAGAACAGGACTCAAAAATCAAGGAGCACAGAATAAACCACTCTGAGCCTGGTAGGAAGTGCAGGGACACAGTGGGGTCTCCCCCACTTGCAGGAGCGAGGGGCAGCTGAGGGTCCAGAGGGTTTCTCATTGCGGGAGAGAGACCCTGATAGGCAGGAGTCCTCAGTCCCAGGACCAGAGCCCCAGCGAAGAAACCCAAAGACTGGAGGAGACAGCCTGACAGCATTGAGTGGGGAGAAGAGTGGAGTTTCTGTCTGTGGGAAATGGCTGGCAAAGAAGTTACAGCCTTCAAGGGCCAGTGCCGAAAATATCACTCACAGCCACTGCCTGGGGCTCCAGAACAAGTAAGGCTGAGAGGATTGGACTTGCATGAGGAAAGTCAGGAGATTGAGGCACAGGGACACAAACGGTGATGGGGAGAATACCTGAGCTAAGTCATTCTCCAATACCGAGGTGGCCATAGCTAGGGGGCAGGTCACTGACTCTGTCCAGCAAAAGCCTTGTATAAAGCCAATTGATACACCTCGAAAAAGCTCTCCAGCTCCAATAGTTCGAAAGGCCTTTCAGAAAAGAAGAAGTAAAGGGGAGGGGCAGTGATTCAGGTTTCCAGGGAGACTTGAGCTATAATTCCCCCTTCTAATACTGAGAATGTGCCCCAACCTCAGAGAATAACTAGGCAGACCACACCTCTGGTTCTCAGAAGCCACACCCACCGCATTCCTGGATAAAGTTTCAACTGGGACCAAAGAGTAAGATAGGCCCACTACCTCTATCCTAAACTCAAAAGTTCCCTGCTGAACTCAGCAAACAAACAACAGGGAAATTAAGTCTTTAATGCAGCTTAACATGTTAAGAAGAATTAAAATCTGAGCAACCAGCAGAGGCTGAGGGATAAAGCACTGGAGGAGGGCCTACATTCCATTTACCAACCTCAGATGCACAACCCTAACAACCTTGCAAACCAAATACAAAAAAAAATTGGAAGACAGAGAAATATAATCCATATATATCAACAAGAGAAATCCCCAGAAAAAGAACTGAATGAGATAGAAGTAATCAAATTACCAAATGCAGAGTTTAAAATGATGATTGTTAGGATGCTTAAGGATCTCAGAGCTACACTTGATGGACTTAATGATCACCTAAATAAAGAAATTGCAAGCATCAAAAGGACACTGAGCCTGACCAGGCGGTGGCACAGTGGATAGAGCATTGGACTGGGATGCAGAGGACCCAGGTTCAAGACCCCGAGGTCGCCAGCTTGAGGGTGGGCTCATCTGGTTGAGCAAAAGTTCACAAGCTTGGACCCAAGGTCGCTGGCTCAAGCAAGAGGTTACTCGGTCTGCTGTAGCCCCATGGTCAAGGCACATATGAGCAAGCAATCATTGAACAACTAAGGTGTTGCAATGTGCAATGAAAAACTAATGATTGATGCTTCTCATCTCTCCATTCATGTCTGTCTGTCCCTGTCTATCCCTCTCTCTGACTCTCTGTCTCTGTAAAAAAAATTAAAAAAAAAAATAATAAAAAAAAAATAATAATAATAAAAGGACACTGAAATCATAAAAAAGAATCAATCAGAAATAACAATTACAATATCAGAAACGAAGACTATACTTGAGGGAATCAATAGCAGGCTAGATAAAGCAGAAGATCGAATCAATGAATTAGAGGACAAGATAAATAAAAACAAAGAAACAGAACAGCAAAAAAAAAAAGAGGCTCTAAAAGTCTGAGTAAACTATAAGAGAACTCTGGGACAATATGAAGAGAAATAATATCTGCATCATAGGGGTTCCTGAAGGAGAAGAGAAAGAACAAGGGATAAAGAACCTGTTTGAAGAAATTATAGCTGAAAACGTTCCTAAATTGATGTAGGAAAAAGTCACACAAGAACCACAGAGAGTTCCAGTAAAGAGAAATCCAATGAGACATACCTCAAGACACATAATGATTAAAATATGAAAGTTAAGAGATAAAGAAAAAATACTAAAAGTGGCAAGAGAATAGAAGTCAATTACCTATAGAGGAGCCCCCATAAGGATGACATTAGACTTTTCAATGGAAACACTTAAGGCCAGAAAAGAATGGCAGGAAATATTCAAAGTAATGCACAAGAGCCTACAACCAAGACTTCTTTATCCAGCAAGATTATCATTTAAAATTGAAAGAGAAATAAAAAGCTTCCCAGACAAAAAAAAAAAAACAACTCAAGAAATTTATTACAACCAAACCAGTACTGCAGGAAATGTTAAGGGGCTTGCTGTAAAAAGAGCAAGGTAAAAAAGAAATTGAGAAAAAGAAGAATATAAATTTAAAGAATAAAATGGCAATAAACAACTACATATCAATAATAACCTTAAATGTGAATAGATTAAATGCTCCAATCAAAAGACTTAGGGTAGCTGCATGGATAAGAAAACAGGACCCGGCCCTGGCCAGTTGGCTCAGTGGTAGAGCATCGGCCTGGCGTACAGGATTCCCGGGTTTGATTCCTGGTCAGGGCACACAGGAGAAGTGCCCATCTGCTTCTCCACCCCTCCCCTCTCCTTCCTCTCTGTCTCTCTCTTCCCCTCCCGCAGCCAAGGCTCCATTGGAGCAAAGTTGACCCGGGTGCTAAGGATGGCTCCATGGCCTCTGCCTCAGGTGCTAGAATGGCTCTGGTTGCAACAGAGCGACACCTCAGATGGGCAGAGCATTGCCCCCTGGTGGGCGTGCCGGGTGGATCCTGGTTGGGTGCATGCGGGAGTCTGTCTGACTGTCTCCCCATTTCTAACTTCAGAAAAATACAAAAAAAAGAAAGAAAAAAAATAAAACAGGACCCGTACATATGCTGTCTACAAAAGACCCACCTCAGAACAAAAGATACACATAGACTGAGAGTAAATTGATGGAAAAAAATATTTCACGAACGGAAAGGAAAAAAAAGCTGGGGTAACAATACTAATAAACTTTAAAATAAACTTTAAAACAAAGGCTATAGTAAGAGATAAATAAAGTCACTACATAATGATAAAGGGAGCAATCCAACAGGAAGATATAACCATTACAAATATTTATGCACCTAATATAGGAGCACCTAAATATATAGAACATATTGTAACAGACCAAAAGGGCAAGACCAACAGCAGTATTATAATAGTACAGGATTTTTTTTAATTTTTATTTATTTGTTTTATACAGAGACAGAGAGTGAGTCAGAGAGAGGGATAGACAGGGACAGACAGACAGGAATGGAGAGAGATGAGAAGCATCAATCATTGGTTTTTCATTGCGTGTTACAACACCTTAGTTGTACAGTGATTTCTTTCTCATATGTACCTTGATCACGGGCCCTCAGCAGACTGAGTAACCCCTTGCTAGAGTCAGCGACCTTGGGTTCAAGTTCGTGGGCTTTTACTCAAACCAGATAAGCCCGCGCTCAAGCTGGCAACTTTGGGGTTTCGAACCTGGGTCCTCTGCATCCCAGTCCGACGCTCTATCCACTGCGCCACTGCCTGGTTAGGCCAGTACAGGATTTTAACACCATACTAACATCAATGAATAGAACCTCCAGACAGAAAATTAGCAAAGAAACAGCTGCCTTAAAGGACACACTAGATCAACTGGATTTAATAGATAGTTTCAGAACCTTTCACCCTAAAGCAGCAGAATATACATTCTTTTAAAGTGTTCACTGTACATTCTCTAGGATAGAGCACATGTTAGGACACAAAACAAGTCTTAATAAATTTAAGAAAATTAAAATCATCAAGCATCTTGTCTGACCACAATGGCATGAAACTAGAAATCAGCTACAATAGAAACACTGAAAAACATTTAAACACTTGGTGACTAAATAACATGTTATTAAGTAATAAATGGGTAAACAATGAGATCAAGGGAGAAATCAAAAACTTCCTTGAAACAAATGAAAATGAACACACAAAAACTCAAACTTTATGGGGCACAGCAAAAGCATTCCTCAGAGGAAAGTTCATAACATTACAGGCATACCTTAAGAAGCAAGAAAAAGCCTGACCTGTGGTGGCACAGTGGATAAAGCGTCAACCTGGAAACACTGAGGTGCCGGTTCAAAACCCTGGGCTTGCCTGGTCAAGGCACATATGAGAGTTGATGCTTCCTGCTCCTCCCCCCTTCTCTCTCTCTCTTCCCTCTCTATAATGAATAAGTAAAATCTTAAAAAAAAAAAAAAAAAGGCAAGAAAAAGCTCAAATTAACAACTTAACCCTGCAACTAAAAGAACTAAAAAAAGAACAGCAAGTAAAGCCCAGAGGAAGTAAAAGAAAAAAAAAATAATAAAGATCAGAGCAGATATAAATGATGTAGAGGCAAAAAAAAAAAAAAAAATACAGAAGATCAATGAAACCAAGAGCTTGTTCTTTGCAAAAGTAAGCAAAATTGATAAACCTTTAACCAGACTCACCAAAAAAAAGAGAGAAAGGACTCAAATAAATAAAACTAGAAATGGGAGTGGAGAAATAACAGCTGCACAGCAGAAATACAAAGGATTCTAAGAAAATACTATGAAGAACTGTATGCCTAATAATGGAACAATCTAGATAAATGGATAAATTCCTTGAAAAATATAGTCATTCAAAAATCAATCTGGAAGAATCAGAAAACCTAAACAGACCGATTACACCAAAAGAGATTGAAACAGTTATCAAAAAACTCCCAACAAACAAAAGTCCTAGGCCTGATGGCTTCACAGGCAAATTTTACCAATATTCAAAGAAGAACTAACTCCTATTCTTCTCAAGCTATTTCAAAAAATTCAAGAGGTGGGAAAACTTCCAAACTCCTTTTATGAGGCAAACATAATCCTATTCCAAAACCAGGCAAAGAGAACACAAAAAAAGAAAACTATACACCAATATCCCTAATGAACTTAGATGCTAAAATTCTCAACAAAATATTAGCAAACCAGATCCAGCAATACATGAAAAAAATCATACATCATGATCAAGTGGAATTTTTTCTGGGTTGGCAGGGCTGGCGACCCCTGTGTTTTGGTCATTCGACCTCTGCTGGAGTCGTGACCCACAGGTTGAGAACCGCTGGCTTAGAGGTAGAGCGTCGGCCTGGCATGCAGGAGTCCTGGGTTAGATTCCCGGCCAGGGTACACAGGAGAGGCACCCATCTACTTCTCCACCCCTCCCCCTCCCCTTCCTCACTGTCTCTCTCTTCCTCTCCCACAGCCAGGGCTCCATTGGAGCAAGGTTGGCCTGGGCGCTAAGGATGGCTCTGTAGCCTCTGCCTCAGGCGCTAGAATGGCTCTGGTTGCAGCAGAGCAACGCCCCAGATGGGCAGAGCATCACCCCCTGGTGGGCTTGTCAGGTGGATCCCGGCCGGGTGCATGCGGGAGTCTGACTGCTTCCCCCTTTCCAGCTTCGGAAGAATACAAAAAAAAAAGTGATTGAGTTAATTAATTAATTAACTCATATGTATTTCTCATCATTAAAAAATTGAGGTTTTGAATAACTAGCACATTTTGGAGAAGTCATTATGTTCCAGAGCATGAAGTACTGAATGAGCTAGGTTATCGAGACCTTTTTTCATAAAGTCACAGGACATTTCCCTAACAGAGCTGATAATTGAACTTATTGCTCACAAAATTGCTGACACTAACATAGCTGTCACAATTACAAAAAACATCTAAATTGTGCTGGCTTTTTAAAGATCACTGTTTACTTCAGGCTGTGATGAATTTATTACTGTGAAGTCAATGAACAGTTCTAAGAGACCCTAATTTCCCAGTAATGTGATAGTGAGCCACAGGGTGGAATATGATCTAAGCCTTGCAATTCTACACCAGTGTTTAACTTCTTCAAGTAACTCATTAACTAACTACTTGTATTCTAAACAGAAAGCACATGATGATTTTGAAATAACTAAGTTGACTGATAATAGTTTTTGGAGATGAGAAATCTTTCACCCTTTCATACTGTGAGGGTACTTGTAAAGCCAGTATCCATGGCCATTATCACAGCCACCTGGCCCATGCATTGGATTCAGACAGATGGTAATGAAACAACAGAGCCACGAACTGGTGGGCCATTAGCTTTAATTCTAGCTTGCACCCGGTGGGCAAGTGAAAACACACACTGGGCTCCAAAACCCATTCATTCAGTGTTCACAAAGCTACTGACTTATCCGAGTTTCCTAGAATCAAAGGTGTCTACTTCACCAACCTCATTCTCCTTTGTTCCCCATCTCCTTCTCCCTGCACAAACTCTACATTAACTGACTTCTCTTTCAGCACTCCACCGTCTTGGCTGCTTCTCCTGGCCTCCTCCACATGGCCTTTTTCTGCTCTCCTCTCTAATGCTAATCTCAGGAACTGAGAGAGCAAGCTCCTGGTCTGCCCCACTTTATAGTATAGAAATCAAAACCTTTAATCCAATATACAAACAAGGAAGTCTCTGATACAAAGTCACTTCTCTGAGGTATAATGGGATTCCTCATGAGAGTGCACCACCCTACATCATGCAACAGTCAAGGGTGTGGGGAAAAGCTTAGTCTTAAAACTAAGCCTTAGTCTATAACGACCCGGTCTGCTTACAGCCTGTCCCCCACACCCAATGCAAACTATAAGCAAGCAAACATATATCATATTTAAAAGCTTATTTGAGTCTGACCTGTGGTGGCGCAGTGGATAAAGCATCGACCTGGAAATGCTGAGGTCACCGGTTCGAAACCCTGGGCTTGCCTGGTCAAGGCACATATGGGAGTTGATGCTTCCTGCTCCTCCCCCCCCCGATGCTTCCTGCTCCTCCCCCCCTTCTCTCTCTCTCTCTTTCTCTCTCTCTCTCCCTCTCCTCTCTAAAATGAATTAAAAAAAAAAAACTTATTTGACCAACAGTACTCTATTGCTTATGAGTTGTCTTTCGTTCACTGAGATATTCTCTCAAATTATTCCTTTTTGTGTAACTATTACAGCTTCAAATGTGGCGCAGCTAGGTTTGTAAAACCTTGAACTTTGTTTTGTGATTTATCATAACAATGGAACTTCTAACTTGTCACATACTCAAATATGTACATGGAAATATTCAAAGAAATAAACAGGGATGTAGTGATGAATTTTTTTAACTTTCTATAAAAATAACAAATTTAGCCCTGGCCAGATAGCTCAGTTGGTTAGAGCAGCATCCTGTAGTGCAGAGGTGCTGGGTTGATTCCCCGTCAGGGCACACACAGGAACAGATCAACTTTCCTGTCGCTATCTCTTTTCCTTCCTCTCTCGCTAAAATTATTAATAATAATAATAAAGCAAATTTATATTATTTTTTTCAGAATTTTACATGTGAGAAGATACTTTTTAGATCCTAACAAAAGACATTGGTATTAATATGGTTATTTCTCATTTTTACAAGTCTGATTACAGGTATCTCTTAATCTGTTGATTTGGGTAAGGTGTCTAATGTAAACATAATTAAATAAAAATGAAATATCTTCAGAAGTAGTATTGAGTGAAACCCCAGCTCAGCAGCAATGCAGATATTTATGCCTGCCTTGTGTATCTTTCGTTTCCTGGTCAAAAAAAGAAAAGAAAAGAAAAAAAAAACCCTGCAAAGCCCTGAACTAATTAGTTTGCAATTTAAGAGTATTTAGACTGAAATGCAGTTAAAGAATTTTCTTTCTCTTTGATACATAACCATGTTTTCCACACTGTTGGGCAGATAAAATATATTATGCTCACTTTGTTAAAGATGGTGCTGCCCATATGGAAACCCATCACCCAGGTGATATTAATGTGTGTTGGGGGTGGGCTATGGGCAGGCAGGATCCTTATAGCCTGGGGCTTGGTTTTAGGACTAAGCCTTTCCCACCCTCTTTGATGTGAGGTGGTACAATCCCATCATGCCCTAGATAAGTGACTTTGTATTAGAGACTTTCCTATTTTGTATATTGGATTAAAGGTTTTGATTTCTGCACTATAAAGTGGGGCAGACCAGGAGCTTGCTCTCTTGGTTCCTGAGATTAGCATTAGAGGAGAGAGCAGAGAGGAGAGCAGAGAGAGGCCATGTGGAGGAGGCCAGGAGAAGCAGCTAAGATGGTGGGGTGCTGAGTGAGAAGCCAGTTTGTGCAGAGTTTGTGCAGGGAGAAGGAAGGAGATGGGGAACAGAGGTGAACAAGTCTGGTGAGCTAGAAACCTTTGATTCTAGGAAACTCGGATAAGTCAGTAGCTTTGTGAGCACTGAATGAATGGGTTTTGGAGCCCAGTGTGTGTTTTTACTTGCCCGCCGGTGCAAGCTAGGATTAAAGATGATGGCTCACCAGTTTTTGGCTCCGTTGTTTCTTTACCAACTGTCCAAATCCAATGCAAACCTGCATGGGTCAGGCGGCTGAGATGGTGGCCCTGGCTACTGGCTTTACACACACCTATATGAGTAGTATTTTTATTTATTTATCTATTGATTTGAGAGAGAGAGACAGACAGACAGACAGACAGAAACATAGATCTGTTTCTGTATGTGCCCTGATCAGGGATGGGACCCACAACCTTTGTGTATTGGGTTAATGCTCTAACCAAACGAGCTATCCCACCAAGGCTAGATGAGAAAGCATTATTTCTTCATTGCAGCATTTGACTGCTTTCTCTTATGTGCCTTGACCAGTGGGCTACAGCAGAGCAAGTGACCCCTTGCTCAAACCAGCCAACTTGGACTCAAGCCAGCGACCTTTGGGCTCAAGCCAGTGAACATGGGGTCATGTCTATGATCCCACGCTCAGGCCAGCAACTCCATGCTCAAGCTGATGAGCCCTCACTCAAACCGGCAACCTCAGGGTTCAAACCTGGGTCCTCAGCATCCCAGGCCCACGCTTTATCCACTGCCTGGTCAGATTGCTTTTCTTTTCTCTTCACCCTCTTTTTGTCAGTTATTTTAAAAATTACTCTTGGATCAATTAGCTTTTTTCTTCTTCCTATTCAGTCTTGATTTTGCATCTCAAAATTCCATCAATATAGTCTGGTAAAATGACGTTTTCTTTGGAGGAGAAAGGTGGAATTTTGGAACAGGAAAAAAAAAGTCAGCACTCTCTCTTTTAGCAGAGGAAGGGTCACTTGACATTAAAATTTTTTTGGCCTGACCAAGCGGTGGCGCAGTGGATAGAGTGTTGGACTGGGACTCGGAGGACCCAGGTTCAAAACCCCGAGGTCGCCAGCTTGAGTGCTGGCTCATCTGGTTTGAGCAAGGCTCACCAGCTTGAGCCCAAGGTCACTGGCTCTGCTGTAGCCACCCCACCCCCCCGTCCTGGTCAAGGCACATATGAGAAATCAATCAATGAACAACTCAGGTGCCGCAACAAAGAATTGATGTTTCTCAACTCTCTCCCTTCTGGTCTGTCTGTCCCTATCTGTCCCTCTCTCTCTGTCTCAGATACAAGAAATTTTGTCCTGTTCAATTATGAAGAGACTAACAGAATTAATTATACCAATTATTGGTATCAAGTTCCAAGTGTGAAAGCTGGTATTCAAGTATTACTATAAAACTAGTTTTTTGTTTAAATGTATCAACTTATAACAACTCCCACCAGAAATCCATCATATATACCTTTACCATTCATTCCATTCATTACCATTCATTACCATTATTTTATTTCTTTGTCTCTTTTTTCATGTGAAACTAAGAAATATTATTATTATTATTATTATTGGTGACAGAGACAGAGAGTAGAACAGACATACTGGAAGGGAGAGAAATGAGAAGCATCAATTCTTTGTTGCAGCACCTTAGTTTCTCAGTGATTGCTTTCTCATATGTGCCTTGACCATGGGGCTACAGCAGACCGAGTGACTCCTTGCCAGGGACCTTGGGTTTAAGCTGGTGAGCCTTGCTCAAACCAGATGATCCCATGCTTAAACTGGCGACCTTGGGGTTTCAAATCTGGATCCTCCGCGTCCCAGTCCGACACTCTATCCACTGTGCCACCACCTGGTCAGGCAAGAAAAATTATTATTATTATTATTATTATTTTTACAGGGACAGAGAGAGAGAGAGTCAGATAGAGGAATAGATAGGGACAGACAGACAGGAACAGAGAGAGATGAGAAGCATCAATCATCAGGTTTTCGTTGTGACACCGTAGTTGTTCATTGATTGCTTTCTCATATGTGCCATGACCGCGGGCCTTCAGCAGACTGAGTAACCCCCCGCTCAAGCCAGTGACCTTGGGTCCATGCTAGTAAGCTTTTTGCTCAAACCAGATGAGCCCGCGCTCAAGCTGGCAACCCCGGGGTCTCGAACCTGGGCCCTTCCGCATCCCAGTCTGACGCTCTATCCCAGTCTGCTCCACTGCCTGGTCAGGCAAGAAAAATTATTTTAAAATGCTGAAAAACACACTGTCACAGTAATTGTAACATAAATGGAAGGAAGTGTTATATAAATGACTAGAAAGTTCTCCCAGACAAAAGGGCCAGGATTTTTCTGCTGAGGGAGACCACAGCTTGCCACCTCAAAATAAGCTTCCTGGGATATTATTTTAAGCTGGCCATTTTTAAGAAACAAGAGACTCAGAAATAACCTTTGATCATCTCTCTTTGCCTGCCTATAGGAATAGAAAAACCTGCTAAAAGTAAAGAAGCTATTCATCTTAATAATTCACGTTAGCGTATGTGAGTTAAGTGGCAGGCAGGAGGATCCAAACAAGTGTGGTTTGGGGACTCCCCTGTGTTCCACTGTTAATGTACGGCTCAGCAAGAATGTGTTTACCACGTTTGCTCTTTCCCGTCTACCTGTGATTTGTCTATTTCCCCTCTGAAATCCTAAACCCCTGCCATTATTCTCGCTAGTCCAGAACAAGGTATAAACCTCAAATGCTCACCGCATCCTCAGCGATCATATTCTTATAAATCCCATATGTACATATGTAATTAATCTGGTTGTTTTCTCCTGCTAATTTCTCTCATGTTACTTTGATTATTACTCGGGCCAGGACTTACAAAGGTGGGAGCAAAATTACTCTTTTCTGCCCCACACTGTAAAAATGAAAACTTGTATTGGAATTGAGGGTGGGAACAGAGTTTGCCACCCCAAAATACTCCTTTTGGGATATTGATTATTTTAAGTTGGTTGTTTTCAAGAAATGAAAGACTCAAGAAAAATCTCGGAGCTTCTCTCTAAACTACTCTAGGGAGGAAGCTGTCATCATAGCTAACCGTAGTTAAATGTGAACTAGTGTGTGACAGACGGGAAGGAACCTAGCAAAGCCACTTAGCTCAGTGTTCTCTCTGTTTCTTATGGTTAAAAATGGTCCAGCGAACATTTGTTTACCAAACATTTGCTTTTCCATATCCTCGTGAATTGCCTTCCAGCCTTTTGAAGTCCCAGACTAAAACCGCCCCCCTCCCTTTGTTCCTGAGCTCAAGGTGACATATCAGCCTTACTGCACAATTTGTCCCCGGGTCTCATCTTCTTATTGAACTCCCATATATATCTGTGTGCGTGTGTGCGCGCGCGCGCACGCTAAATTTTATTATTTTCTCTTGATAATCTGTCTCATGTTATAACTAGATGGATAAAGCAGCCAAATGAATGTAGACGGATAGAAGGAAAATTCTTTTTCCTCCTAGAACTATGTCCCAGGATCCTGCCAATGCTTTGTTGAGTTAAATAAGTATGATTTACATATATCCTAGTTACTCTGAGGGCCCAGAGTGCTGAAATAGCTGGTTGTTAATAAGAAATATGTCAAGAGGAAGAAAAAACTGTAAGGCTTAAAAATACTTTAAATTGCTTCCTTGTTTTTGATTTTTTTTTTAAATTTCTATTTCTAAACATAATTGATGTAAGTAAAGCCCTGCTGCTCTCTTTGATTAAATGAGAAAAGATTAATTGCTTCACTTTGCACCTCACTTTATACTTCCTGTAATATCCTGTTTTCTGTTAACAACTTAATCAATAATCCAATTAAAAGTCAGTAGAATTATAACTAGATGGATGAGTCTCATGAGGTCTTGGATTTACTTTAAAATACTTTAGCAATAAAAAGAAATAAAAGGAGGCTAGAAGATTCGAAACTCTGAAGTTGCCGGCTTGAGCACAGGCTCACCAGCTTGAGCGTGGGGTCACTGGCTTGAGCGAGGGTCACAGACATGACCTCTTGGTTGCTAGCTTAAGTCCAAAGGTCGCCGGCTTAAAGCCCAAGGTCACTGGCTTGAGTAAGGAGTCACTCAGTCTTCTGTAGCCCTCCACCATCAAGGCACATATGACAAAGCAATCAATGAACAACTAAGGTGCCTTAACGAAGAATTGGTGCTTCTCATCTCTCTCCCTTCCTGTCTGTCTGTTCCTCTCTCGCGTACCCTAAAAAAAGAAAAAAGGAAAGGAGGGTAGATAAAGGCAGTGTGGCAAAGTATGGATAATTGTTTAATTGGGGTGGTGCATGCATTAAGTTTTATTTTACATGTCTCTCCACTTTGTAAATGAAGGTTTTCATAATAAAATTAAAATCAGTAGTTACATTGGAGGTAATTTTAAGCTCTTAGCTTTAAAGGATAAAGACTTATTAGACAAAAGATTAACTTCCATGGCTGAAAGTGTTTTTTTGAAGAAAGGGTTTAGCCATAGTCAGGTTGCTTAGTTGGTTACAGTGTCGTCCCAATCTGCCAAGGTTACAGGTTCAATCCCTGGTTAGGGCACATACAAGAAGCAACCATAAGTGCATAAATAAGTGGAACAACAAATCAATTATTTCTCTCTCTCTCTCAAATAAATGGGCCTGGCCAGGTTGCTCAGTTGGTTGGAGCATTCATTGTCCTGATATGTCAAGGTTGTGGAGGGTTCAATTCCCAGTCAGGGCACATAGAAGAGTCAAACAATGAATGCATAAATGAGCATAACTACAAATCAGTGTTTCTCTCTTTCTCTTTCTCCCTCTCTCTAAAACCAATAAAATCAATTTTTTAAAAAATTAGGAAAAGAAAGGGTTTATTAGGCCATTGCTAGTAAAGGGAGCAAATTTTTGTCATCCTGGGATGCTTTATGGGGTAATAATTTTGAACTGTTTATTAAAAAGCAAAAGACTCAGAAAGAACCTTTGACCCTCCCTCCATTCCTGCCCAAGAAGTTCAGACAGAGAAACCCACTTCAGGAAGGATTTCTTAGGATGCTGCTTTAGCCTAATTTAAATGAAGTTTGGTAAAGCAAAGGGCTTCAGTCATGGGCCTGTTAGCTAGATACTCCTTGTATCCCATTGTTTCTGAGTCACCTAGCAAGGATTTTTCTGTAAAAAACTAGGGCACTGGAAAAACAATTGCCTGACACTTAAGAAGAAAAAGCAAAAAAAATAGAAAAACAGAATATAGCTAGTCTTAAGACTTTTCAGTTTGCTGCTTAGCTTCCTGGGTTTTACAGATACTAATTGGGTTAATTAACAGGAAATTTTTTTTTTTTAAAGGCAGCAAGGAGAATCAAGAAATTTCTCTACAAGGTGGAAATTTTTAAAAGGTTATTGAGATAATATTATGAGAATTGGTATATTTGAACCAGTTTTAAAGGATTTAATAACTGATCAGAACTTGAGTAATTTAGAAACTGATTTTTCAAAGTCTGAAAGGAATATTTTGAAAGTCTTCATGGATCTTCCTGGTGAGTAATCAAAAATGTGAAAGAGGCTGAGGTAATTGAAGGAAAAAAACTGGCATTTTTAAAAACTCTAGTGGCTAAAGTCACCCATGCCTGATACCTCCTGTTGGGCAGATAAAAATGTATTATGCTCACTTTGTTAAAGAGGCCGTTGCCCAGGTGATATTAATGTATGTTGAGAATCCTTGTAGCCTGGGGCTTGGTTTTGGGATTAAGCCTTTCCCACCCTTTTTGATGTGGGGTGGTACAATCCAATCATGCCTCAGAGAAGTGACTTTGTATTAGAGACTTCCCTATTTTGTATATTGGATTAGAGGTTGTGAAGCTACAATATAAAATGGGGATGGAGCGGGAGCTTGGGCTCTTGGTTCCAGAGATTATCATTAGAGGAGAGCAGAGAAAGGCCACGTGGAGGAGGCCAGGAGCAACAGCCAAGATGGTGGAGTGTTGAGTGAGATGTCAGTTTGTGTAGAGTTTGTATTTGGGATAAGGAAGGAGATGGGGAACTGAGGAGAATAAGGCTGGTGAGCTAGAAACCTTTGATTCTAGGAAACTCGGATAAGTCAATGGCTTTGTGAGCACTGAATGTGACTGGGTTTTGGAGCCCAGTGTGTATTTTTACTTGCCCGCCGGGTGCAAGCTAGGATTAAAGACTATGGCCCACCAGTTTGTGGCTCCGTTGTTTCTTTACCGACTGTCCAAATCCAATGTGAACCTGCATGGGCCAGAAGGCTGCTTTGATGGTGGCCCTGACCATGGCTTCTGACCTTACACCTCCTGTTGGTCAAATGAGTTTGTAAATGTGATGTATATGTTTGCTCGCTTGTGACTTGTATTGGGTGTGGGGGACAGGCTATAGGCAGGCCAGGTCGTTGTAGCCTAAGGTTTGGTTTTGGGACTAAGCTTTTCCCCACACCCTTGACTGATTGTATGATCTGGGTGGTGCACTCTCATGAGGAATCCAATTATGCCTTGTATAAGTGACTTTGTATCAGAGACTTCCTTGTTTGTATATTGGATTAAGGGATTTTGGTTTTCTACACTATAAAGTGGGACAGACCAGGAGCTTGGACACACAGTTCCTGCTATCACAATTGCAGGGGCTTCCCTGATCCCTTGCCCTTCATGGGAAAAGCTGGTTTTCTGCTTTTCCCTTGTCTTCTTTTGTGGTTTGCCTGTCTTGGTGAGACAGCAATAAATAGGATGGCCCCCCATCCTCTGACTCTGCCATTTCTTTATCGTCTGCCCGAATCCAATGGGAACCTGCATGTGAATGGCCACGATGGCGGCTCCTGGCCATTCACCTCCCAACTCCCTTCTCCAGCCTCCTTAAAAATTGTAAAGGGCAAATGTGTCTTCTCTACAATTATTAGTAATTCTGTTTATCTGTATGATCTGTTTTTGATATCTTTGTGTTTATACACAGTGTGTTCTTTGCCTACAGATGGTATAACTAGGTTTAATATTTTGTTGGCTTAAAGGAATTAAATACTTACATAAATTAAGAAATATAAACCATTGTTGGGCAGATAAAATATATTATGCTCACTTTGTTAAAGACGGCGCTGCCCATGAGGAGGCCGTGGCCCAGGTGATATTAATGTGTGTCTCTGAGGGCAGGTAGAATCCTTATAGCCTGGGGCTTGGTTTTGGGATTAGGCCTTTCCCACCCATTTTGATGTGGGGCAGCACAATCCAATCATGCCTCAGAGAAGTGTCTTTGTATTAGAGACTTCCCTGTTTTGTATATTGGATTAAAGGTTTGGATTTCTACACTATAAAATGGGGGCAGAACGAGAGCTTGCTCTCTTGGTTCCTGGGATGATTAGCATGAGAGAGCAGAGGGGGCAGAGCAGAGAGCAGAAAGAGGCCATGTGGCCAGGAGAAACAGCCAAGATTGCGGAGTGCTGAGTGAGATGCCAGTTTGTGTGCAGTTTATGTAGGGAGAAGGAAGGAGATGGGAACTGAGGAGAATAAGGCTGGTGAGCTAGAAACCTTTGATTCTAGGAAACTCGGATAAGTCAGTGGCTTTGTGAGCACTGAATGTGAGTGGGTTTTGGAGCCCAGTGTGTGTTTTTACTTGCCCGCCGGGTGCAAGCTAGAATTAAAGACTATGGCCCACTGTAAGGCCAGGATCCACCATCATGGCCATTCACATGCAGGTTTGCATTGGATTCGGACAGTCGGTAAAGAAACAGTGGAGCCAAAAACTGATGGGCCATAGTCTTTAATTCTAGCTTGCACCCGGCGGGCAAGTAAAAATACACACTGGGCTCCAAAACCCAGTCACATTCAGTGCTCACAAAGCCACTGACTTATCTGAGTTTCCTAGAATCAAAGGTTTCTAGCTCACTAGACTTATTCACCTCTGTTCCCCATCTCCTTCCTTATCCAAAATACAAACTCTACACAAACTGGCATCTCACTCAGCACTCCACCATCTGGGCTGCTTCTCCTGGCCTCCTCCACGTGGCCTCCTCCCGCTGCTGGCTCTACTCTCTCTGCTCTCTCATGCTAACCTCAGGAACCAAGAGCCCAAACTCCGTTCTGCCCCCATTTTATACTGTAGCTTCACAACCTCTAATCCAATATACAAAATAGGGAAGTCTCCAGTAGAGTCACTTCTCTGAGGCATGATTGGATTGTACCACCCCACATCAAAAAGGGTGGAAAAGGCTTAATCCCAAAACCAAGCCCCAGGCTACAAGGATTCTAAACACACATTAATATCACCTGGGCGACGGCCTCCATCTTTAACAAAGTGAGCATAATACATTTTATCTGCCCAACACCCACCAATTTGTGGCTCCGTTGTTTCTTTACCGACTGTCTGAATCCAATGCGAACCTGCAAGGGCTGGGCTGCTGTGATAGTGGCCTTGGCTGCTGGCTTTACAACCATGCTAAACGTTTTACAGATTCATATGATCTGGGGAAATATTTGATATGTGTAAGGCCAGTGGCTGCCTGTAAAGCCAGTAGCTACGCTAACCATCACAGCCGCCTGGCCCATGCAGGTTCACAATTGATTTGGACAGATGGTCATGAAACAACGGAGCCAAGAACTGGTGGGCCATTAGCTTTAATCCTAGCTTGCATCCAGCGGCAAGAAATACACAAAGTGGGAAAACACTTCCCTTTCCATTCAGGGCTCCCAAAGCCACTGACTTATCCAAGTTTCCTAGAATCAAAGGTGTCTACCTCACCAGCCTTATTCACCTCTGTTCCCCATCCCTTTCTTTCTGCACAAACTGGCTTCTCCTTCAGCACTCCACCATCTTGGCTATTTCTCCTCTCCTCCACATGGCCTTTCTCTGCTCTCCTCCAGCATGGGCTCCTCTGCCCCACTTTATAGTGTAGAAATCAAAACCTTTAATCCAATATACAAACAAAGAAGTCTTGATACAAAGTCATTTATCTGAGGCATAATGGGATTCCTCATGAGAGTGCACCACCCCACATCATGCAACAGCTTAGTTTTGAAAAGATCTTAGTATTAAAAGGGTGGGAAAAGCTTAGTCTTAAAACTAAGCCTTAGACTATAACGACCCTACCTGCTTACAGCCTGTTCCCACACCCAATCATATTTACAAACTTATTTGACTGACATCACCTACTCAGTGGCTGTGCAGACTCACACTGGATTTGGGCAGATGGTAAAGAAACATTGGAGTCGCCTGACCTGTGGTGATGCAGTGGATAAAGTGTTGACCTGGAATGCTGAGGTCGCCGGTTTGAAACTCTGGACTTGCCTGGTCAAGGCACATATGGGAGTTGATGCTTCCAGCTACTCCCCCAGTTCTCTCTATCTCTTCTTCTCTCTCTCTCTTCCCTTTCTAATAAAAATAAATAAATAAATAAAAAACACAACACTGGAGTAAAAAAATGGTGGGCATTCCTTTATTAAGTCTCACACCAGCAGACAAGCAAACACACAGAAAAGACTGTGTTGGTCAAATAAGTTTGTAAATATAATATATATGTTTGCTCATTTGTAGTTTGCATGGGGTGTAGGAGTCAGGCTGTAAGCTCGCAGGTCTTTATACCCTAAGGCAGTGGTTCTCAAAGTGTGCGCCAGGGTACACTGGTGTGCCCTAGAAGATTTGCAGGTGCGCCCTATGATATTCCAGAGAAATATGTGCCTGTTGGGGACCAAAAAACCAACAGGGTTTTTCGAGTTTAGATTTTTTGGTGACAGACATGGGGAATTGGTTGTAAGCTGACAGTCTGCCCAACCCCTCCACCTCACTTGCTTGATTAGGTTGCAAAAGGTTGTTAAGCTGTTAAGCTGTGGTGCTGGATTGTTTACACTACCCCCCATGTTCTCTGGAAAGACTGGAGGCAAGTTTCTTCTATCCTTTGTTTGGTGTAAAGTTAAGATGATATGTATGGTGGGGTTTTCTGCACTCAACACAATAAAGAGTAAAAAGAGAGGATTTCTTCAATGTGTTGATGAGGAAATGAGAGTTTGCCTTTCAAATATATGCCCAAACATTGAAGAAATCACTAGGACACATCAGGCTCATGTTTCTCATAAACAAAAGAATGAAAAAACTTAACACATTCGTGCCGGGACCTGCCAAATTTACTAAATCTTACTAAAAATGTATCTATATATATATAAATATAACTTTTTTGTCATTTTTAAATTTTTAACCCCTCTTTTTTATGAATTCTAAAAAGCATAACTCAAAAAATGTAACATGTTTTTTAATGTCAGAATAAATTTAATTTTGTTGTATTTATTTTATTTAATTACCATAAAAGCACACTAGGACTTTATATTTTTTTATTTAATATTTGACTTAATTTTTATATTTCTCAAAAATTTGTATATAGTGCACCTACAATTATTTGTAGGATTTTAAATGCACCCAACTTCAAAAAGTTTGAGAACTATTGCCCTAAGGCTTAGTTTTAAGACTAAGCCTTTCTCATCCTTTTAATACTAAGATCTATTCAACACTAAGCTTTTCCTCACACCCTTGACTGTTGCATGATGTGGGGTGGTGCACTCTTATGAGGACTCCCATTTATGCCTCAGATAAGTGGCTATGTATCAGAGACTTTCTTATTTTTATTTTGGCTTAATGGCTTTAATTTCTACACTATAAGATAAGGCAGACTGGGGGCTCTCTCTCTCAGATCCTGCCATCAGCATTGCAGGGGAGAGGCAGCTAAGATGGCAGAGTACTGAAGGAGAAGCCAGTTTGTACAGAGAGAAAAAGGTGGAGAACAGAGGTGAATAAGGTTAGTGAGGTAGAAACCTTTGATTCTAGGAATACTCAAATGAGTCAGTGGCTTTGAGAACCCTGGATGGAAAGGGAAGTGTTTTCCTGCTGTGTATATTTTCTCATCCACCAGGTACGAGCTAGGATTAAAAGTAATGGCCCACCAGTTCTTGGCTCCATTGTTTCATTACTATCTGTCCAAATCAAATGTGGACCTGCATGGGCCAGGCAGCTGTGATGGTGACCATGGCTACTGGCTTTACACATAGAGTTACTAAGAACTAATAAGTTATAACTAAAATGGTGGGTTTTGATAAAACTTTTCAGTAATAATTTTATTATATGTCATATATATACCTAAACATTGTTTTCTAATGTCTGTTGGTCACTTGAAATTTTAAAGTTTTCTTAAGTTATATGATAAAAATTATTTAATATCTAGATATTTTGAAATAACATGAAATACAGAAGCACTGATTGCTAGATAAGTCTTGAACTTTATGTACTTTTGGCTTTTTGTCATAAAGAAAGTAAAAGACAAATTTGGATCTTTAAATTAAAATGTTCTGGCATAATCTGTGGTGGTTCAGTGGATAAAGCATGGACTTAGAATGCTGAGGCTGCTAGTTTAAAATCCTGGGCTTACTCGGTGTCAGGACACATATGAGCAGCAACTATGACTTGATGCTTCCTGCTCCTCCCTTCTCTTTCTCTCTCTCTCTCAAATCAATAAATAAAATCTTTAAAAGAAATAAAATGTTCTGTACTTTATTAAACAATTGTAAATATAGTTGACAATAAAAAAGTCTGTTTATAGAAGTTATGAAATGTTTTCATAAATTTGCCAAACTAAATAAGCTAATTTCTTACTTTTTAGCAGAGGCGGATTAAGGTTGGTTGAGGCCACTGGCACAGTAGAAAATATTGGGCCCCTTAAAAAAAAAGAGTGACAGGTAAAATAAAAATACATGTTAACCATATTTTTAAATAAATAAAAAGTATTATGTACTATTAATGTTAAAATTGTACATATGAAACCAAACTTGGTGTCATTAAAATAAAGTTGAGGTTTTATGGGGCCTTTCAGAAGTTGGGGCCCAGTGTACATGCCCAGTGCGTCCACTGTTAAATCTGTCTCTGCTTTTTTAGTTGTCACTAAAAATTTGAGGTTTTTAAGGATTAAGAATTCTAATTAAGCACCAGCCAGTTGGCTCAGTGGTAGAGCATTGGCCCAGCATGTGAAAGTCCCAGGTTTGATTCTCAGTCAGGGCACAAAGGAGAAGTGACCGTTTACTCCTCCACCCCTTCTCTCTCCCTCTTCCAGTCCTGCAGCCATGGCTCAAATGGTTCAAGCAAGTTAGCCCTGGCCTCTGAGGATGGCTCCATGGCCTCACCTCAGGCACTAAAATAGCTTTAGTTGCTGAGCAATGAGCAGCAACCCCAGAAGGGCAGAGCATCGTTGAGTAGGGAGCTTGCCAGGTGGATCCCAGTGGGGTGAATGTGGGAGTCTGTCTGTCTGCCTCCCTGCCTTTCACTCAATTAAAAAAAAATTCTAATTAAGTTGGAAAAAACTGCATGTTTTTGATAATAGAAGGTATAAGGTATGGAGATATATTTGGAGGAAATTAAAGAAAAGTAGTTTTGTCTTAAGTTGGTTATTTCTGAATAAGAGAAATAAACTAAAAGGGACTAAGAAGTTATAAAATACTTGTGAAGAGAAATCTTAAGAAAAGTTCATACGGTTAAGCTGAATAATATTGAAATAAATTTAAATATCAAAAGCAAGCTAGCCTGACCAGGCGGTGGTGCAGTGGATAGAGCATCGGACTGGGATGCAGAGGACCCAGGTTCGAGACCCCAAGGTCACCAGCTTGAGCGCGGGCTCATCTGGTTTGATCAAAGCTCACAAGCTTGGAACCAAGGTCGCTGGCTCAAGCAAGGGGTTACTCGGTTTGTTGTAGCCCCACGGTCAAGGCACATATGAGAAAGTAATCAATGAACAACTAAGATGTCGCAACGTGCAACGAAAAACTAATGATATATGCTTCTCATCTCTCCGTTCCTGTCTTTCTGTCCCTGTCTATTCCTCTCTTTGACTCTCTGTCTCTGTAAAAAAAAAAAAAAAAAAAAAAAAGGCAAGCTAATACAGAATTAGTATACATTTTTTTTTTTTTATTAATTAATTTTTACAGGGTCAGAGAGAGGGATAGATAGGGACAGACAGACAGGAACGGAGAGAGATGAGAAGCATCAATCATCAGTTTCTCGTTGCAACACCTTAGTTGTTCATTGATTGCTTTGTCATATGTGCCTTGACTGGGGGGCTACAGCAGAGTGAGTGACACCTTGCTCAAACCAGTGACCTTGGGCTCAAGCCAGTGACCTTGGGCTCAAGCCAACGACCTTGGGCTTCAAGCCAATTACCTTTGGGCTCAAGTCAGCAACCATGGAGTCATGCCTATGATTCCACACTCAAGCTAGTGACCATACTCAAGCTGTTGAGCTCAGGGTTTTGGACCTCGGTCTTCTGCGTCCTAGTCCGACACTCTATCCACTATGCAACTGCCTGGTCAGGTTGGACAAGAATGTTTGACAACCTTCTCTGGGTTTAAATTTTTTTTAAAAAGACTGTTTCCGCCTGACCAGGCAATGGCGCAGTGCATAGAGCATTGGACTGGGATGTGGAGGACCCAGGTTCGAGACCTCGAGGTTGCCAGTTTGAGCACTGGCTCTTCTGGTTTGAGCAAGGCTCACCAGCTTGGACCCAAGGTTGCTGGCTCAAGTAAGGGGTTACTCGGTCAGCTGTAGCCTCACTGTTAAGGCACAAATGAGAAAGCAATCAATGAACAACTAAGGTATTGCAACGAAAAACTGATAATTGACGCGTCTCATCTCTCTCCATTCCTGTCTGTCTGTTCCTATCTCTCTCTCTCTCTGACTTTCTCTGTCTCTGTAAAACAACAACAACAACAACAACAAAAAAAAAAACCTGTTTCCTAAACTAGGAATGACTTGGGTTATTCCAATGACTGCCTGGAATACCTTGATTTTTTTCTTTCTTTTTATAAAGATTTTAAACTAACTAGGCCTATGTTATATGCTTAAATTATATGGGAAGCTTGGTCAAATAAAAAATAATGATAACTATGTTCTATTTGTATATGTATATTTTTATTACTAAAATGTTCTATAGATTATATAGAAATCTCTGAGAGCCTACAAAGTCCTGATATTATTTCATTTGTAATTATAATTGTTATCTTTAAATGTTGTTAAAATTTCTTTGTCAATTGCATTATATTCGATCTATAACCATGTCATTCTAAGTTTTGTCATTTATAAACAGTCATTGTTTTACTCTGATGCTTTTGCAAATATGTTTCATCTTAAAAATCCATGGAAAGGACTCTGAGTTATTATAAATTACAGGTTTCTTTTTTTCTCTCTGTGGGTAACACTCACTTTACTGTCCAATCATCTGGATGCCATCCAGGTGTAGCAAGCTCAGGGCAGCCTGCTCAGGAGGCAGCTTGCATGGCCTGGTGCTGCTGGGCAAACCACTGCATCCAGTCTTGAGCTCCAGCTGGAAGTGGCAACCAGGCCCTGCACTGGCCAGGTCGCCCAGTCACCCAAGGCACAAATGATGTGGCCCTCTGTCTGCTTGCTCCTTTCCCACAGGGAGAGGTCTCAGCTGACTGTCTCCTTGCCCTCTCTCACAAAGCATGTCTTCGCTTTGTTCAGTCTACACCCTCAGGGCATGGAGTACACTGGCCACAGCTCTTTTTTTTTTTTTTTTTTTTTTCCAAAGAAGAGAGAGACAGAAATGTCACTTCGTTTCTGTATGTGCCCTGACCGGGACAAACTGGCAACCTTTGCCTATCTGGAAAATGCTCTAACCAATCAAGCTATCTGGCCAGGGCTACCTTGTGTTTGTATAACTTGTGTTTGTATAACTCAATGAAGCAGGTGATAGCCTTCACAATGTGTTGGGGACTGAAAGCCAACAGGGTCTTTGCAGTTTAGATTTTTGGGGGACAGAGGTGTAGGGAACTGGCAGCAAGCTGACAGTCTGCCCAATCCCCCACCCTACTTGTTCTATGAAGTTGCTAAAGGCTATTTTACTATGGTGCTAGATTATTTATGCTCTTCCTACCCCTTATGTTCCTCAGAAAGACTGGAGGCAAGTTTCTTTTATCTTTTGTTTTTGTAAAGTTAAGATGTTATTTATGGTGGGGGTTTTCTGCACTTGGGAGAATTCTTGGGATGCCCTGGAAATGTGTCTTTGCTTTATTGATTTCTTTGATTTGCTAATGGCTTTATAAATAAAGCAGGTTGGGGAATGGAGCTTTGCTTTTTGCAAGCTATCTCTTGAGTTGCAAAGAGACCTCCTGAGCCCATCTTTTTCTCCAAGCCTATTTTCTTAATTCTGCGCTGTTCCCACTCAGGACCTGGAATTACTAGCTACACTGGTTCACGGCAACAATGTCCCTGATGGCCTGACCTGTGGTGGAGCAGTGGATAAAGCATTGACCTGGGAATGCTGAGGTCGCCGGTTCGAAACCCTGGGCTTGCCTGGTCAAGGCACATATGGGAGTTGATGCTTCCTGCTCCTCCCCCCTTCTCTCTCTTTCTGTCTCTCTCTCCTCTCCCTCTCTCTCTCCTTTCTAAAATGAATAAATTAAAAAATAAATAAATAAAATAAAACAATGTCCCTGAAACAGTCCATGATGATCTCCATTGCGTGCCCAAGACCATCTGTGCCTGTACCAGAGCATCCAAGTCCATCAACACTGTTTCACACATATAAACTCAGGGACCAGAGAGATGGGTGGATGAGTCACCAAGAATTAAAGCAAGGAGGTTGTCCTAGCCACCCATGACACCACCAGCATGCTTTTCAATCACTTCTCTAAGCAGCAAAGACATTTCCTAAGTTGCAGGGGTGGTGGTTGAAAGTTTGGTGTCCAAGTTGTGCTCACGGCCAAAGCTGGCAAACCAGGCACCTCCTTGGCAATGGGAGATGGTGGGTGACACAGCACTGTCTCCATATTGGCCACAGTTGCAGGGCAGCAAAACAGTCCCATGTCTGCAGGGGAGGGTGGCTTCAGGCGGAGTTTGCCCTGTTTGGCCTCAATGGACTCAGTGAGCGTTATCTACTCCCCACAGATGTAGGCCCCAGCCCTGCACCACCAACACATCAAAATCATAGCCAGAGCCACAGGCATTCTTTTCAATCAGACCAGCCTCATAGGCCCCTTGGATGGTCAGCTGCAGATCAGAGGCCTTATTGTAGAATTCCCCATGGATATATCATAGATGTAAGCCACATGGGCACCCATGGCCTGGACTCCCATTAGGGCACCTTCCGCTAGCTTTGTGGGGGTGGTGGCGCATGATTTGGTCCTTGAAGGTCCTAGCTGCCCCTCATCCGCATTCACCACCAGAGACTTACACCTGCCACCTGAGGGCTTATTCATGTAGCTATGCTTGAGGCCAATGGGGAAGCCAGTGCACCCATGGCCAGCAAGTCCAAGGTGTTGACCTCACCCAGGATCCAGTCAGGCCCTTTCAGCAGTCTTGTACCAGTCACCTTGACTCCAGGCCCCTTTCAGCCTCCAGTCATGGTGGCCATATAGGTTGGTGGAGATCTGGTCTTCATCCTTCAGTGAGCCAAATGAGTTTTTCTTGGGCACTATCTTGTCACCATTGAAAGGCACAGACACTGGCAGGAGCAATGGTTGGAGCAGACGCTGTATGTCCAGCATGGCAGGGACCAGCCCAGTCACCTCCTGCTGTTACCTTCACAGCTCTGAGACTGTGGAAGCGTGCAATGGAGACTCTAAATTATAGGTTTCTGAGAACAAACTTTCAGATCATACCTATGAACTGGATGAAGATTTATAGAACTCTAAGGAATAACTGGATTCATGGAAATAATGGCAAGTAATCAGAATAAACAAGAATTAAGTGACTGAATGAATTAAGGATAATTATTGTTATGACTGTTCAAGATATTGCTAATTCTTTAAATGATTTTGTTTACCAGATATAAGAAAACTCGATTTTTCTTAGAGCAGTTTGGTAAATTATACTTTTATAAGCAATATTAAAACATTTATATTTTTCTCCTTATCTGATTCCTACAGAATTTGAAAACTCTTAATGAGTATTATTATTTTCATGGCACTATATTTGTTTACATAAGTTCAAAAAATATGTTCTTTTTATAACTGGACACAACTGGAAACTGGTTTTATTAACCAAGACTTTGAAATGTTATGTTTGAAAGTGATACGATTAGACTTAGATGTAACTAGAAAGAGTTAAGGAATTAAAATGGACTTTAGAGGCCCATAAAAGCCCCTTGGAAAAACAGCCTGGGGCAGGGAAGCTCTGACGCAGGGAAGTTAGACTAGGGCACAGAGACTTCAAGTACTACCTTTCCCCTTCTCTGTCATGGTTGGATCACGGCAGGTCCAGCCTTTGCTGATCACTTGTTCCCCCACTTCCCCTCCCAATTTCCTGTAGTTAAGACAAACAACAACCAGTCTCATCCAGATTTGACAAACATATTGACGTAAAAGTGACCAAAAGGGCATTATAATATTACTATAATAAATTTATATTGCTGTTTTGGAAGCACTCAGTGCCCTCCCCACCAACCCCCATCCCCACCCACAAATGGCAGGACAGTCCTGGAAGGACCAAAAAAGAAATCCACTATTCAAGAGAGACGAGACGAAGCTGAACTGAATCAGCAATCACTCCACCAGCATCAGAAGCCAAAGACCACTTTATCCTCTCCTTTATCTAAATTTAACAAAAACCTTCTACCCAGGCCCCATCAGGGGGTCTCGTTCTTTGTCTGTGCTCCCTTCTTGAGTGTGTACTTTCACTTTAATAAATTCTCGCCTGACCAGGCGGTGGCGCAGTGGATAGAGCGTCAAACTGGGATGCAGAGGACCCAGGTTCGAGACCCTGAGGTCTCCAGCTTGAGCGCGGGCTCATCTGGTTTGAGCAAAAGCCCACCAGCTTGAGCCCAAGGTCGCTGGCTACAGCAAGGGGTTACTCGGTCTGCTGAAGGCCCGTGGTCAAGGCACATATGAGAAAGCAACCAATAAACAACTAAGGTGTTGCAAAGCAATGAAAAACGAATGATTGATGCTTCTCATCTCTCTCCATTCCTGTCTGTCTGTCCCTGTCTATCTCTCTCTCTGACTCACTCTCTGTCTCTGTAAAAAATAAAAAATAAAATAAAAAATAAATGAAGAGTTGCTTTTAAAATAAATAAATAAATTCTCTGTGCTTCACTAACTCTTTCTGTCTTTTCCTCAAATTCTTTGTTGTGCAGTGACAAGGACCTGGATCCCACTATCAGGTTGGGGCCTCCGTTAACGTCCTCCAGCATCACTTTACTTACATGGTTCACAGTAGTCTTTCCAGGTAAGAAACAAAGGTTACTGTCCTGGGAGATGACCAAGAAAGAACCTCAAAACATTGGGGGGGAGACCTTGAATAGGAGTGGTTCACCCAAATCAATGGGCATTACAGGCAAAGTTTGATAGCTTCTTAGCTTTTAGAGGTTAAAGTTCAAAATGAGCTTTATGAAATTCCAGCAAAGCAGATTTAAAACAGCCTACATGATCAATTACTATTCTTGTTGTATTATGCAAATAATTTAGCCAAATTTATTTAAACTAGCTTGTATGCAATAAGCGGTCTTAATTTGACTATCTTTGAAAAAACTGGAGGTGATTTTAGGAAGAAAAGTTGTGTGCCTGACCAGGCATTGGCGCAGTGGATAGAGTGTTGGACTAGGATGTCGAGGACCTAGGTTCGAGACCCCGTGGTCGCCGGCTTGAGCGCCGGCTTGAGCGCAGGTTTGAGCAAAATAAAAATAAAAAAAAATGCTCACCAGCTTGGACCCAAGGTTGCTGGCTCAAGTGGGGGGGTTGCTCGGTCTGCTGAAGGCCCGCGGTCAAGTCAAGGCACATATGAGAGGGCGATGAACAACTAAGGTGTCGCAGCGAAAAACTGATGATTGATGCTTCTCATCTCTGTCCTTCCCTGTCTGTCCCTATCTATCCCTCTCTCTGACTCTCTCTCTCTGTCCCTGTAAAGAAAAAAAATTAAAAAAAAATTTTTTTTTAAATTGTGTTTCCATAGAATCTGTAATACATAACTATGGATATTAAACTTCAGTTAATTGTCTTTAAAGTTATTTTTCACCTGTAAACTGAAGTAGAACCTGACTTTTTCTACTTTTCATAAATATTTGGCTATAAACCCTTTGAACTAATGTGTCATTTTTCTCTCATTCTTTGACTGGGAATTATTGAGAACTAAAACTTCTCAAACTGCAGCTAATCAATATGACATAAACTTGAAAAATTGCTACAACAGCTTAAACAATTTCAGTAACTGACGCTGTGCAAGCCATAAAGAATTTACTTGAGCACCTGATTACATAACCAGAGACATTCAAAGTATAGGTGAGAATAATCTATCACATAATTACTGCCTGCCTTCATTCCAGCAAAATAAACTTTGAGTTTTACATCTAGAAATCTTCTCATTTGACAGCCTTACAGACTCAGAAACTTTTATAATTTGCTCTCATCACTAGCTATTTTATTTTATTTTATTTTCATACACATATCCCTTATTAAATACTTGTATGCCAGCTTATATGATATAGGCCTCACTTTGGGAGTCCATCAGCATCACTGTTTTCTGAAATAAAACTGAACAATTTAACTGAGCTGACATATTCTCTGGACTGAATGATTGAGTCAATAAAATTTGAAGCAATCTAACTTAACTTCAAGTACGGGACTGAATGGACCAAAATTCTGCCACCCTGAAGCTGGGATATTGATTTTAAGCTGTTTATTAAGAAGTAAAAGACTCAGAAAGAATCTTTGATCCTGCCCTTTCCTGCCTAAGAGATTCAGATGGAAAAGCCTACTCCAGGAAGGAAACCTTAGCATATACATTTTATCCTAATTTGAACTAAATATGGCAAATGGGAGGGCTTCAGGCAGAGGCTGTTAGCTAGGTACCCTCTATGTCCATTTGTTTCTGAGCTGCCTAGCAAGGATTTGCCTGCCATGTATGCTGTTCTTCACTACCTGTAAATTGCCATTCGTACTTCTAAATTTTAATACCCCCGCCCTCTCTTTTCTCCTTTGCCCAAAATGTCATATATACCCTGTGTTGCCTAAAAGTCTTTGAAATTTCCATTCTTAATGTGAATTCCTCATGCTCATATATTGACAATTTGATTTTTTTTCTGTTAATCTGTGTCTGTTAATTTGATTATTAGCCCAATTAGAAGATTTTGAAAGGTAGGAAGGAAAGAATTAATTTTTTTTAGCCTCCACAGATTCTACTGATGGAAAATTTTTAATTTTACATCTTGGTTTATCCAAAACTAGAAAGCCCAGCGGTCATACGAAATGACCGCTGTTCTAGATATTATAAATTGTAATTAAAATGATTTGTGCAAAGATGTCTGCTAATTCAAACTGAATTACCCAGGGCAGGCGGTGAGGACGCCCCTTTGCTTACTGCCCCACGGGGTTTCCCCCTTCTACTTGCTTAATTGCTTAAAGTAGAGTGCAATGAAGGAAACCACTGGCGGTACATTTCTTAAGAGCCACCGCTAGCTCAATAAATAAAGGTGATTTAAATAATAAAATGTTAATTCACATGTCAAAGATCTCTTTGTACACAACATTTCTTGTGTAGATCTTTCCATCATTTTTAAGCTCGCCTTGCAGAGGACCATCAATTATTTTTAATTTTATGTCCGTTCTTTCATGAACTCTTGAACAGGCAACATAAAGTTGACGGTGTCCAAATGCAGGCTCAGGTAAAAAAATTGCCAACACGCTTAAGCGTTTGGCCATGAGACTTATTGATGGTCATAGCAAAGGCAAGTTTTACAGGAAATTGTCTACATCTCAATTGAAACGGCAACCCTGTTTGAGATGGAGCCAAATCAATTCTTGGAATGACATGTATTTCACCTTTAGAGGAGCCAGTCAAAGACTTAGCTATTATGACATTATTTTTCAATTGGAGAACCTCTAGTCTTGTACCATTGCAAAGACCCCTTCTGGTGTTAAGATTTCTTAACAGCATAATAATTGCTCCAATCTTTAACCTCAATTTGTGAGGTGGCATGCCAGAAGGCAGGACTATTTGAATGCCGTGGCAACTTCACCCCATTGGCTAGTACAGTTACCCAAGCAACCAATAAGCTATCAGTGACAAACAGACACTTAAGCTGCATATAATAAAGATTGTACTTAAATTTCTGATATCTGAAAATTTTCCAATTCCCCCCCACCCCCTGCCCCAGAAAAAACAGGCCTGGGACAGAGTCTCTTGTGCAAACCAACTGCAGTGTTAGCTTCCCTACTCTGGAAGTTCCTGGTCATCAGTGGTGAGGTAATCCACCTGATAGACCTCTCTCCACCCCTGCCCCCCATAAAAGATGAGGTAATGTGCTCTTTGTCTCTGTGACCTTCTGCCTATAAAAGCCTTCCATTGTGTGCTGTTCCTCAGAGATTCTCTCTGTTTTATCAATGGGATGTCACCCAATTCATGTATCATTGAATAAAACCAACTTGATTTTTAAATTTACTTAGTTGAATTTTGTTTCTAACAGGTTCAAGGATGAAAGAAACATAGGCATATGATAAATATTAGATACAATACCTTTTGACACTGGCATAATTAAACGTAACACCATTTTACATTTGTCACAAGTGAACACTAACAATTTTTTTGATTATTTTTTTAAAAGATGTTATTTATTCATTTCAGAGAGGAGAGAGAGAAGGGGAGAGGAGCAGGAAGCATCAACTCCCATATGTGCCTTGACCAGGTAAACCCAGGGTTTCGAACCAGTGACCTTAGTGCTCCACATCCACGCTTTATCCACTGTGCTACCACGGGTCAGGCAACAATTCCTTGATTTCAAGAGTTTTTACTAGCTCTTTCCCAGCTCCCACCTCACTCCTTGTTCCTGTATCTTACTCTTGGATTTAGCTTTAAACATCCTTTCCCTTAATTCTATTGCTCTCTTATTGATTTACTTGAATAGAAAATAAACTATGTGGCCCTGGCCAGTTGGCTCAGTGGTAGAGCATCGACCTAGTGTGTGGAAGTCCCGGGTTTGATTCCCAGTCAGGGCACACAGGAGAAGAGACCATCTACTTCTCCACCTCCCCCCCCTTTTTGTTCTCTCTCTCATTCCCTCTTGCGGCCATGGATCAAATGGTTCAAGCAAGTTGGTGCCTTGTGCTCCATGGCCTCACCTCAGGCGCTAAAATAGTTTGGCTGCTGAGCAATGGAGCAACGGCCCCAGACGGGCAAAACATCTCCAGGTAGGTGGCTTGCCGAGTGGATCCTGGTCAGGGCACATTCAGTAGCCTGTCTGTCTTCCTCCCCACCTCTCACTTAATGAAAAAATAAATAAATAACAAAAACTATGTAAGATTTAAGAGAAAAATCCTCTTAGATCAACAGTTGGGACAAATAACAGGAGTAATGGTAACTAAAGAGAGAAGAGAAAGGAACTAATATCTTTTGAGACCTCTATTATGGCACAGAACATTTACTATGGCAGTATTCTATATGTAGAACAGTGAGACAGTTTTTGATATCATTTGCAAGAAGCTTATTTATTTTTTGAGTCACTAGAGAATATAGTGAATAGGTGACTAATCATTCTTCTTTAGAGAGGGCAGATTTTTTGTAAGTCCCGTCTTCCCTTGAAAAGTGTCCTCCTACATGTCCTCCTTTTTGATATTTGAAGACTAATCTGTAAATGTCTGTATTCGATTGATGCAGAGTCGATCCATTGCATGTGATGTGACATATTTGTATTTGACATGACAATTCATCAAGGATCAGTATAGTGTGGAGAGACATGATTATGAGACGCATATGCTCCTCACAGGAGACCTTGAGAAAGTGAGCGATATACTGAGCATGCAGATGGCTTTGTGTACTTCTTACTGAAACACAACATGGCGCATACGACATTGGAGACTCACGATTATTTCTTTCTCAGTGAATATTCAATCATAGACAGGTAAGCACAATTTGTGTTTTATTCATTATCTTTTTAATAATTTCCAAATACATATAATTTTATTTACAAGTATTTTCCCGAAATTCAAGTTTTAAAGTGGAAATCTAACCTCAAACCATATCTATTAATAACATATTTTGATTACATAGTTGCATAAAACAGACATTTTTTAATTAGAAAATGATAAATACACAGAATATCACTCCAAATTAGTGGTTTTGTTTGATAGTTAGTTTTGTTAATTTAGCTTCCGGAAAATTTGCTGACCATGATGTAACGTGTTTAGTTCCTAATGTGCTTGCATCATTTGTGTAGCTCTATATTTTATTTTTAATTTTTAATTTCATTTAAGGGATGGAAAAATCAAAAAAGAGAAAATGCCATTTCAATAATAAATTGAAAAAGGAATGTCCATTCTTCATATCAAAGAAAGATACCATTGTTTTCTGCAATATTTGCAGCGGAGAATTTTGTATTGCAGTTGGGGGCAGAGCAGCAATAAGAAAACACTTGACTACCAACAAACATAAGCAATCATTAGCTGCATCAGCCTTCAGTTGTAAAGTAACAGGTGTTTTTAAAACTTCAAATTATTCTGAAGATGAAAAACAGTTGGCTGCAATGGAGGGAACATTTGCATTTCATACCATAATTCACAAAGTTTTCATAGTATGGATCATACAACTAAATTATTGAAAAAGTTTCACAATGCAAAATTTTCATGTGTCAGGACAAAATGTGAGGCTATTTTGAAATCAGTATTTAAAAATTACTGTGACAAAATACTTACAGAGGACTTGGAAACTGCAGCATTTGTAATGATTTTATCTGATGCATCAAATCATAATGAAATTAAACTGTATCCAATAATAGCAAGATATTTTAATAATACCAAGGGTATTCCAGTAAAAATTTTAAATTTAGAATCCATTGAGGGCAAAACTTCTGAAATTTTGTCAAACCATGTATACAGAGTAATGAATGAAAACAATTTGAAATCCAAAGTTGTTGCACTAACAGCTGATAATACAAATTTTAGTGGGCAAAGACGCAAAGGGGTGAATAATGTGTATGTAAAATTATAAGAGTTACTTCAAAAGAAAATACTAGGGATAGGTTGTAATGCACATACCTTTTTTTTTTTTTTTGTATTCCTCTGAAGCTGGAAACGGGGAGAGACAGTCAGACAGACTCCCGCGTGTGCCCGACCGGGATCCACCCAGCACGTCCACCAGGGGGCGATGCTCTGCCCACCAGGGGGTGATGCTCTGCCCCTCCGGGGCGTCACTCTGTCGCGACCAGAGTCACTCTAGCGCCTGGGGCAAAGGCCAAGGAGCCATCCCCAGTGCCTGGGCCATCTTTGCTCCACTGGAGCCTCGCTGCAGGAGGGGAAGAGAGAAACAGAAAGGAAGGAGAGGGGGAGGGGTGGAAAAACAGATGGGCGCTTCTCCTGTGTGCCCTGGCCTGGAATCGAACCCGGGACTTCTGCACGCCAGGCCGACGCTCTACCACTGAGCAAACCAGCTAGGGCCTCATATATCTTGTCAAATGCATCAACACAGCATCATGTGCCATGCCAATTGATGTAGAAGTAATAATAACTACAATTTATTTGCATTTTAGTTGTTTCACCATTCATGTTGCTACTTTAAAACAACTTTGTGAAGAAGCAAATGTTGAATACAAAAACCTTTTAGGATATTCAAAAGTTAGACGGCTTGCTCTAACACCTGCTATAGAGCATGTTCTACAATTATTTCAGCCTCTTCATTTATATTTTTTAAGTTTAGACAAATGTCCTAAAATCCTGGAATCGTTTTTCAATAATAAAATATCTAAGATATTAATGTATTTTGTACATAATCAAACATCTATTTTTCACAAAACGATTCAAAAGATTGAAGGTGAACATATTTCACCTATGAAAGTTAGTCTTATTTTGAATGACATTATCGTTCAATATAAATCTCATTTTGAAGAAAAATTTCTTCTTTTAATTATAAAAAGAAAATTGTCAGACTTAGAGGAATCAAATCCAGGCATAACAGAAAAGTTTATCAAAGACATGTTTTCAATATATCAAAGAATGGTCTGAAACAAATATCACGGGAAATAACAGTTTTCAATCGTGTTTGTTTTTTTTTGCATTTTTCTGAAGCTGGAAACGGAGAGAGACAGACAGACTCTCACATGGCCCAACCGGGATCCACCCGGCACGCCCACCAGGGGGCGATGCTCTGCCCCTCCGGGGCGTCGCTCTGTCGGGACCAGAGCCACTCTAGCGCCTGGGGCAGAGGCCAAGGAGCCATCCCCAGCGCCCGGGCCATCCTTGCTCCAATGGAGCCTCGCTGCGGGAGGGGAAGAGAGAGACAGAGAGGAAGAAGAGGGGGAGGGGTGGAGAAGCAGATGGGCACTTCTCCTGTGTGCCCTGGCTGGGAATCGAACCTGGGACCCCTGAACGCCAGGCCGACGCTCTACCACTGAGCCAACCGGCCAGGGCCTCAATCGTGTGTTTTGACTTCATCGCAAATATATTGGACAGATATTGAATCCTGTGTTAATTTTTTTTGTTTGGGGTTTTTTTTTGTATTTTTCTGAAGTTGGAAACGGGGAGGCAGTCAGACAGACTCCCCCATGCGCCCAACCGGGATCCACCCAGCATGCCCACCAGGGGGCGATGCTCTGCCCATCTGGGGCATCGCTCTGTTGCAACCAGGGCCATTCTAGCGCCTGAAGCAGATGCCATGGAGCCATCCTCAGCGCCTGGGCCAAATTTGCTCCAATGGAGCCTTGGCTGTGGGAGGGGAAGAGAGAAAGAGAGAGAGGAAGGAGAGGGGGAGGGGTGGAGAAGCAGATGGGCGCTTCTCCTGTGTGCCCTGGCAAGGAATCGAACCTGGGACTCCTGCATGCCAGGCAGACGCTCTACCACTGGGCTAACCGGCCAGGGTTTTTGTTGAGTTTTTATCTAAAGAAATGCCAGACATAAAAATAGATGACAATTGTCTTGTTGAAGAAATTAGAAGACTGAATGTATATTTTAAATTCTGAAAAATTAATACAATGGGAAAATGAACATATTGAAATTGATAAAAGATAGGTGGAATTATTCAACCATTTCCAAAATAAGCATATTCCATGTAAAAAAATTTTTTTTTTTGATCTATACTGGTCTTGAAATATGAGTAAGAGTTCAGGCGCAAGCTGACAGAGGGACATACTTCAGGTGTTCTACTGTTTTGATTATAAATCAATAATTACAATTCACAAGTAGTATTTGATAACATTAATGAATCAAATAATGTATAAGTTTTGGCATATTATTTGTTACTAATGTTAATATCAGGTGTGTCACATATTACAAATTATTTTCTTCCGAAGTATCTAGAAGTTCTTAAAATCTGTTAGGTATTTAAGAGTTTTTCAAAGCTCTTTTGCCAGAAAATTATACAGTTTAATAAGCAGTCTCTTTGCGATACAGTATAAACATAAAGCCTATATTTTTTTAAGTTACTTCAACTCTTCTATCAAATTCTCCTGACACATTTGTTAATGACATTCCAGTCATATCCCAGAGCTTTCTAGTCATATTCAGTTATTTAAAATTCAGCTTAGTTTGACTCACTTTGGCTCACTCAAATGTTCCCTTCCCCATGGAAGTCAGTGCCCTAGAGACTTGATGTGGGAAGCAAAACTCTGATCTTTTACTCTTTGTTGGGCATCTTGCCAGATAAGTATGGTGAGATCTTTTTTAGTACAACTCTAATGAAATATAGGCTATGGACTTTACTGTTTGTTTAAAGGAAGTCAATGAACCCATTAACATTTTTATTATCTGCCATTATCAACTAAGGCTCTCAGTGATGTACATTTCACGTGGACTCAGAGTCAACATTTTGCAATTTAAAGCATGTAGTTGACTATTTATAATTTTACAACACTGTTTATTCAAGAAATATTTATTGATTACCTGCCTTGTGTCAGATGCTGGTTCAGCCAGATGTTTCCTTACATAGGTAAAACCATAGCACCAGAAAAGATAGATTTCATCTGGATATATTTTAAAAGGTATAAAAATGGTTCTAGAGCCTGACCAGGTGGTGATGCAGCGGAAAGAGTATCATCCTGGGATACTGAGGACCAGGTTCAAAACCCCAAGTTTGCTGGTTTGAGCACAGGCTCATCTGGTTGGAGCACAGGCTTACCAGCTTGAGTGCAGGGTTGCCAGCTTGAGTGTGGGATCATAGATATGGCCCCATGGTTGCTGGCTCGAGCCCAAGGTTTGCTGGTTTGAGCAAGGGTTCACTGGCTCAGCTGGAGCACCCCAGCCAAGGCACATATGAGAAAGCAATCAACGAACAACTAAGATGCTGCAACAAAGAATTGATGCTTCTCATCTCTCTCCCTTCCTTTCTCTCTCTCACTAAAAACAAAACAAAACAAAACAAAATCAAAACATGGTCCTAGATTGTCCACATATATATATATATTTTCATCAATGTAAAATCTACAGTAACTAGCTTGATATTTTAGGTTGACTTAAACTGATCAACACTATTAGCAATAAGAAATGTATTTTGAATAGGTAACCATGTACCACTATATTGTCATTTATATGATTTATTTAATCTAGGTAATAGTCTGATGGGCTAGTTTGTAATACTATTTGCATTTTACAAGGAGAAAACTGAGAGTGAGTTATCACTAAACTAGTCTGATTTTACCTACCTGCCATAAGTAAGTAAACCTTGAGCTCTGACTTAAAAGCCAGCTTAGCTAGTCCAGCTTTCTGACTAGAGTCATGTGATGATCTAGGCACCACCCCTTATTAGTTTTGGAAGTTACAGTATTTCTTCTTTCTGTGGGTTGGTTTTCTCATCTGTGTGATGAAAATAACCATTATACTTTTCTTATAAGTTTTGTGAGATGAATCAAGTTAAAATAAATAAAGCACTTAGAATAGTCTGACACAGAGTACACATTATTAAAAATTAGAAGTCTATAACCCCTTATCACAAACTGATAAAGTTTTATGTGCTTTGGAATTCAAAAATTTTCAGATTTTAGAAAGGTTAATAAGAGCATATGTCAAATTTTATATAACAGTTTCATGAGAGTCTGGAAACCTCTCCATAAGCAAAGAAATGAATATATCTGATTTAAACATAAAATCACATAAAGTGGGACAAATGAGGACTACAAGTAGTTTTGACTTCATTTCAGGTCTTAGTTTGTTACCTAGTTTGTGGCAAATGTCAAAAAGAACTCTTGGTTTTTAAAGACTTTGGAATTTGAGAATTTTGGTAAGGAGCTTATTATTAACAACTAAGTCATATTACCTCTCCCACAATGCTTCAAATAAACATTACTTAGGCACTAGAGTTTCAAATGGGATTCAAAGGAACATTTCCCATGTAAATTACCACATTTTCCCATGTATAAGACGCACATTTGGGATCTAAAAACTGGGTGCATTGTATACAGTGGTTGTAGTTTTTTAACTTGCATTATCACTTTTTCGCTCTTGTTTTTGTGCTCATTGTTGAAGACAGTGATTTGTCATCAGACACAGATGTGGACAAGCTAATGGATGGGAGTTTTGACATTGATGAGGAGTGCCAAGGATGCCAGCTTTATCCAGAGGTCACCAGCTTGAGCCCTAGTCAGGGCACATATGAGAAGCAATCAATGGCACAACTATGTGCAGTTGATACTCTCTCTCAAAAAAAATCTATTGAGCCTGACCAGGCGGTTGCGCAGTGGATAGAGCATTGGACTGGGATGAGGAGGACCCAGGTTCGGGACCCCGAGGTCGCCAGCTTGAGCGCGGACTCATCTGGCTTGAGCAAGGCTCACCAGCTTAGACCCAAGGCCGCTGGCTTAAGCAAAGGGTTACTCGGTATGCTGAAGGCCCACGGTCAAGGCACATATGAGAAAGCAATCAATGAACAATTCAGGTGTCGCAACAAAAAACTGATGATTGATGCTTCTCGTCTTCCTCCGTTCCTGTCTGTCTGTCCCCATCTGTCCCTCTCTCTGACTCTATGTAAAAAAAAAAAAAAAAAAAAATCTATTGAAATTAGAATGATTCAATAAATTATGGCAATTGCTGAAAGAAATTAGACACAAATAAATTAAAAGGCATCTCTGTTCATGAATTTGAAAAATGAATATTGCCAAAATGTACATACTACCCAAAGTGAGCTACATATTTAATGCAGTACCTATCAGGGTATCAATGGCTATATCAGATCATGTTGCACACTTTAAATATCTTATACTTTTACTCATCAATTCCATTTTAATAAAAAATAATTTTGAAAACCTTTGCCACAGGCAGCCTGACCAGCTGTGGTACAAGGGATAGAGTGTCGGACTGGGATATGGAGGACCCAGGTTCAAGACCCCGAGGTCACCAGCTTCAGTGTGGGCTCATCTGGTTTGAGCAAGGCTCACCAGCTTGAGCCCAAGATCGCTGGCTTGAACAAGGGGTCACTCATTCTGCTGTAGCCCCCCGGTCAAGGCACATATGGGAAAGCAATCAATGAACAACTAAGGTGCTGCAACGAAGAATTGATGCTCCTTATTTTTTTCCCTTTCTGTCTGTCCCTCTCTCTGTCTCTGTAACAAAATAAATAAATAAATAAATAAAATTAAAATGCTTAAAAAAAATCTTTGCCACAGGCTCAATAAAGTAAGAAAATGTTACACAAAACAGCATGGGCTTTAATTATATTTTGTTTGTGTCAGGGAGATGTAGTCTTTCCTCTCAGATTTGAAAAATTCAAGTTATTTAGTAGAAAAAAACCCCAAACAAACAACATAAAAAACAACAAAAGGAGACGCTGGCCAGTTGGCTCAGTGGTAGAGCATCGGCCTGGCGTTCAGGAGTTCCAAGTTCTATTCCCGGCCAGGGCACACAGGAGAAGTGCCCATCTGCTTCTCCACCCCTCCCCCTCTCCTTCCTCTCTGTCTCTCTCTTCCCCTCCTGCAGCCAAGGCTCCATTGGAGCAAAGTTGGCCTGGGCGCTGAGGATGGCTCTGTGGCCTCCGCCTCAGGCGCTAGAATGGCTCTGGTTACAACAGAGTGACGCTCCAGATGGGCAGAGCATCGCCCCCTAGTGGGCATGCCGGATGGATCCCGGTCGGGTGCATGAGGGAGTCTGACTGCCTCCCTGTTTCCAACTTCAGAAAAATACAAGAAAAACAAAACAACAAAAGGCAATTTTTTTTTTGCAGAACTAGAAAAAATAATCTTAAAATGTATCTAGAGAAAAAAGACTAAAGCATTTCCCAACATCAAACATATTACAAAGCTACAGTAATGAAAACAGTATAGGACTGGCATATGGACAGACATAAATACCATTTGAACAGAATGAGTAGGATTTCAAGAAGCAGAGCTAGAAGACAGGTCAATCAGGTATTCAACAAACTCAATATTATGCTAAATACAGGAAAGGGACTAAAATATATTGAACACTTTATGTTGATGTTATATCTTCACAGCTATTTTATATCCTATAGGCTTGTTGCAAGATGTTGAACAGTTTTGATGATGTCCTGTAGCTAAGGATTTGTTTCAAGGCCAAAGATAATTAATATGCTGGCCTGTGGCCTAGAAAGTGGTCAGGAAGGAAAGTTCAGCATAATCAGAGTACAGCAGGTTCTTGAATAATGTTATTCCTTAAATATTGTTTTGTTATAATGTTGATGAGAAAAAGAACACATCCCAGACGCAGAGAACAAACTGATGGTTGCCAGATGGGAGATGTGTTAGGGGACCGGGAGGCTTGGGGAGCTGTGTGAAAAAAAATGCAGGGATTAAGTCGTACAGATTGACAGTTACAAAAGTTATGGGGATGTAAAATGAGGGAATATAATTAATAATATTGTAAAATTATACATGGTGTCAGGTGGGTGCAAGATTTATTGGGGGATTACTTTGTAAGTTATGTAAATGTCTAACCATTCTGTATACCTGAAACTAATACAATATGGAATGTCCACAGTAATTGGAAAATAATTTTTTTTAAATTCCCTGTGGCCCATTTATCTTTCCTTCCTTCTGCCTGAACCCCTGGTAACCACTGATCTGTCTTTATTGTTTTGTCTTTTCCAGAATGTCATATAGTTAGAATTATATAGTGTATAGTCTTTTCAGATAGACTGCTTTCGCTTTACACATGCATTTAAGTTTCCTTATGTATTTTCATGAATTGATTCATTTTTCCCCCCAGCATTTTAAAACTTTTATTCCAGCCTGACCAGCTGGTGGTGCAGTGGATAGAGGGTTGGTACGGAATGCCGAGGACCCAGATTTGAAATTCTGAGGTCACCGGCTTGAGCGCTGGCTCACACCCAGCTTGAGCATGGGTCGCCAGCTTGGGTGTGGGGTCACAGACACATGACTCCAGGGTTGCTGGCTTGAGCCCAAGGTCACTGGCTTGAGCCCAAAGGTTGCTGGCTTGAAGGCCAAGGTCACTGGCTTGAAGGCCAAGGTTGCTAGCTTGAGCTCAGGGTCATTGGCTTGAGCAAAGGGCCACTCGCTCTGCAGTAACAAGCCCTGCCCTGATCCAGGCACATATGAGAAAACAATCAATGAACAAGTAAGGTACAACAACTAAGAATTGATGCTTCTCATCTCTCTCCCTTCTGGTCTGTTTGTCCTTGTCTGTCTGTCTCTCTCTCAAAAAAAAAGAAAACCACCTTTTTATTCCAGCTCTGGCTTCATGGCTCATTTGATTGGAGCATTGGCCCAGTATACCAAGGTTGTGAGTTTGATCTTCAGCGAAGGCACATGCAGGAATCAACCAATAAATGCATAAATAAGTAAAACAACAAATAAATATTTCTCTCTTCCTTTCTCTCTCTCAAATAAATTTATAAAAACCTTATTCCATTATTTTTCCTTTTTATTGAATTTATTGGGGCGACACTTGTTAACAGGTTTTGGGTGCACAGTTTGACAACACATCATCTGCACACTGTATTATGTGCTCACCACCTGAAGTCAAGGATCCCTCATTTCATTTTATTGCTGAATAATATTTCATTATAATAATTTTAAAAATCTTCTCAACTATTGAAGGATATCTTGGTTGCTTCCAAGTTTTAGCAATTAGAAAGAAAGTTGCTATAGGTATTCTTGTGCAGGTTTTTGTATGGATGTAAGTTTTCTACTTATTTGGGTAATCAAGGGATATGATTACTGGATTGTATGGTAAGACATGTTTAGTTTTTTAAGACTGTGCCAGCCTGGCCTGTGTTCCTGGCCTGTGTACCATTCTGCATCCCACCAGTGATGAATGAGAGTTCCTATTTCTTGACATCTTCCTCAGCATTTGGTTTTGTTAGTATTTTAGATTTTAGCCATTCCAATAGGTATGCAATGGTATCTCATTGTTTTAGGTAGCAATTCCCTGATGACATATAATGTTAATTGGTGAAGTGTTTGTTCTGATCCTTTGCCTATTTTTAAATTGGGTTGTTTTCCTATTAAGTTTTACGAATTCTTACATATTTTGGCCACAAATTATTTTAGGTCTAGGATTCATTTTGAGTTAATTTTATAAAATTAACTTTTACAAAATTAATTTTTTAATTAAGGTTGTCTAGATTAATTTTTTTGTATGTGCATGGCCAGTTGTTTCAGAACCATTTGAGAAGTTTATCTTTTCTCCGTTAGATTGCCTTTGATCCTTTTCACAGATCAATTAACTACCTATTTCCCCATGTATAAGATCATCCCATGTATAAGACTTACGTTAATTTTGGGGCCCAACATTTAAAAAAATGTATTTCATAAAGTTATTGAACTCAAGTTTTATTCATCATAAAATTTATACAAATCCTAATTACTGTCAAAAGTCCCATCCATTAGCTTGTCCTCATCTGTATCTGATGATGAATCACTGTCTTCACATATTGCCTTGTCCTCAGTTCCATCTATGGAATTTGAAGTGCCACACTTCTTTAAAAATCTACAACCACCGTATAAGATGCACCCACTTTTTAGATCCCAAATATTTTGAAAAAGGGTGAATTTTACACATAGGGAAATACGGCATATTTGTGTGAATCTATTTCTGGGCTCTATTTTATACTATTAGTTTACATTTCTATTATTTGCCAATACTGTCTTTATTTTTAGAGTAAGTCCTCAAGTTGAGTAGTGTTTCTCTTCTGGATTTGTTGTTGTTCTTCAGTATTGTATTGGTTATTCTGGTTTTTTTGCTACTCCATATAAACTTCAGAATCAGTTTGTCGATATCCATAAAATAACTTGTTGGGATTTGCACTGAATCTATAGATTAAGTTGATAAAAACTGACATTTCTTACTATGTTGTACACCTGAAAATAATACAATATAATAATGAACAAAAATTTAATTGAAAAATAAAATTTAAAAACCTGACATTTCTTATATATTTTAAGATTTCACATGTAACGTTTAGGATTTTAATCTTCTTGAATTAATTTTTATACATAATGAGGAAGGATAAAAAAAATTTCCCATATGAATAGCTATTATTCCAGTACCATTTATTGACTAGCCTATGCTTTTCTATTTTTTTGTCAAGGTAAGTAATGCCAAACGTATAGAGAAATTTTATGACTTTACTTGAGATAAAATTGAGGACAATTGCCAGGAAGCCAGATCTCAAAAGCTCTGGATAATAACAGTTTTGCAGTTTCTTTTATGCTTTTGAAATTAAGGAGGAGATGTAAAGATTACATGAAAGTGGGAAAAAAGCACACAGGGATTGGATTATAGGATAGTTAACAAGATTATGTGCTCTCTTGAGAGTGGTTACGCTTTCAAGGGATATTACTCCTAGTATTTCAAAGGTGTGTTAACCTAGATGCACAATAATGGACAGGGCTTGCTTAAAAACCTTTCACTAAAGAAGTTACAGGCCTGGGCATGACTACCCACCATGACCTGACTAGTTAGGATTTTATGATTTATTATAACACCCTTTTTAGATTCACATTTTAAATGCCACCTTTGTTATATTAAAAGTTCTCATACATGTGTTGGGTTTATTTTGCAGACTTTATTATGTTCTACTTGTCTACTTATCCATTCATAACCTGTTAAATAATAAATCCTCTTAGCCTGACCAGGTGGTGGCACAGTGGATAGAGCATCGGACTGGGATGCGAAGGACCCAGGTTCAAGACCCCGAGGTTGCCAGCTTGAACGTGGGCTCATCTGGTTTGAGCAAAAGCTCACCAGCTTGGACCCAAGGTCGCTGGCTTGAGCAAGGGGTCACTCGGTCTGCTGGAGCCCCACGGTCAAGGCACATATGAGAAAGCAATCAGTGAACAACTAAGGTGCCACAACAAAAAACTGATGGTTGATGCTTCTCATCACTCTCCGTTCCTGTCTGTCCCTACCTATCCTTCTCTCTGACTCTCTTTCTGTCTCTGTAAAAAAAAAAAAAAAAAAAATTCTGTTAGAATGGGTTCTCCCAATTTATTCTCCAATGTTCCCTCACCCACAAAAAATTAAAACAGCTTTTTTTGGACCTTATATTTTGGTATGAAATTTAAAAAAACATTTTGTTTATTGATTTTAGAAAGGAAAGAGAGACGTGAGAGAAAGAGAAGGGGAAGGGGCAGAAAGTATCAACTAGCAGTAGCCCAGGGTTTTGAACCGGAGACCTCAGCATTCCAGGTGTAGGCTTTATCCACTGTGCCATCCATCAAAGGTCAGTCTGGCATGAATTTTAAAGTCTTTTTAACAAGTTTTGTAAAAACTCTGTTGAAATTTTAATTGTAATTGCATATACTTATTGATTAGTTCAGTGAAAACAAATCTTTGAGTATCTTGCCTTATTTATGAATATGGTTTATTTCATTAATATAATTTCCTCTACAGAGGTCTTGCACCTCTTTTGTTAGGCTTTTTCTTAGGACCTAATAATTGCTTTATTTATAACTGTTAACTGATTTTTCTTTAAAATTACAAACTTGTGCAGTTCCTGAAATAACTTTTTTATAAATTTCTATTAAACCATTTTACAATTCAAAAGATTTGAACTCCTTAAAATGTCAAGTCAATAATACAAGAGATACTACCTGAGATGTGGAAGTATTAGTATATTGATTATTTCTCCCCAAATTGAGGAGAACACATAATCTAGTATATCTTGTTGTGCATCATTATGGACAGTGAGCTATTTATTTTGTGATTTACAGGGATTTTCAAAACAATCAGAATGTAAACTCATGCTAATGAGTTAAACATTCTAAATGTTAATTAACCTGAATCCAGTTAGTGATTCAATTTACCATTATGAAACTTATTTACCATGTCCTAAGTGCTACAGGGAAGACATAGATTTAGAGGTCAAATCTCAGTTCATTTTCATCAATCATAAGGAAAATTAGGAGGTCCCAATAAATTACTTGTGGATTGTCCAGTTTCCAGTATTCCCCTAATGGGGGAAATTTCTGTAACAAGACTTGGAGACTAAAAGTTTTCAGGTAGTTGGTTTAAGGTCCACTCAGGATACTCTGAAACACTCATCTAGCCAATCCAGCGCTGAACCTCAAGACTGTCTTCTCCTTTCCTGTTCATGCCAGACTGTAACTTGTTTTTCCTGGCTGTGAAAATTCTCAGTCTTCAAACATCTGACCTTAAAAAAAAAAATCTTTAAGTGCTGTCACTGTCTTACCTGAGTATCTTAACTGTTTGTTCCATATACCACAACCTCAGTATACATCTCATGGTTATTTAGTTGCCAACCCAATTATGGGGTCCCCAGAATAGAGCAGCTGCAAGATCAACGAGATCCAGTGAGATCCAGTTAATCTGGTTTGCCCAGACTCAGGACAAATTCAGAGGCTGACCCAGGGGTTATTTCAGGACCTGTCCCTGCTTCCCAGAAAAACTTTTCCCTACCCAACCCAGACCCTAAGACCCTCCTGATCAGGTGAACTAAAGCTTCAACGCCTCTGGGGTCCAGACAGGGCTGGAGCTCCTTCCAGCCCCGGGAAGAAGGGGAAGAAGCCCCGCCCCTTTCAGATAGCAGCACGTAAAGCAGTGCGTCTGAAAAATGCAGAACCGAGCTCGCGTCAGCGGGCCCATTGTGCCCTGCAGGGGCTAGAGAGTCGGCCTCCGCTCCTGACGCACCAGAAGCCCCGCCCCGCGCGTGACGCCAGCGTCAGGCCAGTCCCGGCATGCTCCGCAGCCGCCCGCGGTCGAACGCAGACGAAAGGAATTTTTCCCGAGAGTGGTCTGGCTCAGTTCAGTTACTGTCTGGACTCGGGTCGGCGGGAGCGCCGCCTTCAACCGTCCTCCTACCGCCCGCCCGTCAGTCTGAGCGCCCCCAGCCCTCCCGCGAGGGCGCCCCGGGACGGAAGGAGCCAGCAGCCTGTCGGCGCCCGCCGTGCTCGTGGTCGCCGTCGCGGTCGTCGTTGTGGTCGTCTCCGCCGTCGCCTGGGCCATGGCCAATTACATCCACGTCCCATCCGGCTCCCCGGAGGTCCCCAAGCTGGACGTCACTGTGCAGGACCAGGAGGAGCAGCGCTGCCGGGAAGGGGCCCTGAGCCTCCTGCAGCACCTGCGGCCGCACTGGGACCCTCGGGAGGTGACCCTGCAGGTAACGCCCACCCCTCCGCCCTCAGCGCCCGGGCCCCGCGCGGCCCGGGGGGTTACAGCCCCTTCTGCTCCCAGACGCCCGGGGGCACCGGCGGGAACAGTTTCTCCCGCAGCCCCTGGAAAAGTGCCCCGGCGCTGCCCCGTCGCGCGGAGTAAGGTCACTCCCCCTTCCTCACAATTGCGTGTTGAAGTAACGCTGAGGGCATCTTTTCTCTGTCTGGAAGCGGCCACGTAGTGCCGGGCCCGTTCCACACCCGGCGGATTCCTGTTGATAGCCGCCCCTCCTCCCGCTCCGTGTCCATCCTGAAAAGCATAGTGAACCTTTTCCACCCCGTGGGAAGCGTCCTCGCCTGTCGGGCCGAGCAACCTTCTCCCTCCTTCTGCAAATAATGCAGCAATTAATCCTCTCTGATCTTTTCCTCCCCTCCCCCAGCGCTCGACTCCATTGATGCCTCACCCTGCCTTTCACCTTCTCAAATCGGATTGGCAACAGTACTCGGTTCCAAAGTAACGACCAACAGTCACGCGTGACTAAATCGGGTTCTTACACAGCCCTGCACACATTGTTTTATTTGGATCGATATTGATTTTTTTTTTTCAGTCGTGGTGAAATTAACAATATCTGATGTTAGAATGATCAAGTGGCTTGTGAATATTCCTTTTTCTTGAGTCTCTGTTTTCAGACAGACAACTGGGGGGACAGATTCTTAGTCTAGGCGTTTTTGCCTAACTTATGTAAATTATGATTTAGTGTACATGAAATTTATTTTGAATACTAATTTGTTTTTAACTTTTAGATTCCCGGAAACTATATACGAAAATGAACCTCCTTTTCTTTTGCAAACACAAAAATTTAAAGGCTGGGGTGTTTGGTTTTGTTTGGAATCTGAGCAGTAAGGTTAAGACCATCCCTTGAAGTAGCCAAATTGTCTACCTGGTTTTGTTGACTAACTTACTTAGCAATGTTATTGACTTAACAGTGTCTCAGACTCTTTGCTAGAGTAGCCACCTATACAAAATGAATAAAACATGAACAGTGCTCTAGGGCTGGGAACAGTTCCTTGACACTCAACCTTTCTTGAGTGTTAGTTTCAGTTTTTATTGCCTAGAAGAGTTCTGAGCAGATTAAAAGGACTCCTGTGTTTTGGAAAAAAAAATTGTTGGACAAAAATTTGGAAATTTTAAGGGAGTGTTTATTTTTTTTAATTTTTAATTAATTTTTTTTTTTTTTTAGGGAGTGTTTATTATCTAACTGTGTAGGACGGTGTGAATCCAAATGATTTTCATGTGTAATTTTAAAAAATTGATGTATTCCCTTTACTTAAGGAAAATTAAATTAATTGAAACCTCAGACTTATTTGGTTCATTGTTCATTAACTTGTAGTTTTTTATAGAAGATTTTTATATTTATTAAAATGATTTATATTCTGTCAGTCAAACATTAATAAAAGGTGAGCTGCTTCCCGGTAAACTTTGATAATGGCAAACCAGTTTTTAAGTAGAGATTTTAGTTTGAAGCTTTGAAGACTGGAGTTCCTGTCTGTACAACAGTGGTAATAGCCACCCTGAAGTGTGTACTATGTACTAGGTTTAGGTTAGGTGATTTATACTTTTTATCATTTAATCCCCTATACAACTATTTTGGTATAGGTACTGTCTTTTTTTTTTTTTTTTTGGTACTGTCTTTCTTTTTAGGTGAAACTCAGTGAGATAAAGCCAGGATATAGGTTAAAAAGGAACAAAAATTTGGTAACATTAAACTGTTTTTGGTTGTTGGCAAGAATTTGAATTGCATCTTCTATCTATGTAGTAACTTCTGAGTTGAAGACCTTTGGACTCATAGTCCAAACCTCTAATATACTTATTTGTAAGTAAGGTAAATACCACCACCTGTTTTGCCCTAGAGATGATTGTTAGTAACACAATTCCTTCATATATAAGCAAAGCTTTTAGATCTAGAAGCTGGGACAACTAAGCTGAATTGATGGTTATTCATTTCTCATTTTAGATTTGACTTCCACATTCTAGGTCATTACGAACTCTGCTTTTATGATGCTTCAGGATTTCCTTATTGGGAAATCTTACTGGGAATATATATATGTATGTGTGTGTGTGTTTTATAAAAATCATACCTCATGTTTCAGAATTGGAAGTACATACGTTATACTCAGCAGATTAAAACAGTATTGATAATATACATAGTCCATTTGTCAAATATTTTTTTCTAAAGTATTTATGTGATTTAAAATATGCTTTAAACACACCTTAGAAACTTACTCTAATACTTTTTTTTTACCTGGCAGTTATTCCTGCCATCCGAACTATTCAGAGCATATAGAAAAATCGAGAAGCAAGCGGAAAAGACTTCCGTGAAGTCAAAATAGTAGAGGGCCTGGTCTTTGCTAAAAACTTATGGACATATGGAACAGTATATCTCATTTTAGATAGGGTTTTAACAAGTGTAATTATTTGGTTTTTCTCTCTGCAAGATTAAATAATAAAGTATAAAAGGGGCAGTGAGGTTTTTGGAGAAGTAGGTGGTGTAGGTATAAACCAGTACTAGTTGCAGTGCTTTCTATTTAATAATATTTTATTGTTTATAAAGCACTTTCACATGCATTCTCCCAACAATTTTGTAAGTCAAATGTGTAGACTATTAACATATATTTTATAGTTAATGAAATTGAACTTGCAATTTATAAATGACATCTGGGAAAGGAGTCCATCTTATAAATTATTGCTCTCTGCTCAAAAAAAATTTGTGTTCGGATATTATAATTAAGGTAGGGAAGCTTTTTCTGTGTAAACAATATTTTTAAAAAGAAAAGCTTTGCCCCATAAAAGATTTTGCTTTGAGTTCTGAACATAAATTTACATTACTTTTTACATGTGACATTATTTTTGAAAGTGTTCACTTTAGGTTTCCTTTTGTTATAACAATTCCTTGTCTTATATGAAGGTACAGAGTTTTGATTTATCTTAATTTCTTTGATTAGTCCTTGAAAAAGGAGAATCAAGTGATATTTTTTAGGCCCAATGGTATAATTCTCAGGAGACTCTTAAAATTGTTTTTCTTCTAAAGTTGATGAATCAGTGTTTGGAATATTCTAATATGTTGTCTCTGAACAGTATTTTTTTCATAAACTTGTGAATTGTTTTTTATAACTTGGGACCTATAGTAGATGATGGGAAAGGCTTGATAAGGTAGAAATACCTTAATTATTATGTGACATTATAAAGCTAACATTATTCCCAAGTTAGAAGTGGGCAGGCAGAGAAACAGATTCCTGCATGTGTTGGACTGGGATCCACCCGGCTGCTCATCAGGGGGCGATGCTCTGTTTATCTGGGGCGTTGCTATGTTGCTGCTGGAGCCATTCTAGCACCTGAGGCGGAGGCCATAGAGCCATCCTCAGCACCTGGGCCAACTTTGCTCCAATGGAACCTTGGCTGCAGGAGGGGAAGAGAGAGACAGAGATAGGAGAGGGGGAGGAGTGGAGACGCAGATGGGTGCTTCTGTGTACCCTGACTGGGAATTTTGAACCTGGGACTTCCACATGCCAGGCGGACGCTCTACTGCTGAGCCAACCGGCCAGAGCCTAATGTTTATTCTTGGTATAGGGTTTCAGTGAGATCAGTTGCTGTACAGTACCTTATACATATTAACTTAGTTTTTCAATAAACAGTACAAGTGATCAAGAACATGTGGTTTGAACATAGTTCTGGTTTTGAGTCTAGGTTTTTTATTTGATTAGATGTGTTATCTTGGTTAGTTTCTTAGTTAACTTGCCTAAATCTCAGTATACTTAGCTGTAAAATGGCTGCAAATGCTTCTATCCGAAAGGGTTGTTGTGAGAACAAAATAAACGCTCTCTCTCATAATTAATTGCTGCAGAGCACCTACTGTATATGAGCACCTACTGTATATTGGGTGCCCAAATAAAAAACAAAATAGAACGATACATCTGTTTGAAATTTCCAGTCTGATGTGCAATACAAATGGGAGAAAATACTATATAGTGTTTTCAAAATTAATGTTCAAATTTTGTTCATATGTAAAGATTACACAAAAATACTTAAAAAGCATACTGTTCTACTGAAGTACAAGTTTTTGAATGCATAGTTTTGAAACCTCTTTATTTTTTAAGTAAATATATACTGTCTTGGAAACCAATACTTGTATTAGGTTGTGTAGCTACATAGTAGTTTCCATATCTCCTTACTCCTTTTTAATTATGTTTGATATAGTTACTGAAATATTTTATTAAGCATCTATAACTTTTAATATTAATATTTGATACTGCTTTTTATTTCAGTGAGGAATCAAAATCCAAGTGTTGTATATAGTTGCTCTATTATGTCTCCTTTAGTGTTCTAATTTAATAATTAATATTCCTTCCCAGTTTTATAAAGATGACTTTTTCCTCTGATAAAAGTTTCTGAACAGTCTGCCTGACCAGGCAGTGGTGCAGTGGATAGAGCGTCGGACTGGGATGCAGAGGACCCAGGTTCGAGACCCTGAGGTCGCCAGCTTGAGTGTGGGCTCATCTGGTTTGAGCAAAAGCCCACCAGCTTGAACCCAAGGTTGCTGGCTCCAGCAAGGAGTTATTCGGTCTGCTGAAGGCCCGCGGTCAAGGCATGTATGAGAAAGCAATCAATGAACAACTAAGGTGTCGCAATGCGCAATGAAGAACTGATGATTGATGCTTCTCATCTCTCTCTGTTTCTGTCTGTCCCCGTCTGTCCCTCTCTCTGACTCACTCTCTGTCTCTGTAAAAAAAGAATAAATAAATAAAATTAAAAAAAAAGTTTCTGAACAGTCTTAGGTAAATTAATATATTAAGGGTGTCAGAAGGATTTAATATTTCTAGGGATATTGAGTCTTGTAGATACCTATAAGGGGTTATAATTTTTATTCAATATAACTTTTTTTTTTTTTTTTTTCTGAAGCTGGAAACAGGGAGAGACAGTCAGACAGACTCCCGCATGCGCCCGACCGGGATCCACCCGGCACGCCCACCAGGGGCGATGCTCTGCCCATCCTGGGCGTCGCCATGTTGCGACCAGAGCCACTCTAGCGCCTGAGGCAGAGGCCACAGAGCCATCCCCAGCGCCCGGGCCATCCTTGCTCCAATGGAGCCTTGGCTGCGGGAGGGGAAGAGAGAGACAGAGAGGAAAGCGCGGCGGAGGGGTGGAGAAGCAAATGGGCGCTTCTCCTGTGTGCCCTGGCCGGGAATCGAACCCGGGTCCTCCGCACGCTAGTCCGACGCTCTACCTCTGAGCCAACCGGCCAGGGCCCAATATAACTTTTAATATCATTGGTTAGGTCTAGTTTTCTGTTCTCTTTTTTTTTCCCACTGGTTTTTTTTTTACAGGGACAGAGAGAGAGTCAGAGAGAGGGATAGATAGGGACAGACAGACAGGAACGGAGAGAGATGAGAAGTATCAATCATCAGTTTTTCGTTGCAAACCCTTGGTTGATCATTGATTGATTTCTCATATGTGCCTTGACTGCGGGCCTTCAGCAGACCAAGTAACCTCTTGCTCGAGCCAGCAACCTTGAGTCCAAGCTGGTGAGATTTTTGCTTAAGCCAAATGAGCCTGCGCTCAAGCTGGCGACCTCAGGCCTCGAACCTGGGTCCTCCGCATCCCAGTCTGACGCTCTATCCACTGCGCCACTGCCTGGTCAGGCTTTTCACTGTTTTATGATAACAAGGTACTATTGACTATGGCTTAGAGACATGTATGTTTGATAGGCTTCAATCAAAGATAGATAATGTTTAGTAGGCTCCCATGTATTTATTGTTTAAAAATAAAGAATGCTTCATAAATTTACATGTCATGCTTGCACAGGGGCCATGCTGATCTCTGTATCGTTCCAGTTTTAGTATATATGCTGCTGAAGCCAGCACTGCCATGTATTTTATTAAGATGTAAATAAAAAAACAGGAGCCTAACTGGCTACTTCATTTTCAGGCATTAAGCTATATGACTTGGACTAAGCAAACCACTTCGCCTCTCTTTAGGACCTCAGTATTATGTGAAAGAGGATGGTTTTTGAATGCTGATTGCAGTCATTTGTAATTTAGCAAGATTTAAAATCCATAAAATGGAAAAAAAATCTATGAAATGGGATTACTGTACCTTGGAAAATAGGATTGTAGAATTTTGCTGCTGTACTACTACTTTACTACTAAACTGCTAATACTATTTTAGTATTAATTCTATTTTACTACTAATAGTATCCTGAGAATTAAATACGTAAAAATATGCATAGCATATTTTAGTATTACATACCTCCATCTCTTAACTCTTCCATCCTAACCTCCTCCCTCTGTTAATAAGTGGAAAACTTGATCTGAAAGAATTGTAAGTTCTTAAAATTCAGTACTCTGACATTTTTTTTATTAGGCATATTGCTAATTTTCAGCAGCATTGCTATGTACAACTAACTGTAGCAGAAGGTAGGCATGGGAAAATGTAGGAGGAAAGGCTTCATAGAGAGAGGTACCTGAAGGTTATGATCAGATGAAATGGGAAAGCAGTTCTGAGCAAAGAATAATATTTTCATAAAGCTATTTTGGGCAGAAGGGAGTGTGAACAAGAAAGGAAGTTAAATTGATTTTTGAGAAAGGGAGTGATGGGAAGGTATTTTAGAGCATAATGGAAAGCCATTGAATATTTTTAAGTAGATGCATTATATCATACTTTTTAAAGTTATGGCAGGCTACAATGTGTAGGCAGCACAGATTGAAGGAAATGTTTTGAGTTGGGGAATAAGTGATCACTTAGACAGGCGTCCCCAAACTACGGCCCGGCCCTGCGGCCCCCTTAGCCATTTATCTGCCCCACCGCCACACTTCTGGAAAGGGCATCTCTTTCCTTGGTGGTCAGTGAGAAGAGCAGTGTATGTGGCGGCCCTCCAACGGTCTGAGGGACAGTGAACTGGCTCCCTGTGTAAAAAATTTGGGGACCCCTGATAGGACATTGGTTTAGAAACTGGTGGTTACACACTATGGGATGCTAAATCAATATAGTGGGTGGAAACCATTGCAGTTTAAAGAGATGAATTAAAATGAGATGTGATAGGATAGATCCTAGAGCCTTGCAAGTAATAAGGTAAGTATTGTTTTGTGAAGCTTGTTTTAGTTTTATATAAAAGCATCTATGTACTGAATTAGATGATAAATATATTTTTCTGTATATTGTAATAAAAAATATTTGAGAGAGAATTAATCTAGGGGAGACTGTTATGTTAGTCCAGACAGTGGCCTTGGAGATGGAAATAATGGACAGATTTGACATTTCAGAAATTAAATGTGTGGGAGGGAAGGTGAGGGAAGAAGGAAGCTTAAGGTTTTTTTTTTTTTAGTGACAAAGGGAAGTAATAGAAGGTTTATACCTAAAGAATCAGAGGATATATATATATATATATATATATATAATCATGGTTTTGTCTTACAAGGACTTACTGTATTTTACTCTCTGATATAAGAAGTGGGTTATAAATAGATAAATTTCTATCACCCTTTTAAAATTCATGAGATGACAAACATTCAGAAAAATGCATGAAAGGTAAATACTTGTTTAACCCAAACCCAGGGAAAGAAATAAATTATTACCAGCAACCCAGAATATTTTCATTTTCCTTCCTAGTCCTAACTTTTCCCTCCCTCTAGTGGTAATCACAATAGCAGTTTCTTTTTTCTTTTTTTTTTTTAATGAGTGAAGGACAGACAGGAAGGTAGAGAGATGAGAAGCGTCAATTCTTCCTCTCAGCTCCTTAGACTCTTTAGTTGTTCATTGATGTCTTTATTATTATTATTATTATTATTATTTATTTTTTTTCAAGTTAGAAGTGGGGAGGCAATCAGACAGACTCCTGCATGTGACCAACTGGGATCCACCCGGCATGCCCACTAGGGGGTGATGCTCTGCCCATCTGGGGGGGTGTTCCATTTCCACAGGAGCCATTCTAGCTTCTGAGGTGGAGGCCATAGAGGCGTCTACAGCACCAGGGCCAACTTTGCTCCCATGGAGCCTTGGCTGTGGGAGAGTGAGGTGGTGGTGGGGGGGATGGAGTGGGGGAAGGGTGGAGAAGCAGATGGTCGCTTTTGTGTGCCCTGACCGGGAATCGAACACGGGACTTTCACACGTTGAGACTACACTCTACCACTGAGCCAACCGCCCAGGGCCTGATTTCTTATATGTGCCTTGACTGGGGAATGCAGCTGAGCCAGTGACCTCTTGCTCAAGCTAGTGACTTGGGGCTCAATCTTGCTCAAGCTAGTGACCTGGGGCTCAAGCCAGCAACCATGGGGTCATGCCTATGATCCCATGCTCAAGCCGATGAGCCTGTGCTCAAACTGGCGACCTTGGGGTTTCGAACTTAGGTCCTCAGCATCTCAGGACGATGTTCTATTTACTGCATCATCACCTGGTCAGGCGCAGTTTCTTTATTTTTTATGTTAGCAAAATGGAATGTTTAGATTTACTTTTTTTTTTTTGCAAGTCAGTATTCAGAAAATAATATACTAAGTACATGAATTTCCTGTATATGAGTTGAAGTTTCTGTTTACATGAACGTGAAATGAGTTAGTTTTACTTAAAATGATGTATTACAATATTAAAACTTTGAATAGAAAAAAATTTTCCTTCCATATTTTACTTTGAAATTACTTTTTTTTTTATTATTTTCCACTTTTGTATATATTTTACATAGTTGTAATGACACCATAGGTACAGTTTTATATTGCTTTTTCCATATGGCCTTTCATAGCCATTTTTCCATGCTTGTAGGATATTAACTATAAATTTTTGATAGCTGCAAACATAGTGTTTGATCATGTTAACATGTGATTTAGTTATAAAGGAATTTTAAAAAAAGTATAAATATTTTTTATGTATTTATTTTTAGAGAGAGAAGAAAAAGAGGGAGAGAGAGAGAGAGAGAGAGAGAGAGAAGGGGGGAGGAGCAGAAAGCATTAACTCCCATTTGTGCCTTGACCAGGCAACCCTGAGGTTTCAAATTGACCCCTCAGCATTCCAGGTGGATGCTTTATTCACTGCGCCACCACAGGTCTGGCTAAATGAAGTTTTAAAAAAATTGTGAAGAGTATAAAGAAGAAAAATAAGCTAATTTTATCTAAATCTGTTGACTTTGTTTAAAAAATGTAAGTGACACATGCCTTTAATAAAATATTTAAAATACAAGGATATAAATGAAGTCTTACTTTTTTCACTCCAAGTCATTCACCCCACAGGTAATTCTGTGGACAGTTTCTTTTGAAGTTCTATAAAAAAGGTAAATTATGGATTTACCAGAGCACATATTAAAATGCTGCTTCCTTGCTTTGGGTTTGTTTGGGGCGCTTCGATGCTGCAAGACCAGTAATGATTGCACGCAATCTCTGATAATGTTCCATTTAAAAACTTGTATTGATACTTCAAACCTATCAATGTCTGCTTTATTTCTTCAGTTTTCAACAGCCACTGAAAACTTCTACTCTGTTGGGACAAATAGATTTGCTGTTTCCCTTCTTTTCTGCTTTCTTTTGAACAGTTCTAATTTTCTACGTATAGTCCCTAAGATCCATAAAAGGAAGCTTGAGACAGCAAATTAAATACAGCATGTCCTGTATTTGTGTTGGTACAGTAAGATTACATGGGAACCCATGTAGAAGGAGCCACCTTTATTACAGTATTCACTACGATCTGGGAGCAGGGCATATTAAATGGTTGAATATCCTGGTCACTATATATACATGTTTGGTATGGTCTGCATTTGGATACTTCACTTTATCTGGGATATTCCACTTAATATGTAAAGAAAGGGCAGGACAGTTCCCCTCAGAATAAATAGACTTTCTAGCTTTTACTTATTGTACCATGCTAGCAGTCTTGTTGGGATTAAGTTGTTCTGTGTTTGGGTTTGTTTCACTAATGAGTGAGCTGTGGGTCCTGTGTTAGCCCAAATCGTGCCATGGTCTTCAAACCAGACACTGCTTATAGCTTAACAGTTCTTTGTGTGTGTGTGTGTGTGTGTGTGTGAGAGAGAGAGAGAGAGAGAGAGAGAGAGAGAGAAGAGACAGGAAGGGAGAGATATGAGAAGCATCAACTTGTGTCAGTTTAGTTGTTCATTGATTGCTTTCTCATCTGTGCCTTGATGGGGGGAGGGCTCTAGCTGAGCTAGTGACCCCCTTGCTCAAACCAGTGACCTTGGGGTCATGTTTATGATCCCATACTCAAGCTGGTGAGCCCGTGCTCAAGCTGAATGAGCCTGCACTCAAGTTTCGAACCTGGGTTCTTAGCATCACAGGTTGACACTATCCACTGTGCCACCACAGCTCAATTTTTATGAGCTATATTAGTAAAAGTGGTGGTTTTTTTTTTTTGGGGGGGGGCAGATACATTGATCCAAAAGTGAGGTAGTTTCATATTATATCCCCTGGTATTTAAGTAGTTTCTGATTTTTGTCACCCACCTACCTGAATCACTTGGTAAACAGATTCAGCTCAGTTACCTCTCTTTTATGAAGGTGGTTCTGAGGTTAACAGCCTGATGTTGGATTGGATCATCTGGAATCTGGGTCAGTGCAACATTAGGATCTATCCCAACACTTTTTTTACTTTTTATATTTAAAAAATTTTTTATTTATTGATTGCAGTGAGAGAGGAAAGGAGAGAGAGAGGGAGACAGGAACATTGAGCTGTTCTTGTATGGGCCTGACTGGGGATCGAATCCATAACCTTTACGCTTTGGGACAGTGCTCTCAGCAACTGAGCTATGTGGCTAGGGCTTTTTTTTTTGTTCTAATTAGTGTGGCTAACAACTACTAACTAATCGTCCATTTAACCCCTTTTTCAATATTTTGCGCTTTATTATGAAATGACTCAACTCGTGTTAGCTTTCTCGTTTTTTGGTGTCATTCATTTCCTTTACCTCCTGTAGCAGGCAACATGCCTGCTGTTTCATACTATGGTTGATTTGGCAAACACTAAGGCATCAAGGGTTTATCATCCTCTGCCTCTTTATTCTTGTCCTCAAATAATGCTTTAGCATTATTACAGTGAGTCTAGGGTCATGATACCGAACCAATAAAATTGAGGGTGGTCTTGATAACCCTGAAACAGTTACAATGCCAGGTTTTTAACTTATTTTGTCATGATGTAACAGGATAGAGATTGGAACTTATCTAGGCCAAAGTTTTCTCATCCAAGGTACTTGACAATCAGTCTGCATTTATTGAATTATCTCTCTTGTAGGCTACTGTTTCTGAAACTTTTTTTATAATTATTCTCTACAAAGTTAAAACTAAGTTAATTAAAATTAAATTTATTTCTTTGTAATATGAGTAATTAAATACTAAAGAATAGGATTTTGTCAGCGTTGAACTTTGGATAGCAACAAACAACTATCTTAAGATTTTTTTTTGCCCCTTAAGAACCAGTTTTTGCCCTTTTGGTGATGGTACCATTTCTGTTGAGAATGCATGTAATAGACTAAGAAATTTTATTTTATATACAGATATACTTTGTTTTATTGAACTGTAGGCCAATCAATTGATGCCATTTTTCTAACAGCATTTGCTCACCTTATGTATGTGTCAGATTTTGGTAATTCCTGCAATATTTCAGACTTTTTCAGTTTATTATGCTTTGTTATGGCAGACTGACCAGTGATGTCTGATGTTACTATTGTAACTATTTTGTCGTGTCATGAACCATGCCCATATCGGATGGTGAATTTAATTGATGAATGTTGTGTATGTTGAGATTGCTCCACCTTCTAGCTTTTCCCTGACTCCCTCTCCTTGGGTGTCACTTTTCTCTGAGGCACAACCATATTGAATTAGGCCAGTTAATACAGCGGCACCTAAGTGTTAAAGTGAGAGTTACATGCCTCACTTTAAATGGGAAGCTAGAAATGATTGAATTAAGTGAGAAAGGTGGGTTGAAAAGGAAGATGGGCCAAAAGGTAGGCCTCTTGTGCTAGTTAACCGGGTTGTGAACACAAAGGAAAAGTTCTTGAGGGAAGTTAAAAAAAGTGCTACTCCCCAAATTGCAAGAAAAGTGAAACAGCCTTAATGCTGAGATGGAGAAAATTTTAGTGGTCTGAAGATCAAACCAGCCACAATAATCCCTTATATCAAAGCCTAATGCAGAGCAAGGCCCTAACTGCAATTCTGAGAAGGCTGATAGAGTTGAGGAAGCTGAAGAAAAGTTTGAAGCTAGCAGAATTTGTTCCATGAGGTTTAAGGAAAGAAGTCATCTCCATAACATAAAAGTGCATGGTGAAGTAGCAAGTAAGTGCTGATGTAAGAGGATTTAGCGAAGTAATTAATGAAGGTGGCTGCCCTAAACAGCACCTTTTCAAAGTAGATGAAATGGCTTTCTATTAGAAGAAGGTGCCATCGAAGACTTTTATAGCTACAAAAGTAGAAGTCAGTACCTGGGTTCAAAGCTTGAATAGGCAGTCTGATTTTCTTACTAGGGGCAAATGCAGCTGGTAACTTTTAGTTGAAGTCAGGGCTCATTTACCATTCTGAAAATCTTAGATCCCTTAAGAATTACTGTGTTTTTTACTCCATAAGCTCACCCCCCCCCCCAAAGTGGAGGGGAAAATGCCCGTGCATTTTATGGAGCGAAAGATATGGTATTTTATTAAATATTTTAACACACTATTTGGTTCAGAATATTTTTTTTCTTATTTTCCTCAAAACCCTAGGTGTGCCTTATGGTCAGGTGCATTTTATGGAGCGAAGAATACGGTATGCTAAATGGCCTCTGCCTGTCCTCTAAATGGAAAAACAAAGTCTGGATGACAGCACGTATATTTACAACACAATTTCCTGAATTTTGAAGCCCACTGTTGAGAATTTCTCCAAAAATAAAAAAAGATTCTTTCAAAATATCACTGCTTATTGATAATACTCTTGGCCACCCAAGAGATGTATAGTGAGATTAATGTTGTTTTCATGCCTGCTAACAACACCCATTCTGTAGCCCATGGATCAAGGAGTAATTTTAACTTTCAAGTCTCAGCATTTAAGAAATGAGGTTGCAGTGTTCTGATTATGAATTTATTATGTTAACCTTGGTCTGTCTTGTCTATTACTGCATCATTGCTACACTGTTCTTGATTACTCTTAAGTTCTGCAGGCCTTAGTATCTGATACAGTTACTATATACCCTTGGTGTTGGAATCTAGCTTTGTTCTTTATGATTGACTTGAATACTCTTGGCTTTTTAAATTGCCATATGAATTGTAAATTCAGCTTTTTAAATTTTCACAAAAGGAACTGGGTGGGATTTTGATTTTGTGGAATTTATAGATCTTGGAGAAGTGAATTCAATAACAATAGAGTCTTATAATCCATAAACGTGGTACATCCCATTTATTTATGTCTTTAATCTCTCAGACTTTTGAAGTTTTCATTATAGAGATTTTGCACATTTCATCTGATTTTTCCCCCCTTTGGAATTTTATGCTTTTTGATATTAGTGTAAGGATATTATATGGCTTGGCTCTGGTGAAAGGATATCATTGAAAAGAATGGCTTGGCTTGACCTTTGGTGATGCAGTGGGTAAAGCCTCAACCTGGAGCACTAAGGTTCCTGGTTCGAGACTGTGGGCTTGCCCCGTCAAGGCACAGAAGAGAAAGGTCATTTCTGTTTCTCCTACACTGCCTTTCTTTCACTTTCTCTCTTTCCTCTGCCTAAAATCAATAAAGAAAAATCTTTAAAAAAATGGCTTGTTAGTATACAGCAATTTAACTGATTGTTGTATGTTGATTATTCACACTAATGTTTTTTATTTCAATTTTGTTTTTCTTTTTCATTTTTGCTGTATCTGCAAATAATTAATTTTTCCTAGTTCCTTTTGTTGTGGTTGTTGTTGGTCTTACTGTACTGGCTAAGACACCAAGCATAATATTGAAATAGAAGGTGATAGTGGGTATTCTGTCTCCTAAACTCAGAACATTTTTAATAATTAATTATTAGGCATGGTGTTCATTGTAGGATTTCTTTGGATATGCTCTCAGATTAACAGTTTTTTTTCTTTGCTGAGTATTTTAATGATGAATGAGTGTTAAATTTTATCAACCACTTTTTCTGCATCTTCTAATGATTGCATGATTTTTCTATTGAGCTGAATTACATTGACATTTATTTGAATGTTAAAAACCTTTGTTTTGCATTCTGGAGTAAAATCCCATTTGGTTATGCCTTGGTATAGTTTTCTTCATATTTCTTGAGCTTAGACTTTGTGGAGTTTCTTGAGGCGATAGTTTTTATGAAATTTGGAAAACTTTTGACTTTTTTTTTTAGCAAAAGATACAGATAGGCAGAGAGAGAGAGAGGAGAAAGAAACATCAACTTGTAGTTGCAGCACTTTTGTTCATTGATTGCTTCTCTCTCTTTTCTTCTTTAAGTGAGAGGAGGAGAGATAGACTTCTGCATGCTCCCCTACCAGGATCCACCTGGCAACTCCCGTCTGGGGCCAACTCTGGAATCAATTCAGCTATTTTTAAGCGCGTGAGGCCCACATGCTTGGACTAACCAAGCCATCCTTGGTGCCCAGGCCACTGGAGCCAATGCTCAAACCATTTGAGCCTCTGGCTGGCTGTAGGAGGGAAAGATGGAGAAGAGGGGGTAAAGGAGGGGGAGAGAAGCAGATGGTCGCTTCTCTTGTGTGCCCTGACTGGAATTGAACCTGGGACATCCATAAACCAGGCTGATGCTCTATCCACTGAACCAGTTCAATCCACTAAACAAGGCACGATTACTTCTCATATGTGCCTTGACTGAGGGGGATGTTTCAGCCTAGCCAGTGACCCCTTTTTCAAGCCAGTGACATTGGGCTTCAAGCCAGTGATTTTTGGTCTCAAGCCAACAACAATGGAATCGTGTTTATGATCCCATGCTCAAGCCAGCACTCGATTCCACACTGAAGCCGGTGAGCTTGCCAAGGTGGATTCTTCCTTGGGGATTGACCCTGGGACCTCAGTGTCCCAGGTCTATACTTTATCCACTGTGCCACCACTGGTCAGGCATTGACTATCATTTTTTTTAAGTTTTTTCTTGTCTTTGGGGATTCTAATTTTATAGGCACTTTAGTCTTTCAGCTCACAGATACTCCGCTTTTTCTCTCTTGCTATCTCTCTCCATCTCTATTGTTTTTTTCCTTCTTCTGTGTGTTTAATTTTGGATAGTTTCTATTGCTGTGTCTTTGGGGGGGGGCAATACCTGATCTGTTAAATCCCATCTAGTGTATTTTTTACCTCAGATGTCTTGAAAACTTAGTTTTGGATGTTTTTTCTATCTTTAAAATGTCTGCTTACTTTTTTTGGACTATAGTTTTAACATCTGCTAAATTTTAACAGTTGTGTCAGTCAGTTTTGGTTGTTTTTTTTTTTTTAAGTCTCTATTTATTTATTTATTACAGAGACAGAGAATGAGTCAGAGCGAGGGATAGACAGGGACAGACAGACAGGAACGGAGAGAGATGAGAAGCATCAATCATTAGTTTTTCATTGCGCTTACAACACCTTAGTTGTTCATTGATTGCTTTCTCATATGTGCCTTGACCGCGGGCCTTCAGCAGACCAAGTAACCCCTTGTTGGACCCAGCGACCTTGGGTTCAAGCTGGTAGACTTTTGCTCAAACCAGATGAGCCCACGCTCAAGCTGGCGACCTCGGGGTCTCGAACCTGGGTTCTCTGCATCCCAGTCCGACGCTCTATCCACTGCGCCACCGCCTGGTCAGGCAGTTTTGGTTGGTTTTAAGTTGATTCTTCCCCCCACCCCCATTATGGATTGTATTTTTCTGCCTCTTGTATGCCTGAAAATCTTTAATTGGATGTCAGATTGTGAATTTTACATTGTTAGACACTGGATAGATTTCCTTGTTACTTGGGAATAGTTTGAATATTGGGGATGTTGCTTTTAAGATTTGTTAGGTGAGCATAGATAGATTTTGTGTCATAATTAACTGTTGTGTGATTTCACTGTGAATTATATTGTTGCCTTGTGTTAAAATTTAAATACGTCGTTATCTACGTACTTGTTAAGAGCTTAGTGTGTGCCAGGCACAAAGTGTTTTGTGTATGTTCATTAATCTTCATAACAGTGCTATAAAGTTGATTCTAATATGCTGGTATACATGAAGATAATGAAGTACATAGAGGCTAAGCGACTTACTTAAGGATACTCAGTTTATAGATACACAGCTAGAATTCCAGCTCAAGCAGCCTTTCTCTAGCTCATCCTTTGAAATTTGTATTAGTTTTGTCTTGTCTCCATTGAGGTAGAATATTGTATTTCTAGGATAGTATAGTTATCTAGTGTATGATGTAGTAAGTATATTTTAATTGTACATTTGGGAAGTTGTAGCACTTTGAATTACTTGCAGGGTTATATATGATGTGCAAACCAACCAGGGTCAAAGCATATTATCCATACACCTTTAAAGTCAGTGATTTCCATTGTGATCACAGAGTGGCCTCATCTGATGTTGGTGTTCTGTGAAATTGTTTATGTTCATCAGAATCTCAAGGCCTCATTGTGTTTGCCAGGTCGGTTCCTAGCTTTTAGGCTTTTTTTTTTTTACCCTAGGGATTTATTGTAACTATTATTTTACTGCAAGTATGTGGTTGTACAATAGAGAATGTTAGAGTTAGTGTCATTGGAGTTGTGATTTTATTCCATCCTTACATAGGTTTATAATAGAGGTTAATCTGTATTCAGTAATCTTAACTATCTCTAAGCCCTTTTAAGTGCATATGTCTTTATATGTATGTTTTTGTATGTATATGTAAATATACAATATAATGTATAATTAATTATTATAGGCATGGGTGAGATAATGCATTTATTTTAAATTAGATCAAGAAGACATTAATATTGATAACTATATGAGCTCTAGTGTTTATTAATTACCTGCGATTTGATATGAGGATATTGAAAACATAGATTCAAGTCCGAGCATTTGAGGAGTATAGAGTGTTATTTATTATAAGGATTTCAGAATGTGTCTCAGTCTTTATTACAGTAATTGAAATATACTGCTCACAAAAATTAGGATATATTCCAAAATTAATATGAAGCGATAAAAAACACTTTTTTTTTTTTATTAAACAAGAACATCAGAAAAGCATACTACAAGTCAAAGAAAGTTGTTTGATCATGCAAATGAGACGCAAAACCAACTTTTATTTCATTGGTGAAAATGCACTATATTAAAGGCTTAAAGTTTTGGAGTATCTGCATGTTCCCTGATTCTCTAATTTTTTGTGAGCAGTATATTTTATCTCTACATGGCAACTCAAGAAGTTCAAGAATAACATGTGAATTAATACAGCATTGTTATAAGAAACAACATACTTTCAACCTTTTAATAAAATGATTAACATTTAGTTTTAGTGCCTATGCTTCATGTCATTGTCTTCCTACATACAATCTTTTTGAGATCTAGGTGGAGAGCAATATTTTATGTCTATGTATATCTAAAAATAGATTCAAAATAAGTCTGTATATTAGCTCATGCAGTTGACCTACATTAGGTGAATAAGAATAATAGTCAAGCCTTATATTAAAAACCACATAAAAACTTTTCAGATGTTTATTAACTTTAGTAAACCTTTAGAGTTTCATTTGAACATCTCGTTTATTCAGCTGTTTATTATTACAACAATTTTTTTAAGTGAGAAAGAGAGAGACAGATAGGGACAGATAGGGACAGACTGACTGGGAGAGAGATGACAAGCATCAGTTCTTCATTGCGGCACCTTAGTTGTTCATTGATTGCTTTCTTATATGTGCCTTGATTGGGGGGGTGGCTACAGCAGAGCGAGTGAGCCCTTGCTCAAGCCAGCATCCTTGGGCTCAAGCCAGCAACCATGGGGTCATGTCTGTGATCCCACACTCAAGCTAGTTACCCTGCACTCAGGCTCGTGAACCCACGCTCAAGCCAGCAACATTGGAGTTTCGAGCCTGGGTCCTCTGCATCCCAGTTCGATGCTCTATCCACTGCGCCACCGCCTGGTCAAGCTACGACGATCTTACTAAAATAGGAACTTTTACCCTCTTTCTTAGACGTTAGTTACATATATACATTTAAAACATCCTGTTTTTTTCCAGTTGTCTTAGAAAACTATGTCTTTAACTTTTACTTCACTTTTACTTCTTATGCTTTTATTCCACCTGAGGCCCTCCAAAAGCTCTGAATTATAATAGGATAAATAGAAGAATAATTTTCCATGTCAAATGAAAGAGGACTAATATTGGTAATCATCCATTCAGTTTTTGTTCCATTTATGCTCAGATCTAAAAAAGAACTTGGAAATACTTGACTTACTGCTTTTGAATAGTCCCTTTTAGAAAATGTTGTAGAAATCTCTACTCAGCTGTTTTCTCTAGTTATGGTTGTGCTTCTTTTTGTTGCTGTTGCATTTCAGTTTAAATTATTATAACCTGAATACTTAAACATATTCCAATGCATGTTAAGTAACCTTTAAAATAAACATTTTCAACTTTTTATAAGTTGGAGATGATCATAATGTAAATATTTGTGTGTTTGAAGTCATGAACATTATAAAAGACTTTTTACATCATATACACACTAGGGAGAGGGCAGTGTCGCTGTCTTCAGAGACTTTCCACTCAGACATAGGAGAGAGAGAGAGAGTGTGTGTGTGTGTATAGAATACATACATAGACATTCATTTGCAATGATTATAGTACAAGATAATAGCTATCAAAAAGTTGTAGGCCCTGGCTGGTTGGCTCAGTGGTAGAGCGTCGGCCTGGCGTGCAGAAGTCCCGGGTTCGATTCCCGGCCAGGGCACACAGGAGAAGCACCCATCTGCTTCTCCACCCCTCCCCCTCTCCTTCCTCTCTGTCTCTCTCTTCCCCTCCCGCAGCGAGGCTCCATTGGAGCAAAGATGGCCCGGGCGCTGGGGATGGCTCCTTGGCCTCTGCCCCAGGTGCTAGAGTGGCTCTGGTCGCAACAGAGGGATGCCCCGAAGGGGCAGAGCTTCGCCCCCTGGTGGGCGTGCCGGGTGGATCCCGGTCGGGCGCATGCGGGAGTCTGACTGTCTCTTCCCCCGTTTCCAGCTTCAGAAAAATAAATTAAAAAAAAAAAAGTTGTGTAGAAATACTGGTCATTGAATAACACTTTTGAATCAAGAAAGACAATGTTATAGAAATTAAGGGCAAGATTAAACAGTAGAATTGTTGTTTGTTTAAATCTAGAATTATAATTATAGACATGTAAAGAAAATTGTATTCAAAAGTTCTTTTATGTTAAAAAGTAGATAATTTCTTTTTATTAGTATTTAATTATTTTCATGTTATATCTTATTCATTCCCTTGAAAGTATATAATTGCTTTTCTCCCCTATTTTTTTTTTTTTGGACAGCTCTTCACAGATGGAATCACAAATAAACTTATTGGCTGTTACGTGGGTAATACAATGGAGGATGTAGTCCTGGTCCGAATTTATGGCAATAAGACTGAGTTGTTAGTCGATCGAGATGAGGAAGTGAAGAGTTTCCGAGTGTTACAGGCTCACGGCTGTGCACCACAACTCTACTGTACCTTCAATAATGGACTATGCTATGAATTTATACAGGGAGAAGCACTGGACCCAAAGCATGTCTGCAACCCTGCCATTTTCAGGTACATTTCTATTTCTAAATTTTCCTTTGAAATATGAGTATTAAGCACACTAACAAAATACATTTTTTTTTTTTTTGTATTTTTCTGAAGCTGGAAATGGGGAGAGACAGTCAGACAAACTCCCACATACGCCCGACCGGGATCCACCCGGCACGCCCACCAGGGGCGATGCTCTGCCCACCAGGGGGCGATTCTCTGCCCCTCCCGGGCGTCGCTCTGCCGTGACCAGAGCCACTCTAGCGCCTGGGGCAGAGGCCAAGGAGCCATCCCCAGCGCCCGGGCCATCTTTGCTCCAATGGAGCCTTGGCTGCGGGAGGGGAAGAGAGAGACAAAGAGGAAGGAGGGGGCGGGGTGGAGAAGCAAATGGGCGCTTCTCCTATGTGCCCTGGCCGGGAATCGAACCCCGGTCCCCCGCATGCCAGGCCGACGCTCTACCGCTGAGCCAACCGGCCAGGGCTACAAAATACATTTTAAAACTGCCTTTTCTTTCTCTGAGCAACTATTTGATTAAATTAGAAACATTTTTGGGAATGACAGGAAGGGCAGGGAGGAGAGAGATGAGAAGCATCGAATTGTAGTTGCTTCACTTTAGTTGTTAATTGATTGCTTCTCATATGTGCCTAGACCAAGGGGCTCAAGCTGAGTCAGCTGCCTTGGGCTCAAGGCGGTGGTGACCTTTGAGTTTCTAGCCAGAGACTTTTGGGCTCTAGTGAGTGACTTTGGGATCATGTTGATGATCCAGCACTCTAGCTGGTGACCCCTTTGGTGTTCATGCCGGTGACCCTGCACTCAAGCTGGCAAGACCAGTGCTCAAGCTGTTGAGCCTGTGCTCTAGCCGGTGACCTGAGAGATTCCAATTGGGGCCCTCAGTGTCCTGGGCTGATGCTCAATTCACTGTGCTACCACTGGTCAGCAGAAAGTGCTTTCTTTTGGCTAAAGAAACATTTTTTTTCTTCTGTTCTAAGTGTTTACTCTTTGTAAAAGAAAGGACTACAGGAAGTTTTGGATTAGCTGCAGAAGAACAGGACATCCCCTTCAATTTTTAAAGCCGTCCTTGACTCAAAGCATTTCACATTTCTTATTATCAATTTGGGTTTAGCTAGATGTCACATTTTAAACCATTGTTTTTAGTTCTGTCTAATATGCAACGACCAATAATCTGGACTGGCATAGCTTCAGTAAATGTTGATTGAGCCTTAGATCATAGACCATGGTACTCTGGTTTGGCTCATTCAGATATACTTGCCTGTATTATGATTATTAAAAAGAGTATTTACTTTGAATATAAAAGGCATTGGGATATGTTTATGTTTGATCTAGTTTAGGGGAGGAAAAAATAATTCAAGCAGTCCCTACCCCTAGTGATTTATACTCTGACAGATGATAAAAAAAGTGAAATGTTATACATAGGAGAAGAGAAAAAACTTTTCAAGAAAGTAATAGTTTACTGTGGTGTACTTGGGAAATTATGACATGTTTTACTGAGATCACATTAATTTTATTTTTATTTACTTTACTGATTTTTTTAGAGAGAGCTATTTGTTACTTCACTTATCCATACATTCACTGGTGATTCCTATATGTGCCCTGACCAGGAATGAAAATGCAACCTTGGCATATTGGGGTAATGTTCTAACCAACTAAACTACCTGGCCAGGGCTCACTGAGATCACATTTAAACTTCTCCTGTATTCATTTTTTTAAATTGATTTGAAAGAGAGAGGAAGGGAGCAAAACAAAAACAGTGATCTGTTCTGTATATGCCCTGACTGGGATCTAACCCACAACCTTTGTATATTGGGATGATGCTCTAGCCAACTGAGCTACCTAGCCATAGCCAGAAAATTGTTTTTTTTTTCTTTGTATTTTTCTGAAGCTGGAAACGGGGAGAGACAGTCAGACAGACTCTCGCATGCACCTGACCGGGATCCACCCGGCACACCCACCAGGGGGCGACGCTCTGCCCACCAGGGGGCGATGCTCTGCCCCTCCGGGGCGTCGCTCTGTTGCGATCAGAGCCACTCTAGCGCCTGGGGCAGAGGCCAAGGAGCCATCCCCAGCGCCTGGGCCATCTTTGCTCCCATGGAGCCTAGGCTGCGGGAGGGGAAGAGAGAGACAGAGAGGAAGGAGAGGGGGAGGGGTGGAGAGGCAGATGGGCGCCTCTCCTGTGTGCCCTGGCCGGAAATCGAACCCGGGACTTCTGCACGCCAGGCCGACGCTCTACCACTGAGCCAACCGCCAGGGCCTAGAAAATTGTTTTAAATTCAAAGAGCTTTAGGAATTTTCTCATTCGGTATTTCTCTAAAACTTGCCTCTTGCTGGGAATCCTGGCTGAATTTTAATTAAAAACCACCTAGTAACAGACATAATGGGAGAAATGCAGTTTAAAATGAATTCTGCACATTTTCAAGAAGTGTTACTGTGTAACTAAAAAACACTGATTTCCAGTGCTGAAGATATTTTAGTGCAAACGGTTAATTGTGGGTTGCAAGTGAAATTGGTAGTACTCTCTTTTGGAAATCAATAAGGCAATAAATAGTAATACATAAAAGAAAGTTTTATGTTACATTTTTGTGATGACAGCTTGCTCATTTTATTTTCTTTATTATTATTTTTTTTAGCTTGCTCATTTTAGATATAACTAAAGGTGCACCAGCACTAATAAGTATTATGCTACTATTGAAATGATAAGTTTGAATGTTATCTAAAACATGCGAAATAGCTTATACAGGCCACAGAGGAAAAAAATTCTGGTCGATTAGTTAAACTATAGCAATAATTATGTGAAAACTCAAAGGGAATATGTAAAAGTGAAAAAAACTATATTGGGATGGTAGGATTAGGGATAATTTTTCAATTTCAAAAAATTTCTGTTATTGTTCCTCTTAATTCTGTAAGATGTTCCAAGAGGGCGATTAGTTAGTGAGAATTAATGGCTATTTGAAGAATTCTCTGAAGCCTTACAATTTTTAAATGTTTGAGTGCTCTAACCATGAATGTGAAATAAATTTTGTAGTTTTCAGTGTTCAGTCTTTCACCCCCTTAGTTAAGTTTGTTCTTACTTATTATTATTTTGACAGAATCAGAGAGAGGGATTGGGACAGACAGGAGGGGAGAGACGATAAGCATCAATCAATTCTTCGTTGCAACACCTCAATTGTTCATCGATCGCTTTCTCATATGTGCCTTGATGGGGTTGGGTGGGTTCTCAGCAGAGCGAGTGACCCCTTGCTCAAGCCAGAGACCTTGGGCTTCAAACCAGCGACCTTTGGGCTCAAGTGAGCCTCCACGGGGTCATGTCTATGATCCCACGCTCAAGCTGGCGACCCCGCACTCAAGCTGGTGAGCCTGTGCTTAAGCAGTCGGCCTTGAGGTTTTGAACCTGGGTCTTCCATGTCCTAGTCCAATGCTCTATTCAGTGCCCCAGTGCCTGGTCAGGTTATTATTATTAATTTTAAAATATTTTATTTATTGATTTTAGAGAGAGGAAAGAGAGAGAAAGGTGGGGGGAAGGAGGGGCAGGAAGCATCGACTTGTAGTTGTGCTTCTCATAGGTGCCTTGATTGGGCAAGCCCAGGGTCTTGAACCGGTGACCTCAGCATTCCAGGTCAACCCCTTATCCACTATACCACCACAGGTCAGGCATATTTTATTATTTTTGATGCTAGTGCAAATGGAATTGTTCTCTTAATTTTCTTTTTTGGATTGTTCACTGTTAATGAAAAACTGCATCTGCTTTTATGTGTTGATTTTGTATTCTGCAATTTTATTGAAGTCATTTATTAGTAAAAATTAATTTTTTTACAAAGTCATTCTTTACAAATTGCATGTTTTGATCAAGCCCACTTTATTGAAATTTAGTTGATTGTGGAACTTGTAATTAGGATTTACTTAATTTTAAAAAAATTGATTTCAGAGAGAGAAGAAGGGAGAGAGACAGAAACATGGATATGTTTTATATGTGCCTTGACTAGGGCTGGAACCTGCAACCTTTGCGTATCAGGACAGTGTTCTAACCAACTGAGCTATCTGGCCAGGGCAGGACTTACTGAACATTTAAAAATCTCTTCAGCTTGACCAGGCGGTGGTGCAGTGGATAGAGCGTCAAACTGGGATGCAGAGGACCCAAGTTCGAGACCCCGAGGTCACCAGCTTGAGCGCGGGCTCATCTGGTTTGAGCAAAAGCTCACCAGCTTGGACCCAAGGTTGCTGGCTCGAGCAAGGGGTTACTCGGTCTGCTGAAGGCCCACAGTCAAGGCACATATGAGAAAGCAATCAATGAACAACTAAGGTGTTGCAATGCGCAATGAAAAACTAATGATTGATGCTTCTCATCTCTCCGTTCCTGTCTGTCCCTGTCTCTATCTCTGACTCTCTCTCTAAAAAAAAAAAAACAACAACAACAAAAAAATCTCTTCAGGAAACCTCTTTTGAGTTATGTAGGTACTGTGTGTACTTCTTTTGGTTGCAAGAGGGGGAGCCAGGGAGAGAGAGAGAGAAATTTAGAGCTACTGCTGTATGTGTCCTGACTGGGGGATTGAACTGGCTACCTCTGCACTCCAGGAGCATGCTCCAACCAACTGAACTTTCCGCCAGGGCTTAATTTTTTTTCCCCCCAGAGACAGAGGGGAAGGGGAAGGGGAACATTTATTTGCTGTTCCACATGGTCATACATTCAAGGGATCGAACCTGCAACCTTGTCGTCCTTGTCGTCGTGGGACAGTGTTCTTGTCTGACTGAGCCAACTGGGGCGGGGAAGGTTCTGTGTTTATAGTTGAACTATATTTATTCTTTCCATGAGGAGATTTGTATTCTAAATAGGTTTTTTCCTTTTCTTGTTAATTTTTCTATAGAAAAGGTATACCAAGTACCGTATTTCCCCATGTATAAGATGCACCTTAAATTTGGGGCCCGAAATTTGAAGTAAAAAAAAGTATTACATAGTTATTGAACTCAAATTTTATTCATCATAAAATTCATACAACTCCTCATCACTGTTAAAACTCCTATCCATTAGCTTGTCCTCATCTGTGTCTGATGAATCACTGTCTTCAGCAATGAGCGCAAAAACAAGTGCGAAAAGGCGGGAAATGCAAGTAAAAATAACTGTAAGACTCACCCAGTTTTTATTTAGACTCCAAATTTTTTGGAAAAGGGTGCATCTTATACATGGGGAAATACGGAGGTTGTAAGACCTGTAGAAGTTGAATTCTGTACTTTGAGAAGTGGCTTATATAAGAATATCCTTTCTGTAAAAGAACAGGTGGTATTTCAAACAGTCACTTCATTTTTGTATAAGCAAGGCATTTATTTTGTTACAATTTTTACCATATGAGATTTAAAAAAATCCAAGATAGATAGAGCATCTGACAATAAACTCTTGGTCTTATGGTAAATTTCTAAAACAATGACTAATTCTTTAAATACCTATTAAATACCTCCTCTTAAGTGCTGAGTGCTAGAACAGCTGGAAGAATAAGGCATGGTCTTTCTTACTTGTAGGGTAACTTAGTGGAAGTATTTGTCAATAGTGTTGACAAAGCAATCTCAACTATTACTGTTATTATTTGACTTTATTTTCTTTTGAATTTTATAGGAAAACGCTACAAAACATTTTAAATAACACTCGAATGTATGTTTTCTATTAAGTACGGTACAATCAGTATTAATTTTGCCTCTTATATAGTCTAATTTTAACAATGCATCTATAGATAGGGTAAATGTGTCTCATTTACTTTTTTTTAAACTATTTATTTATTTATTTATTTATTTATTTATTTATTTTTGTTTATAGAGGCAGAGATAGACAGGGACAGACAGACAGGAACAGAGAGAGATGAGAAGCATCAATCATCAGTTTCTCCTTGCGCGTTGCGACTTTCTTAGTTGTTCATTGATTGCTTTCTCACATGTGCCTTGACCGCGGGCCTTCAGCAGACCGAGTAACCCCCTGCTGGAGCCAGCGACCTTGGGTCCAAGCTGGTGACCTCGGGGTCTTGAACCTGGGTCCTTCCGCATCCCAGTCTGACGCTCGATCCACTGCGCCACCACCTGGTCAGGCTCATTTACTTTTGAAGACAGTTCTTAAGTTTTGATACAGATTTTTGTAGCTATTTTACTATAGTATGATCATTAATATTTTAATTTGTTTTCTATTTGAGTAGGTATATGTTACCTTATGTAGAAATGTTTTTATAGTTTCATGTAAAAATAATTGTCATTTTTAACCTTAATATTAAATATGTTCAAAGGAGAAAATTTTATCTGATAAATTTTTGGTAAAAATATATGGAAGAATTTTGCTTATTATGTTCATTTAATATTTCTGTTATTACCACTAGGAAATTGGTATGAAATGGGAAATTAGTGTACAAGATCTTTGTGTATGAATGTGAAGTTCATGTCATCAATTACATTTTTATGTGATTTTTTTCTAGAACCTATAATTTTACATTTGAAGAAGAATTTAAAGATTATCAAATAAAAGTTTTATTTTCTTTGTAAGGATACTGAAACTTACAGAAGTTAAATAATTTGCTTAAGTTCAGATTGAAACTATAATGGCAAAATCAGAATAAAATCCCTACTAATTCTGTGCAGTGTTATGGGGATGGGGCGTTCTGAAGTGGAAAGGCTTGTCTTTTGTATCACATAATCAGTTCAAACTCTGACTCAGCCGCAATTACACACCTTTCTGCCAGAAAAGTCAAGGCACTTAAAATTTGTACGTACTTTCTTTTCTTGTAGCTATTCATATTTAACAGTTTCCATTAATCTATAAGAGCCCCTTGAAATTGTGATCATAAATATAGTTTTCAGTTTTGAAGTATTTAGCATAGAATTGTCATTCCAGTCACTCCCAGCTAACCAGCTTATAATCAGACAGCTTCTGAGACTTCTATTTTATATTTGCAAATCAGGGCTTTATACAAATTCTGGGGTAAAACTTATAAAAACTGACATCATCATTTATTTTTTAAAACACAGTAAATAAAATTTGTTGCTGTTAAATACCTGTTGCAATGTGTGACTCTTCTCCTGAATCACCAGTCTCATTTGTTCATTAAACACTTCTAGAACATAATGTTCTGTTGACATAGATTGCTTTATGGGTTTTATGTAACACGGATTGTATGTTTCTTCAGACTTGTTCAAATTCTATCCTTAAAGTCTTAAATCTGTTCTTACTGGCTTAAAATATCTATATGTCTGACACACATGTATACATATGTATATAAAAGTGTGTGTGTGTGTATATATATGTATTTGCCCTGTTCTTTTTTTCAAATTTGTTTTATTTTTATTTTCTGGGTGAGGGGAGAGGAGATAGTGAGGTAGACTCCCTCATGTGCCCCGACCTGGATGCACCTGGCAATCCCAGTTCTGAGCTATATTTTGCACCTGAGGTTGATGCGCTCGGACCAGCTGAGCTATACTCAGCGCCAAGGGCTGCTCTCAAACGGGAGGGAGAGAGAAGGGGTAGAGGGAGAAAAGCAGATGGTCACTTCTCCTGTGTGCCCTGACCAGAAATAAAAACCGGGACGCCCATATGTTGGGCCCATGCTCTATCCACTGAGCTATTAGCCACGGCCTACCCTCTAATTTGTTTTGGCTTTATCATCACCTGGCTTTTTCCTTAAATTTTCTGCTTGCTGCTTAAAGTATACATCCAACCCTGGCTGGGTAGTTAAGTGACTAAAGCATTGACCCCTGGATACCTAAAAGAAGCAATCAATGAGTACACAACTAAATGAAACAACCAAATGAAACAAATAGCAACGTGATGCTTCTCTCTCTTTCCTTCTTTTTTAAATCAATGGAAAAATTAAAATGAAAGTAATCACTATGGCTGGTTGGCTCAGGGCATTGGCCTGGCGTGTGGAAGTCCCGGATTTGGTTTCTGGTCAGGGCACACGGCACACAGGAGAAGCGCCTATCTGCTTCTCCACCCTTCCTCTTCTCCTTCTCGCTCCCTTCCTATCCCGCAGCCAAGGCCCCACTGGAGCAAAGTTGGCTTGGGCGCTGAGGATGGCTCCATAGCCTCTGCCTCAGGTGCTAGAATGGCTCTGGCTGAAATCGATTAACGCCCTAGATGGGCAGAGCATCGCCTCCTGGTGGGCATGCTGGGTGGGTCCTGGTTGGGCACATGTGGGAGTCTGACTGCCTCCTAGCTTCTAACTTTGGAGAAATATCCCCGCCCCCCCAAAGTAATCAATCATACATTGATTTTGGTCTATGCATATATGAAAGATTGACATAAAAATAGATTTCTTTTTTACTGTATTTGTGTGTGTGTGTGACAGAAACAGAGGGACAGATAGGGACAGGCAGACAGGAGGAGAGAGATAAGAAGCATCAGTTCTTCGTTGTGGCACCTTAGTAGTTCATTGATAGCTTTTTCTCATATGTGCCTTGATTGGGAGGCTACAGCAGAGCAAGTGACCCCTTGCTCAAGCCAGTGACATTGGGCTTCAAGCCAGTAACCTTTGGGCTCAAGCAGCTACCATGGAGTCATGTCTGTGATCCCACACTGAAGCCAGTGACTCCATGTTCAAGCTGGTGAGCCCATGCTTAGGCCTTATTATCCTCTGGATTTCAAACCTGAATCCTCAGTGTCCCAATCCAATGCCTCTATTCACTCTTCCACTGCCTGGTCAAATTTTTTTTTTTTTTTTACTGCATTCTTGTTAGTCAAGCAGCAATTACTTAATTTATGTAAAGAATTGTTTGCTAATTTGAGAGGTATGAACCAAAGCACTTATTCTTAAAAAAGGTTACAGATTTTAATATTTTGGTAATGCATTAAGACTCTTTAGTGCCTAACCAGGTGATAGCGCAGTGGATAGAGTATCAATCTGTGACTCTAAGGACCCAGGTTTGAGAAACCTCAAGGTTGCTAGCTTGAGCACGGGCTCCCAGCTTGAGTGCAGGGTTGCTGGCTTGAGCAAGTGATCACTGGCTCTGTTGGAACCCCCTGGTCAAGGCACATCTGAGAAAGCAGTCAACTAAAGTGCCACAACTAAGAGTTGATGCTTATCATCTCTCTCCCTTCCCTTCTGTTTGTCCCTCTCTGTCTCCTCTCTGTTTCCCTATTAAAAAAAAAAAGACTGTTTAAAAAACTTTTTAGTTATAGATTTTAGAGAGAAATAGAAACTTTGATTTGTTGTTTCACTTATTTATGCATTCATTAGTTTATTCTTGTTATGTGCCCTGAACCGGGGTCCAACCTGCAACCTTGGCATATCAGGATAATGCTCTAACCCAGTGGTCCCCAACCCCCGGGCCGTGGACTGGTACTGGTCCGTGGGCCATTTGGTACCGGTCCGCAGAGAAAGAATAAATAACTTACATTATTTCCGTTTTATTTATATTTATATTTAAGTCTGAACGATGTTTTATTTTTAAAAAATGACCAGATTCCCTTTGTTACATTTGTCTAAGACTCTTGACGCTTGTCTTGGTCACGTGATACATTTATCCGTCCCACCCTAAAGGCTGGTCTGTGAAAATATTTTCTGATGTTAAACCGGTCCGTGGCCCAAAAAAGGTTGGGGACCACTGCTCTAACCAACTGACCTGTCTGTTCAGGGCCTGCATTAGGACTCTTGATTAAGGATGATAAGTTGAGAACTCAAACTGACTTAAAGAAGAGGAAATTTAATTGGTTCATATAACTGAGAATGAGTTCCCACATGGATGGATCCATGGTCTCCAGAACAGTGTAATTAGGAATATCACATTTTTCAAAGAATTCTGTATGGGCTTTAGTTTATGGTATGGTAGACTTTCTAAAGCAGGGGTCCCCAAACTTTTTACACAGGGGGCCAGTTCACTGTCCCTCAGACTGTTGGAGGGCCGGACTATAAAAAAAAACTATGAACAAATCCCTATGCACACTGCACGTATCTTATTTTAAAGTAAAAAAACAAAACGGGAACAAATACAATATTTAAAATAAAGAACAAGTAAATTTAAATCAACAAACTGACCAGTATTTCAATGGGAACTATGCTCCTCTCACTGACCACCAATGAAAGAAGTGCTCCTTCTGGAAGTGCGGCGGGGACTGGATAAATGGCCTCAGGGGGCCGCAGTTTGGGGACCCCTGTTCTAAAGAGTGGCAATTACAATGATCAGCAAGCTTATCTAATCAGTATTGCTACCTCAGGTTGTGAGGGTGGAGATTCCTCTTTTTTTAATGGCTTCAACCAAAGCCAAAGCTTCAACAAAAGTTCTGGCCTTCTTTGGGTAATATGCCCTGAATTAGTTATTGTGTCCTGTGGGATAAATTGCTCTGGGCAGGTGTGTCATATCTTCACTCCTAAAGTTACTTGTTGCAGATAAGTAGGGAGTCAGGATTTAGATAAACTATGAGTCACATGAACTATAAAAATGCAGGGGATGGAAGTTTCTCCAAAGGACAACCAGGATTCTGTTACTAGAAACTAGGTAGGTAAGAATACTCATTATAGTATAAAATGTATGTAGTCACAGGTTGGTGAGGGATTACTACAATGTTAGATTCTGTGTGCCTTAGTTTGAGTGGTTCTCAAATGTTTTTTGCATATTAAAGTTATCTGGGAAGATTTTAAATGTTTTGATGCCCAGACCAATTAAATTACAATTTCATATTTCTCGGGGGTAGTACCCAAGGCTCTGTATTTTTTCTTTGAAGTTCCAAAGTTTGATTTCAGGATGTAGCCAAACTGCAGAGCATTATATGAGTGCCCTTCAAATTTTACAGTGGTTTGGAATCACCAGGAGATCTAGTTTAAAATGTAGGGTGCTGGGGTCCATTACTAGGGATTGTGGTTGAGTAGATCTGACTCATTTGACCTCAGAAGGTATTCTTCATACATGATGCTGCGTTGTAGGTCCTGAAACTCATTTGAGGAGCATTACATTAGATTGTTAGAGTCTTGAAAATTTGCTAGTTTTAAGTTCTTCAATTTGTGGATTACTGATAAGTCATTTTTGTACCAACTAGTCTATAGGCTGTTTGGTAACTTGTTTCTGTTTGTTATGCTTATTTTTCTGTCAGCAAGTGCTGTACTAGGGTCTGCAGAGACCAACATAGCATGGGCACAAGTATACAGAACTTCAAGTTAGGTTGAGGTTGAATCAGGAAGATTGATTCAGAGAATTTGTCTTTAGCATAGAAATTAATTCATAGAACCCATTTATGTTTCTGGTTACCTTTTTGCTTTAGCCTCTTTTTGCCTTTTAACCTCAAAAGGCTCAAAATGAAAATGACTCAGTATAATATAAGTGAATCTCTGATTAATGTCTAATATATGCTTTGAAATAATTTGTAATTGCATATTGTTCTGCTAGTCCCAAACAATGTGTGATGAAAACAGGCCACCTACTTTCAGACACTCAACTCCTTTTGGACTTTTTAATTGCCATGTTATGCTTCTTCCTTCGGATACTGTGTGAATGTGTTTGTCTCTCCTTGTGAGAGCTGACTTGGCAAATTATTTTGAATGTTACACATTTATGGTAAAAGTGAAAATATGTTGACTGACCAGTGGTGGCACAGTGGCTAGACCATCAAACCGGGGATGCTGAGGTCCCAGGTTTGAAACTTGAGTGCAGACTCATGGCTTGATTGCAGGCTCACCAGGTTGAAAGCGGAGTTGCGGGCTTGAGTGTGGGATCATAGAATTGACCCCATGGTCAGTGACTTAAGCCCAAAGGTTGCTGGCTTGAGTAAGGGGTCACTGGCTCAGCTGGTCCAGTGACCAGTAATCAGTGAACAACTGAAGTGCTACAACTACAGAGTTGATGCTTCTCAATCTGCTTCCCTGTCTGTTTCTCCTTCTCACTCGCTAAAAAAAAAAAAAGATAAAAGAAAAAATATGTTATAAAAAATGCACACTAGTTGTATTAATTTACTTGTGGCTAGATATGAATTGTATGATGCGTAACATTTTCTTTTACTGCTGTTTTGTTTTTAAATAGGCTAATTGCACGTCAGCTTGCTAAGATTCATGCTATCCATGCACACAATGGCTGGATTCCCAAATCTAATCTGTGGCTCAAGATGGGGAAATATTTCTCTCTCATTCCCACAGGATTTGCAGATGAAGATCTTAATAAAAGGTAAAATTACTTTTACATTTGAAATGATGTTTTACATTGCCTTGCTGTAAATTCTTGATATTAGTGATGCTTTGGAAAAGCTGCCCAGTGAGGGGGTGAGAGCATCCTGTCCCAATGGTGAATAAATAACTAGAACATTAAAAACAATTACCTGTTTGTTTGTACATAATTGTAATTAATCATGTTTATAATCATTTGAATCCTATATTTACATTTAACTCTGGACTTTTAAAATAGATTCTTAAATAATTACACCGTTTAAAAAATACACCTTTTAAGGATTACTTTTGGAAACTGTGTAGATAAGAATGCAGTAGTGGGAAAAATAATGGTAGCAGCCAAGCCACCTGGATAGACAAATTTCTTAAAGTAAATCCAGTGTACAGAACCCTAATTATATTGTAAAATGTTAAAGGAAGGGGTAATTTGAGAGACTAAAGAAAGAATGACGAGAACTTGTCTTAAAATGTAAAGGGAAGAAGAGAAAGAGTAAACTAACAGCAATTTCGTAAGCCTAATGGTGCTATTGAGGAATTTGTGTTGGTACCATATTTTTGTTTCATTTTTACTAAATTAATACAAACATAGCATAGTAAATAGGACAGAAGAGTGTGGGTAAAGAGCTGTGATTTCTAGGCCAGCTTTCCACACTACCTCCTACCTTTCCCAGTCTGGCTACTCTGGGGCAATTTCTATGGTAGATAATATGAGAACTCTGTGATATGATTGTTATAATATAATAGTTATATGATTATTATGTAATAATAGTTTATCAATAGTGGATATCTGTTGACTTTGAAATGTGAATCTAGCTGATTTATACTGCATTTACCCTTCCAAACTTGAAATAGATGTCTTAGTTGTTTTTTTTTAAGTAGAGACAGAGGAAGAGTCAGAGAGAGGGATAGATAGGGACAGACAGACAGGAACGGAGAGAGATGAGAAGCATCAATCATCAGTTTTTCGTTGCGATACCTTAGTTGTTCATTGATTGCTTTCTCATATGTGCTTTGACTGTGGGCCTTCAGCAGACCGAGTAACCCCTTGCTCGAGCCAGCGACCTTGGGTCCAAGCTGGTGAGCTTTGCTCAAACCAGATGAGACTGCGCTCAAGCTGGCGACCTCGGGGTCTCGAACCTGGGTCCTCTGCATCCCAGTCCAACGCTCTATTCACTGCGCCACCGCCAGGTCAGGCAGATGTCTTAGTTCTTTAATGGACTGTCTTTGTAACTTTAAGTAGTATACTTAAACCTCTTTTTATTAGCTCTTTGTATCTTGGTATTCCCATCTATAAATGGAATTAAATGTAAAAAATTTAGAATACTACTTAGTGTTAGCTTATAACTATATATTACTTTCCCTCACAGTTTTGTAAGGATACGTTTTACTTCTATGCCCTGCATTTTTAATTTACTTGTATTTTTATTCATATTTAAGTTCATTGTAAAGGTTTATTTACTTATTTTTTATTCCAGCTTTTGTAATAATTGGCTTGTTTTAATTCAGGAGTCTACAATTGAGTGTAAAGAACTTCTTAAATTAGGTATTAATCTAATTAATCCAATTTGAAAAAATGTTAATCTAAATAAGATACTACTCTTCTTTTAAAACTAAAAGGTTCCTAAGTGATATTCCAAGCTCTCAAATTCTTCAGGAAGAGATGACTTGGATGAAGGAAATTCTTTCTAACCTGGGCTCACCTGTTGTGCTTTGCCATAATGACCTACTGTGTAAGAATATAATCTACAATGAGAAACAAGGTAGGTATTTGACCTTAGCAGTAAGTAGAGATGACTTCTTTGATGTTATTAATGGTGTTTTGATCTTTGTATCAAATTTAATTCAAATGCAAGGATTGAAAATATGCATGAAGTATTTAAATGTTTTCTTTTAAGTTATAAGGTCATGGTAACTGCTAAATTAGGAATATAAATTATTTATATACTTACATAAAATGTTTCTAAGAATTGCTATAATAGAAGCACATTGGTTTCCTGTTAAGTGAGTTTTAAATGAAAAATGATAAAAATGACTTTTTAAATAAATTTAACTGTAAAACCACTTTGATAATTCATGGTTTGAAAATACACCTGCTTATAATGAGGGTTATTAAAAAATCAATTGACAATGCACTGCTTTGTAAATACAGACATTGTCTCAGTGTTAGGAGGACAATAGTAGTAGAAACAAAAGTCTCTAGGTTTTCGGTTACCTGTTTATTGTGCAGGTTTGTTAGAATGTTTGTAGTTGCTGAAATTTCTGTCTACCAAAGTAATAATCAAGAAGATCTGGTAAATTGTTTTAACATTTTTTGAGGTATAGACATTGACACTTTTTGATGAAATGTTTTCTGTGAATGTAAATATTTTTCTGTATTCAAATTATGTTTTCAAATTTAAGAAACAGTTGTATTATGTTACTGGATAAAGTGGTTTGAGGTTTGGTTCTAAACAATAGATGCTTTTTAGCACTAAATTGAAATTCAAAAATAAAATTTTGGTTGAAGGATTAGTATTCAAACCGTCAAACTATGAAGCTATTGCATTTTATAGAATATCATTTTTGAGGATAATCATCGTTAGAAGATTGTTTTTGAATCAAAAGTGTGCTGTTGTGAAGATACTAAACCCAAAGAATTCTGATTAAATGGTCGTAATTATATTACATTACTATTTGTGACCATTCTTACTAGATTGTGAGTCAAGACTATTCTAATACAAAGGAGGTTAGTATTTGTAACTTGGCTTTAACTGGAAGGAAACCAAGTAAAGAACCACTATCAAGGCTGGTAGCCTGAAGTACCTAATTTCAAAAACATTTGAGTGACTTTTATATTTGATAGTTTAAGGTGGGTTAGAGATTCTCTTATTTAAAAATATACTAAGCTCTAACATCTTTATGTTGAATGTCTGAAAGTTTTTGTGTGGATTTTTTATTTTAACTTCAGTAGTAAACGAAAACATTAAGTATTTGATAGTGTACTTTAATTTTTTTATTCTTTTATTATATATAATTGTCATATATGTACTACATTATATACTAGTAACTAAATCTCAATGCCATTTGTGAGATAAATGTATTAGGTATGCATTAAAGCAATGTGTTAGCTTATAAGATCAGCATAAGACTAAGTAACACATTATTTTATATCATGGAATTTCACGTGAGGGACTTCATCTTACGTTTGAAGTGGACACTCAGCTTTATTTTTAATTGCAAGTTAATCAAAGAGTATTTCCTTTGGAATATAATTTTAAATACTTCTACGTTTCTTTTGCATATTCATTTCATGTAACAAACTTGTTTATAAAACTAAAGTAGACGGGACCAAAAAAATCAGATTGCTTTCTCTTAGTTATTAAAAAGTACATTTTTGTGTTTTAATTCTACCAGTTTCCTACCTAAAGTATTGATATGAAAAGTTCTCATGTTTTGAAATCAAATCTTGATGTTTCAGTTTGGCTGTAGGAATTTAGGGCTGTCATTTGTTTATATTACCAAGGGTTACCTAAATCATACTTTTGTGTCTAATATTTTTCTTATATACAAGAATAAATTTTAAAATTCAACAAATATAATTATTTTGATTTATTTTAGAGTTTGCTCTTCATAGAAGTCTGTTATATACCATTTGTTTATTCTTGTCTTTGTGATTGTTTGTGTGTTAGTTATGGAGATGTTCTCATGTTTTAATTTACCAGTGGTTTTATAGTATTTGTTAGAAAGGCTAGCTTGGACTCCATGGCATCTACTTAAAAAAGTCAATTGTAATATGAACAGTTGATAAGCATTAAGAAAATGTGTTTGGAATCTTGTTCAGGAAAAAATTTAAAACTCATGAAAGTGTGGCGAAGCTTGTTCTGTTTATTATTATCTTCTTTGATTTTATATTAAGAGCTAATGGTTTTGAAGTAATGTAATTCTATTGAATACTTGTCTTCGTAAGGAGTAGATACTGTGCCTCAGACTTTAAAAATGTAAATTCTGTAAATTTAGTAAATTGAATAGTGAAAAAATAGGCTGTAGTTTAGTATTGTTTTAAGCTGCAAAAGAAGGGGGATAACTAAAATGAGAATATGCATTACAAAGCTTTTTACCTTTTTAACTGGTTACCTTGTACATACAGCATCTAAGAGCCATGTCTTTTGGAGTTAAAATAATTTTTACATCGATAAATGATTAAGCTGCATCTTATAGTCACAAACAAGCTTGATTTATTTTTAAGTTATTCATGTAAATTGAGCTCAGGGCTTCACTATTTCTTACCCACTTATGAGAAATAAATATATAAAAATAATAAAATGAAAGCCAAGGTTCTAAACTTGACATCATCAAGCTCAGTATCTATCTGTAGTATGTTTTAGATCCTCAATATCTCACAAGTGCAAATTTTAGTTAAACTTAATGAATTTATCCTGGATCATCTTGACATCTCTGCATCTATTTTCAACCATAATAACTTAGATTTTGTATGTTGTAACTAAATTAAAAAAATTTTTGTTAACTATTAAAAGCAGATGTATTAAAACATAATAATCAAGAGAAGTCTGAAAGAACTTAGATTTTTGGAACCAAGCACACTTGGGTTCAAGTTTCTGCTCAATCACATGTGGAAATAAGTGGTATTATATAAGTTGTTTTAGCTGTTTATATTTGATTATGCACCTGAATTACCTGGTTTATTAGAAAAAAATCCAAAACCAGTTGAACAAAATTTCTATAGATGGGCTTAGGCACCTGCATATTTACCAGTTCCAGGCAATAGTTACATTGTTGTTAGTGTGGTTTTGTTTTGCTTAATTTTCTACTTACCGTATTTCCCCATGTATAAGGCACACCCTTTTCCAAAAAACTTTGGGTCTAAAACCAGGTGTGTCTTATACAGTGGTTGTGACATTTCAAATGCCATAGATGTAACTGAGGATGAGGCAATATATGAAGACAGTGATTCATTATCAGACACAGATGAGGACAAGCTAATGGATGGGAGTTTACCAGTAATGAGTTGTATGAATTTTATTATGAATAAAACTTGAGTTCAGTAAGTTTATGTAATACATTTGTTTTTCAAATTTCAGGCCCCCAAATTAAGGCGCACCTTATACATGGGAGCATCTTATACATGGGGAAATACGGTATACAATATCTACCTCAGATGGTTCCTGACATCATGCATATAAAGTATACAGTATAGCACTGAACTAAGTACTTAACAGCTTTCAGTTACTGCTGTTTGTACTATGATAGGGGTTGGCAAACTTTCTGTAAGTGGCTAGATAGTACATATTTTTGGCTTAGTGTATCATAGTCTCTATTACAACTGTGCAACTCTGTTATGTTATCAAAAATAGCCATAGATAATTAATAAATCTGTGTTGCTTTGTTTCATTCGGTAGAACTTTATTTACGTAACAGTCAGTGGGCTGTCTGGATTTGTCCTCAGCATGCATAGTTTTCTAACCCCCTGTATTTTATTTCTAGAATGCATTTTACAAAATATATCTTATTCCAAAAGAAATGAAAGTTGTTACTGTAAGCCAGAAGGTTAGCTATGTCCTATAACTGGGCAATTATGGCTCATAGGTACGAGGTAACAATTCAGTTTGTATATGAGTTAACAGTTCAGTTTGTATTTAAGTGCAACTTACCAAGTCTCTCTTAACTGTACCCTGATTAAAGTTTAAAAATGTGCATATGTGTGTGTACATGTATGTATATATAAGTACATATTCTTAGAGACACATACACAGATGTAGAGTATAAACACCCTTCAATTTATAGGCATTTTCACCTGTGAACGTTAATAGGCATGGTAGGCATCTGAGGAAGAAATACTGCCACTACCTCTTCTCACTATGTCAGTTGACAGGTTTCAGGAATATGGGAGAAGAGTGAACTTCCTTTCTTTTTTTTTTTTTACAGGGACAGAGAGAGTCAGAAAGAGGGATAGACAGGGACAGAAAGACAGGAATGGAGAGAGATGAGAAGCATCAATCATCAGTTTTTCGTTGCGACACCTTAGTTGTTCATTGATTGCTTTTTCATATGTGCCTTGACCGTGGGCCTTCAGCAGACCAAGTTAGCCCTTGCTCAAGCCAGCGACCTTGGGTCCAAGCTGGTGAGCTTTTGCTCAAACCAGATGAGCCCGCGCTCAAGCTGGGGACCTTGGGGTCTCAAACCTAGGTCCTCTGCATTCCAGTCTGACACTCTATCCACTGCGCCACCGCCTGGTCAGGCGAGTGAACTTCCTTTCTGAAGTTGATGGTAGCTGTCAAGATTTTTGAAAAGTTAGTCCCAGAATTTAGGTGGTTTTTAAACAGCAGCCCATTTATCACCTTCAGTGACATGACATCTCTAAAGGTAAGAAAATAATATGTATGATGTTATGATAGGATTTGTTACATATGTATAATAAGAAAACCAGAAGCAGTTCTTGCTCCTGAACTATAAGATTTACCAGTCATCTTTTAAATGAATAAATAATTTAATAAAGAATTTATACCAAACAACAAATTATAATACTGCTTATTGCCTGATAAGCAACAAGCTAATATTTTAATTTTAACTAATTCTTTAGCTGCTGACATGTTTGAAGTAATTGCTGAAGTTTTTGAGTTGTTGTCTCATGTCTTAACACTATATCATAATGTTTTTGGTGGCTGTTTCATTTTTCTCCCTCTTCCCATTTCTTCATAAAAGCTCCTATGAAGATCTGATATGTAACTTTAAATTTCAGTAATGGCAATCATTGATTATTTTCTTTGTCTCCTAAATACAAGAAGCCGAGTTACAGCTATTTAAGGAAATACAAATGACTGGAAGAAAAAGTTTTGTGGGAATTATAGTGTAAACTAGGTTTATCTTTAGAGTTTTACACAATATAAATAGAAAATGAGTGAGTCACCATTCTTCATCACTTGGTTGGCTTTAAATCTTGTCCTCTCTACTCTGTTATTATTCATGAAAAGGCATTGTTGTGGTTATGATTGTTTTATTGACATTTAATATCTTAGGAGACTTTTTTTTGGTTGGTTTTATTTTAAAATTTAAATAAACAGATTTATTTTTGTATTTGGTAACCTATATTTTCCAGGGTGGAATTTATATGAAGGATATAGTTAAACTTTGTTTTAACTTGTATTTCAGATCATAGTTGGTATAAAATAAAATATCCATAAATCAGGTAATAAAAAACTTAAATGGACTGTAAACACTACTTAGAATAGTTATGAGTTTACTATTTTCTCTGTATATACATTTAGTCCTTGAATATGAACATACTTGAATACAAATGTCAAAAATGCCATCCTTTGTTATTTCATGCTATCCCCCCCCCATTGAAATGTGTTATCATTGTGTATCAGCATTTTCTGAAAAACCTTTGTTTGTTTCACTAGAAATTTAATACTTCCTGTGTGCTAGATATTGCTCTGTGGATTGCATGATGAAAGATGAAAGGGACCTGCTGCCCTTCCAAGAAGCCATGTGCCATGTAGTGGATTCAGATTATGAAACAGATATTTACATTCAGACTGATGAGTACTATGGTGAGGGTTACTACTGGACACCAGAGTGGGGGATGAAAGGATAGTTTCCCAGAGCAGAATATTTCCTTTTTTTGTGTAAGAGAAAGCATTTTGCTAACATTATTGTAATTATTGTTACTCTTTACGTTCTCTTTCTGTCTTACCTAAAATTAAAGAGAAACTGTATAGTAAGTTGGAAAGATTTTTCAGGTTTTTATATTGACTGTTTTACTTTGTCTCTTTATTCCTTTTTCCTTAACAGCAACAAAAAGGAATCCAAAAGAATGTCATGTGAATTATACTCTTATTTAATATGATTTTTTTGTTTTAAACTACTTTATAAATTGACAGTTTTTGCTAAATTGAGATTTGAACAATTTATTTAACTTAGTGGTGTGTAGATTTTATTACTGTGAAGATATGCAAGAAATACAGTAATAAAAAGAAAAATGTAGCTTTTGAAATTCACAGTATATTTTATTCAGTAATCATGCTTTACCTATTATATGCTAGTCAGTGTGCTAATATATAAAGATAAATAATATGTAGTCTTAGCCTTTAAAGCACTACTTCTTTTAGAGGGTAAGGATCACTTGAGAACCCCTCAGAAATAGACATACATATAAAATATTATATGAAATTTTAAGGAGTATTCTCATTTTTTTCCTCTGTTGAAATCCTAATTAAAAATTTGTGTCTTAAAAAAATTAGCAAGATAATTATCCATATAAACTTGATTGCTAATAGTGATGTGGGCATTCCTTTAAATAATTGGAAATTTTACAAGTCAGAAGTTAAATTTGTATAAGAAAATAAGTTTAGTATACTTCCTGTTAGTAGAAAGCATTTTGTAGTAATTTGATTTTTCTGGTACCCAAAATAAGGAAAGTAGGTGTCTTTAATTATATTTTGTTGCTGAAGATTAAATTTAAGGTTGAGTCCACTTTGTTTGCAATAGTTTGAAAAAGAAAAGTTAATGCGGATTTAAAAAAATTTTTTCCTTTTAAGCTTTGTGTGTTGTAAAATGTGAGTTTGCCAAATTTTCTTCATCTGCTACAGATTAGGTATGCCATTGTTGCTGCCATGTGGCGGCGCACCCGTGCTTCTTAAACGCACTGACTGGAGGTTTATCGCATCACTTGTTCACATGCACGGAGCCTGGTAACAGCCTCATCTGTATCTTGTTAGCTTCATTTTCTTATTTTTTAAAATTCATTATTTATAAACTCAACATAGCATATAAAAATAAAGGCTAGTTTTAATGAATTATGTTTCTGCAAAAAAGTCATTGCTAAAATATTCATACTGAAATGGATTTTAACTTTTGTTAAAATAAATTATGTATGCTTTATTTAAATTATATTTACTAGCAGGCTTGTTTTACCTGCCATTTTAACTGTATTTGCCAAATTCTAAATATAATCTTGAAAATTGTAATCTAAACTTTTGTTTATGTGGCAAAAGTAAACTTCAGGACTGGGCTGTGTATTTTTATTGGCATGTAACAGTTATGAGCTCTACAAGAATTTGTGTTTAAAGAGCTAAAACAGTCAACAGCTGTAATTGAAACATTTTTATATTAAAACTGTTGGTTAGTTCAATTGTACAACTTGGTAAACCTTGAATTCTGATTTCTTAAAGACCGAGTGGATAGGTAGCTCCCGTATCATTGTGTTAGTCTCTTACCTATTTATAGTTTCATTTAGAGAATTCATCTTAATCTTTTTAAACTATCACTTTTTTTCCTTTTAAAAGTAATGTTTATTGTAAAGAATTTAAAATAAAAGGAAGAAAGGGTCACTTGTCTATCACTGGTAATGAAACCAGTTGAAATAATTTATTTTGGTATATTTCTATTCATCTTTTTCCTGCTATGTATCATTTGTTTTTTTCTCTCTCTTTAGGCAAAGTATTTTAATAATTTGGATTAAGTTTACTATTTTGCATCTCTTTTTCATATAATATTTGTAATTCTCCTGTTCATTAAATCATTTTTAAAAATGAAATTTTTTTTAATGGTTGCAAAGTGTTTTATTATGATAGTGGTCTTCACCCTCTCATTCCCAATGGTACCTAGAAAAAATTTAAAAATATGTTCTAACTTCCCTTTCTACAATTTCGTAAAATGATTTGTTGAAACACATTCTGTCTTCCCATTTTACACTTTAGTTAAAGTGATTTGGTTAACTTGAAGACATTCCATGGAATGTTTTTTTGTGAATTCAGGAATATAATATTTGTGATGGTTGAATTACAGTGATTTATTATAGTTACCAGCATTTTAAAATCTGTTAATTTTGTCAATATTCATATAGATTTTGATAACTGGTTTTGATACTTTGATTCTCACTTATTTTATTCTAGACTTGACTATAAAAGTTTAGAATTATGTATTACATGCATTTACATTAAAATTTGCTTTTATGTAATATACTTCATTTTCTGACATTTTTTGTCATCAATTTTATTTTTCTGAGTTTGAATATGATCAATATAATATAATACATTCCCAAATTAAACATATATCTATATTAAGACATTATAGTTATAAAGAGCTTTTTCTGGGAAAAACCAGTATGTATTAAGACCAGGAATTTGTTTTGTTACCTTAAGTATCAGGGGTAGTCAACCTTTTTATACCTACCGCTCACTTTTGTATCTCTGTTAATAGCAAAGTAGTTTCTAACCGCCCACTGATTCCACAGTAATGGTGATTTATAAAGTAGTAAAGTAACTTTACTTTATAAAACTTATAAAGCAGAGTTACAGCAAGTTAAAGCATATAGTAATAATTACTTACCAAGTACTTTATGTTGGATTTTCGCTAAGTTTGGCAGAATAAATCTTTATAAAACAACTTACTATAGTTAAATCTATCTTTTTATTTATGCGTTGGTTGCTCCGCTACCGCCCACCATGAAAGCTGGAATGCCCACTAGTGGGCGGTAGGGACCATGTTGACTACCACTGTTAGTACGATCTATCTTTAAGACAGTATAACTAGACAGATGCTATTCGTTTTCATAATTGCAGCTTAGACACTATTCATAAGTCATCTCTATTTATGTATTCATTTTAACTGTTGACCCTTGTAAGCCTTTGAGTTTGTGATCCCTGGTATAGACAGTGACCCATTTTGATCCCCCCCTTCTGTTTCTCAACTTTTTCTTGTCTCTTAAAAAAACAAAACATATATCTTTATTGAGCCAGAAATTTCTATAGTACTCTGTGTACCTTTGCTTTTTAAAAAAAAGATAAACACCACTTTAATTCTGCTTAGGTATGCTATTGGAAACCTTAGTTATATGGCATGCCAAGAGATTGTAAGAGTTGGAGTGTAACCAAATTTTTTAATTAGGGATATAGTTAAGTTGATCAGCAAGTGTTAATAGCATAACTGCAGGATTCACAAAATTCAGGTCTTTCAAAGTTTGTATTTGATTTCTATATGTAGATTAGCTTGCCAGTTCATGTTAGAGTATCACAGATTAAAATTACCTAGATAATTAACACTTTCCAAAGATAGTGTTCATTTCTAATTAAACTTGTATTTTAAAGTAACTGATGCCCCCATGTGGTGAAAGACATTTTGATTTTTTTTTGAACCTAGAGAATGACTATACAGTATTTTGACTTTGCTCATTAATGTTCATAAAGAAGCTGTTGACCAAGATACCTAATTTGAATTTTGTAAAGCTCATTGCCATAAAATTCACAGCCTTTCTCTGTATTGTCTCGGAAGTGCATGTAACCAAGCACGTACAGTGAGACAAAATGTTGGAAGCTATTTAATTACAAATAGCTTAGGGATTTTTTGATCTTATATATGATTTCTTATGTCTTTGTATTTGTGTCTCACATAGGTGATGTGCAGTTCATTGATTATGAATATTCCGGATACAACTACCTGGCATATGATATTGGAAATCATTTCAATGAATTTGCAGGTAAAATTCAGGGCTTAACTAATGGAGTAGCATATATAACTTTAAAATGATACTTTCAGAATTTTTTTTCTTTAAAATAGATATACTGGGAACAGGAGCAACATTTTTTAACTTCTTCCTGACCTTTGTTCTTTGTTTTTTACTGAAAGACAGAGAAGACTTAGTCTTTAACTTCTTAAGGAAAATAAAAATAATTATTGCGGTTTCTATTAAGACCTGACATAGTGCAAAATGCTTTATAAGTCTCATCTCACCTTATTTTTTCCTTCACCATATTTTTAATATCAGGTGTGTGATAATGTTTCATTGTAAAATGTATTTCTTACCCTGTGAGTAATGGTCAAGAAAGTTTTAGAGACATAGCATAGTTCTAGGAAATGCTTTAAGTATTAGTGTGCACAACCTTTTGGGATGCTTACTAAAATGAAGATTTGGTGCTTCTGAAGCAGGTAGTTTAAGCTTCACACTATGAACTATTGAAGCAACGAGAATTGATTATGGTAGGCAACTATATTGTGCATTTGAACTTAAATCATAATACATTATGATTGGTGTATTATTTTAATAAATGCTAATTAAATCTTATTTCAACCAAATGTATAATTTTTTTTCTTGAAAATTATGTATATGGTAAGAATTCTTAAAGTATAGATAAAAGGATGTATTTTAAAAATCGTCATTGTACTTTTCTTTTTCATTTTAGGTGTGAGTGATGTAGACTATAGTCTCTATCCAGGTAGAGAACTACAGGGCCAGTGGCTGCGTTCTTACCTTGAAGCCTACAAAGAATATAAGGGCTTTGGCACTGAAGTTACTGAAAAGGAGGTAGAAATACTCTTCATCCAAGTCAATCAGTTTGCATTGGTAAGTTTAAATGTTAACATGATTCTTCATATGATTTAAAAATATTTCAGATTTTTATTTTATGAAACAATTTCCCATTTTAAATTTTGTTCAAATTGACAAAATATGATGTTTATATTTCTTCTATTATAATACTTTTGAGGACAAAGATTTTGTGCCATTCCCACAACTGCATTTCCAACCCCTAGGAACTGCCTGGTCACATGATAAATATTCAGTAAATAGATTCCAGTTAGAGTTAAGAATGATTGTGAAGCATTTTTTTTATATTAATATGTATTCTCTTTCTTTGCATTATTGAAAACAGAATTAAGGACAGATTTGGGGGAAATGAGGTTTTCCACAATACATTAATCATTACATCTTAATAGTAACGTGATAGAAATATATTGGAAGAATCAGTAGAATGATATTTTTAAAACTTACCCAGTATTGCCTGACCAGGTGGTGACAAAGTGGATAGAGCATTGGACTGGATACAGATGACCCAGGTTCGAATCCCCTACGTCGTCGGTGTGAGCTCTGGCTTGTCTGGCTTGAGCCCAAGGTCACTGGCTTGAGCCAGGGGTCACTCTTTCTGCTGTAGCCCCCTGGTCATAGCACATATGAGAAAGCAATCATTGAACAACTAAGGCGCCATAAGGAAGAATTGGTGCTTCTCATCTCTCCCTTTCTGCCTGTCTGTCCCTGTCTGTTCCACTCACTATCTCTTTCTCTGTCCCTGTCTCTTTTGCTAAAAAGGAAAAGAAAAACTTACCCAGTATTTTCTCTTCTTGACCTTGTTTTGAAAAGTAGTTATTTTTGTTTCTTAGATATGTTAATGCTTTTTTATTTTAAAGACCCATTTAAACTAGTTTGTTTAAATTACCTTTTAAGAACAGCATAATACTTAAAAATTAGCTTTCAGCTAGGATGTTAATACAATTACATTGAACTAAGTCAGAGTTATTTTGGCTACTTCTTTTTGGTTTTAATATAATTCTGTACAGTTGACAAGGGGAATTTTTGCTATGTATTCTCTACAAATAGATACTCTCGGTGATTCACACATGTATTGTTTCCATAGTCTTAAGAGCAGCATTTCCCCAGAACAATTCAAAATACATTTCAAGTAAGAGGATGTTCTGAAATGGAACTTCACATGCTACTTTGATAAGATCTAGTTTCAGTAGAACTATTTGTTAAATTAATGGTATGCTCTCTAGCTGGCCCTAGGATGCCTACTGTTTCTTCTTATTTTTTTTAGGCATGATTTTAAAGTAGAGAACATAGAGTTTCTTTCTCATGAAATCCTTTAGTGAACTTCAGAATCAGTCTAGTACTTTTATGTAGCCAACTTCTATATTAACTTGAGTAGTAGTAGTATTGTTATAGTCTGTATTTGTTCTATGTACCTATTTAAAAAAATTATTTCTAAAGCATTGAGTTTATTCATTGCCACAGAAAGTTCACATAGCTTATAAATTCTTAGTCAACAATCTCATTGTTTAGTACTAGCGTGCTAACCTGTGTTCCTTTGTAAATTTTTTTAAATGTTTATTTTACTGATTTTAGAGAGAGAGGAAAGGTGAGAGGGAGAGAGAGGACAGGAACATTTATCTGTTCCTGTGTGTGCCCTGACTGGGAATTGAACCGGCAACCTCTGCACTTCGGGACACTGCTCTAACCAACTGAACCATTAGCCAGTTGTGGCCAGAGCCCGTTGCAAACTTTTTAAATTTATTTATTTTGATTTTTAGAAAGAGAGACAGAAAGAGAGAGAGGGACAGACAGAGACAGGAACGGCGGAAGAAGCATTAATTCATAGTTGTGTCATTTTAGTTGTTCATTGATTGCTCCTCTGATGTGCATTGACTAATGGGCTCCAGCTGAGCCAGTGATCCCTTGCTCCAGCCAGATACGGTGTGTGGCACGTGGGGCTTCAAGTCAGTGACCTTGGGTTCATGTTGATGATACTGCACTCAAGTTGGTGACCTTGGGGCTTCAAACTTGGGACATCAGTGTCCCAGGTTGATGCGCTATCCACTGCAACACCACCAGTCAGACTCCCTTTGTAAACTTTTGATATTTAACATCTTTCTTTGGGTACTGTGGTTTTATGCATACACACACACACACACACACACACACACACACACACTTATTAAAAAAAGTTACTTCTGGTTTGAGTACCAAGTTATTTGTAAATTTTCATTAATCAGCTATCCAATATTTATTGTTACTGTAAGTTTTATATATGGAGGCTTAAAAAAGGAGTAAAAGTGCAATTCTTCAGAGTGCTTATCATGTAGAAGGGCAGATAAAAATGTATAAAATGTCTCTTTTTGGATGAAATTTAATACACATTCTATTTAAAATTCTTAGCAAATTCAAATTGAAAGGAAACTTAACCTAATCCTTTAAAAAAGGAATATATTTATGAAATGCATAGCAAACATATTCATGAAATGTCAAATGTTCAATGGAAGGCCATATAGGAAAAGACTAAAGAACAGTTGACAAAGAGACAAAGCTTCAATACTTTACCATTTATTAAGCTAGTTTGGGTTTGAATTCCTCTTATCTAAATTCTACTGATCCTCTGTAATGTGCTTTTCTTGCCCTTTCTCTTTTTGATGTTTTTCTTCTGAGGTAGGTTTAAGTTCCTTCCCTCTTTCCCTCCCTCCTTCCTGCCCTCCCTCCTTCCCTCTGTTACCAACTCTTAATTTTATCCCATCAGTCATTAAGTAAATAACTGTCACAATCTCAAGTGTTTGAATGGATAATTAATTGGAAAGGCAAGGCGTAATAAAAGCAAACCCTAACCTTTCTCCTTTACCATCTTTCATGTGCTCCTCAGCCTACTATAATGTCCATTTCTTACTATTGTATATAAGAAAATTTGGTGTAGGGTTACCAATAATGCATAATTGTTAAGTCTGGGCTAAACATTTTAGTCTCTATCTTACTTGATCTGTTCATAGTATTTGACAATATTTACCATTGATTTTTAGAATTTTGACGTTGGCCTGGCGTATAGATATTCTGAGTTCGATTTTAGTCAGGGCACACAGGAGAAGTGTGACCATCTGCTTCTCTGCCCCCCCCCCCACCACCACTACGTCCCTTTCTTTTCCTCTTCCCCTACCACAGCCAGTGGCTTGATTGCTTCAAGTGTCACCTGGGGAGCTGAGGATAGCTTGGTTGGTCTCAGCAGGTCCACCTCAAGTGCTAAAAATAGCTGGAGCCCTGGATGTTGGCTCAGTGGTAGAACATCGGCCAGATTGTGGATGTCCCGGGTTCAATTCCCCATCAAAGCGCACAGGAGAAGCTACCATCTGCTTCTCCACTCCTCCCCTTTACCCATCCTCTTTCTCTCTCTCTCTCTCTCTCTCTTCCTCTCTCTCTCTCTCCCTCCCCCCCACCCCCACCCCCTGCAGCCATGGCTCTATTGGTTTGAGCGCATTGGTCTGGACGGTGAGGATGGCTCCGGTGAGGATGGCTTTGTCTCTGCCACAGGCCCTAAAAATAGCTCCTTGCAAGCCCCAGATGTGCAGAGCATTGGCCCCAGACGGATTGCCCATTGGATCCTGGTTGGGGTACATACAGGAGTCAGTCTCTGTCTCTCTGTTGTCCTTTGAAAAGAAGAAGAAAAATAGCTCAGTTGATTTGAGCATCGGCCCCAGGCTTGGGTTGCAGAGTGGATCCCAGTTGGGGTGGTAGTCTGTCTCACTATCTCCCCTCTCACTTAAAAAGAAATTGTTTTTGATTAATTTTTTTGGTGTCATTCTTTTTGGGTTTTCGTTTATTGTTGTTTCCTGTTATTTTCTTTCCTGGTTCTTTTTTCCTCTCTTCTCCCAACCATCTTACATGTTGATGTTCCCTGGTATTCTGATTATGGGCTTTCCCCTTCTTTTACTTTACTATATTATCATTGGGTAATTAGTCCAATGGGTGATTGTTGTTCTTTTTGTTAATGATTCCAAGTTGAGTTTTTCTCTCTGTTCAGATCAGTACCAGATATCTCTATCCTCGGCCACATCAGTATTTGACCACAGTATGTCTAAACTTGAATTTAATTTCATGCCTTCTGTCCTCTATCTCATTATTTTTTTTTCTATTATCTTGATTTAATTAAAATACCATCCATTTAGTTGCTGCCTGAAACCAGGAAAGAAAGAAATTTTTTTTCATGTACTCTTCTTCATTCCCACATTTTTTGTTTCCAAATTCTGTTATTCTTGGTTTCTCTGAGTTTTATGAAGCCTTTGATTAAGGCCTTAATGTTTCATATATATTAGCTTGTGCTGATCTCATGGTGTGCAGGGTTTTTTTTCTGTCTGTAATTCATCCTGTATATTTAAAATAGTGATCTTTGTAATAACTAGAATGTAGCTAATGAATCTGATGTGTCACTTTCCTACTTTATGACTCCTGTGACTTCCAGAATGAAATCCAGATAACATCTACAAATTTGTCATTTTACCCATTTCCCACATTCCACTTCTGCTCTACAGAGTTATCTTTTCTGTGCGCTTCATGATATTTCAAGCCTGAATGTTTTTGTATAGGCTATTCCTTCCTACCTGTTATGCCTTTTACCTGGATCTTTCTTTTTTTTATAGATTTGTCGTAAATAATATTTTCTCCTCTGGGACTCCTCCTTTCTTGATCACTTGTCTCAAAGAAGACAGCTTCTCATACATTCTAAAAGCTGTTTTGATCAGGGGGAAAAAGAGGTTTGAATAAGGCCTGGTACAGATATATATAAATATATGCTTGGTAAATGTTATTGCTCAGAGATCAGACTTAAAAAATTAAGAGACTTCACTTTTTATTGTTTGCTATAATAAGTTGTAAGTAATGGCAAACAAATAGTATTTGCATTATTAAGCCAAATAAGCTAGAATATACATATGGGATTTTTACGTTTTGAGGAGTTTTTAGGCATATTCTTTTATTCTCATTTTCTGTAATAATAATAATTAACATTTTATTGAGTCTTTGTTATATACTGGGTGTAGATAGATGCTATTATTCCTTTTTCTGATGTGTGTTTTTCCACATCATCAAGCCATTTTCCAATTCCCAGCAGACAGTTACTGGCTGGGTTCCAACAAATCTTTTTTTTCTTTTCCAAGTAGGAGGAAGGGAGATAGACTTCTACATGTGCTCCGACCACGATCCACCTGGCAGCCCTCCTCTGAGGCCAGTGCCCTGCCCGTCTGGGGGTGTGCTCACAACCAAGCTAATTTAGCACCTGAGGCAGATGCTCCAGGGAGCCATTGTCAGTGCCAGGGGCCAGTGCACTCAAACCAGTCGAGCCATGGCTGCAGGAGGGGAAGAGAGAGAGAGAGAGAGAAAGAGAGCGAAAGAGAAAGAGAGGCAGGGAAGGAGAGGGAGGTGTGAAGAAGCAGATGTTTGTTACTCCTGTATGTTCTGACCAGGAATCGAACTTGGGACAGCCACATACCAGGCCTATGCTCTACTACTGAGCCAACTGGCCAGGGCTGGTTCCTACAAATTTAGCTCAGTGTTGACCATATCTACCTGGAGATAGTGTCAGATCCCACAGGTTAAGAAGAGATTTAGTCCCAAAAGACTGTGTGTTTGTCTTTCTCTCACTTCACCTCTTCCCCCTTAGATGCCAGTTGCATGCAGGTCTGAGTTGTTACCTGTGCTTCTTACCTACTATCTAAATTACACAACTCCTTGGTTTTGATTAATTTGTTAAAGTGGCTAACAGAACTCAAACATTTGCAAATGCTTACCAGTTTATTATGAAGGATAATATAAAATATACAAAAGAATGGCTAGATTAAGAGGTACACGGGGCAGAGTCCAGAAAGGTCCTGAATGCTGAACTTCTTTTTGCTGGAGTTTAAGGTACACCAATTCCCCAGCATGTCTGTGTTTACCAACATGGAGGCTTTCCAAACTTCTTTTTTTGGGATTTCTACGAGGCTCCATTACACATAGGCAACATTGATTAAGTCATTGCCACTAATGTTTGATTCAATCTCTAGCCCATTTCCCTTCCCCGATGGTTAGGAGGTGGTGGGACTGAAAGTTTCAATCCTCTCTTCACTTTGTAGGTTCCCTTGGCAACCAGTCCTCATCAATAGGGGTTTTCTAGAAATCACCTCATTAACATAAAGTCAGGTATGCTTGAAATGGGCTTTTTATGAATTACAGGATACTCCTTCCACTTCTGTGGTTTCAGATATACTCAAGAAACTGACAAAAGACCAAATATCACAAAAGATGCTCCCATTTGGCTTATGCTTAGGAAGTTCCAAGGATTGGATAAAGATTGAATATAATTCTTATTATAAAATATAATATCACACTTGCATTTTACATGTGAGGAGATAGTTAGAAAGGAGTTAATTAAATTGCTCAAAGCCACACAGCTAGTACTTTTTGCAGTTTGACTTCAGAACCCAGCCCATTTCTTTTAAACCATTGTTTCCTGTGTGTGTGACCAGCTTTTTATACTTTACTACATCATGTATTCATTTTTTATACCTGTATTTGATTGGAAGTTCTATATCCTGTTAGCAACACAGTATAACAAAGTGCAATAATATATTTTAAATAGTATTTTATTAGCAACATAATTTTTAAAAATTAAATTCATTGGAATGATTGGTTAATTTATATGTTTCAAGTGTACACTTCTATGATACCTGATCTGGATGGTGCACTGGGTGCCAGCCACCCAGAGTCAAACCATCTTCCATCACCATGTATTTTACCCCTGCCCCCTCACCCCCTCTGTTAATCACCAATTGTCTGTGAGCTTTTGTTTGATTTTTTATTTATCTGTTGCTTTTGGTTTTATATTCCATCTATTTGTGAAATCATACAGTTCTTAACTTTTTCTCTGACATTTCATTTAGCATGATATTCTCAAGGTTCATCCATGTTGTCACAAATGGCAGTATTTTATTTTTTCTTATGGCTCAGGTAATATTCCATTGTATACATTTACCACATATTCTTTACCCATTCATCTGTCAAAGGACACTTTGCTTGTTTCTATGTCTTAGCCACTAAATAATACTGGAATGAACACAGGAGTGCATTTATCTTTGCGAATAAATGTTTTCAAATTTTTCAGGTATAACTCAGAAGAGGCTTTGATGGGTCATATGGTAACTCTATATTCTGAACCGCCATACTGTTTGTTCATGGTGGCTGTACCATTTACGTTCCTACTAGCAGTGAATTAGGATTTCTTTTTCTCCACAACCTCTCCAACTCTTGTTATTGTTTTGTTAATAATAGCTATTCTAAGATGTACAAGGTGGTATCTCATTGTACTTTTGATCTGCATTTCCCTAACAGTTAAGTTGAGCATTTTTTCATTTATCTTTTGGCCATTTGTATGTCTTCTTGGAAGAAGTGTCTAGATCCTCTGACCATTTTTTAATTGGATTGTTTGTTTGGTGTTGAGTTTTATTTATGAGTATTTAATATAGTTTGTATATTAACCCCTTGTGAGAACTATTGTTTGCAAATATCTTCTCCCATTTGGTTAATTGCCTTTTTGTTTTGTTGGCTATTTCTTTTGCTATGCGGATTTTTTAGTTCAATATAGTCTTATTTATTTTTGCCTTTACTACCTTTGTTTTTGGGGTCAAATTCATAAACTCTTCTCTAAGACTTAAGATTCATAAATTTAATACCTATGTTTTCTTCTATGTACTTTATTGTTTCAGATCTTAGAAACTGTAGTCTAGTTTTGTTGTTTTGTATGTGACTTTTCAGTTTTCCCAGCACCATTTATCAAAGAGATATTTTCTCTGTTTTATGTTTTTGGCTCCTTAAAATGACAAAGCGTTATTAAAAAAGATTGAAAAGGTATGATGAAATGAAAAGATATTCTGTGTTCATGGATTGGAAGATTCAACATAGTTAAAATGTTCATCATATTACCCAAAGCAAAACAGATTTAATACACTCTCCATCAAAATCCCAAAACATTTTTTAAAGAAATAGAATAAAAAGTCATAGATCAGTTTAGAACCACAAAAGACCCTGAATAGCTAAAGCAGTCCTGAGAAAAATGAATGAAGTTGGATGTATCACACTTCCTGTCTTCAATGTATATTACAAAGCAATAATAATCACAACAGCATGGTATTGACAGAAAAACAGACACACAGACTAGTGAAACAGATTGAGAGTTTCATATGTATATGGGCAAATAATTTTTAGCAACATACTTAAATTTTTTTTTCTTTTCTTAGAGAGAGAGAGAGAGATGGACAGACAGAAAGGGAGAGATATGAGAAGCATCAATTCTTCCTTGTGGCACCTTAGTTGTTCACTAATTGCTTTCTCATATATGCCTTGACCAGGGGGCTACAGCCAAGCTAGTGAATTCCCTTTTAAAGCCAGCGACCATGGGGTCATGTCTGTGACCCCACACTCAAGCTGGTGAGCCTGTGCTCAAGCCAGATGAGTCTGCACCAAGTCAGTGACCTAAGGGCTTTGAACCTGGATCCTTGGCATCCCAGGCTGATGCTCCATGCCACCACCTGGTCTGGCAACATATGTTTAAAATAGAGATCTTTTTTATATTTCTAGTTAGAGTATTTCTTAAGTAAGTCTTACTAGCGTTATCAGGATATTAAAATAATTATCATATTTAACTGAAAATGATCGTAGAGCACACACACACACACACACACACACAATTACTTTATAGCTCCTATTTACACAGTCATTTGTTGTCTCCGTTAAGTCCTAAAACCCATTTTTCTCTGATGTAAAGTTGTGTTACTTTATGTTGTGGTTGGTTATGCAGAATTTTGGGGTCAAAAAATTGTTTTTAGATGTTTCTCACCCATAGAACATTCTTCACATCAGTGATATCTGTGTGTGTGTGTGTGTGTGTGTGTGTCCATTTGTGTATATATATATATGATATATGTACAGTGTGTCCGTAAAGTCATGATGCACTTTTGGCCGGTCACAGGAAAGCAACAAAAGACTATAGAAATGTGAAATCTGTACCAAATTAAAGGAAAACCCTCCCAGTTTCTGTAGGATGATGTGGCAGCATGTGCGCATGTGCAGATGATGACATAACAGCATGTATACAGAGGAGCAGTCCACGGCCATGCCAGTCGAGATGTGGATGGTACAGAGGAAAGTTCAGTGTGTTCTGTGGCTCCCTAAATTCAAATCCGTGACCAAAGTGCAACCTGAATATCGGCGCGTTTATAACGAAGCGCCACCACATAGGAATAACATTACTCGGTGGGATAAGCAGTTGAAGGAAACCAGCAGTTTGGTGGAGAAACCCTGTTCTGATAGGCCATCTGTCAGTGACAAGTCTGTAGAGGCTATACAGGATAGTTACCTAACGAGCCCTAAAAAATTTGTGCGTGAGCCCACATCGAACTGCACTGAATAGGTATGAAACTGGGAGAGTTTTCTTTTTATTCGGTGCAGATTTCACATTTCTATCGTCTTTTGTTGCTTTCCTGTGACCGGTCAAAAGTGCACCATGGCTTTACGGACAAACTGTATATATATATAATTTTTTTGTTTTATTTGGAGATTTGGATTATTCATTTTTATTTTTATTTTTTTATTTTTTATTTTTTTTGTATTTTTCCGAAGCTGGAAACGGGGAGAGACAGACAGACTCCCGCATGCGCCCAACCGGGATCCACCCGGCATGCCCACCAGGGGCCACGCTCTGCTCACCAGGGGGGATGCTCTGCCCGTCCGGGGGGTCGCTCTGCCGCGACCAGAGCCACTCTAGCGCCTGGGGCAGAGGCCAAGGAGCCATCCTCAGCGCCCAGGCCATCTTTGCTCCAATGGAGCCTTGGCTGCGGGAGGGGAAGAGAGAGACAGAGAGGAAGGAGGGGGGTGGGGGTGGAGAAGCAAATGGGCGCTTCTCCTTTATGCCCTGGCCAGGAATCGAACCCGGGGTCCCCCGCACGCCAGGCCGACGCTCCACCGCTGAGCCAACCGGCCAGGGCCTCATTTTTATATTTTTTATGTCAAGTAATCAAGTCCTGTAATCGTGTATTTAGGAGAGCCTGTTAGCCATTAATACCATTAAAAACACTTGGCCCAAAGAGAAACTTGGGGGGGAAAAAATAAACCACTTAGCCAACATCTATCAGTGCTGATGCTGAACTCTGCCTGTAAAAGCAGGTTACAAAAATCTAGTTCTGGTTTTTTAATGACAGTAGTTTACTAAACCCTCTTTTGGTGTAGACAAAAGTGATTTATATACACCTAGATAACTGTATACTTAAATATTACTTTGCTTTAGATATATATAAAAAAGTGTCAAGATAGTATTTTTTGTGCAACTGATAAAAAAGGAAGAAATTAACAGTGATGTTCGTTTTATAAATAAATGCATTATCATAATTCTTGATTTTTCTGCCTTTCATTTTAGGCCTCTCATTTCTTTTGGGGATTGTGGGCTTTGATTCAAGCTAAATATTCCACTATTGAGTTTGATTTTCTTGGGTAAGTTACTTTTACTGCATGCTTTATATTTGTCTCTACTTTTGAATTAATATTTAGAATTCATTAGGGATATTGTAGTTATTATTTCCAAGCAAATGTTATAAAGTTTACATACATTTAATAATTGGTCTGAGGAAATCGGGTGTAACCTGTTAAATGCGCTTAGTATTAGTGTCCAGTAGGTGGTGCAATAAACTAAAAATATGTTCCTTGAAAAATTTTAAAACTTAAAATAATTAGTTTGGAATGGTGAGTAGAAGTAAAGGGAGATTACATTTTCAGCTTTAACTAATTCTGTCATTCTTTTTTCTTACTAGGTATGCAGTTGTTCGTTTTAACCAGTACTTTAAAATGAAGCCTGAAGTTACTGCATTAAAAATACCTGAGTAAAAATATAATTATTTTCAAATAGCTGAACAATGATTGTGAAACTTAAGAAATTCTGAAAAGCCAATTATTTGTTAAAACTCTATTATTTAATTTGGTTATTTTGCTTTACAAATTATGCCTCTGTCAACCGATCTGTATTTTAAATAGATGGAATGATGTAAAAAAATAGACCTACTGCTGTCAGTATGCAGTAGAATAGAAATTTGTTAAATCTGCAAAAAAGTATAAAGATGTCAGTTTAATCTTTTTCATAATTTAATCGTTATATGTGAATTATTTATTTTAAATGTAACATGATTCTGTGACTTCTCATCTGTTAAGTGTAAGCAATGAAAATGTTTCAGAGGAATTTTTTTTTACTTCAATAAGATTAATTTTAGTTAAATGTTCCATATGTTCATTTTAACTTTTAAAAAAAATCTTGATGTACTGTAAGTAAAATGGCTTATTTACCTTTGAAATGCCAGACACTGATACAGATATTAGGATGTTCACTGAAAAATACTGTTTTGGAGGGTGAAATGCATTCACCATCTGTGTGTGATAGTGGTACATCTCTTTGAATTGAATATTGAAAACTTTCTTTTTGAGGAATAACCCTTAGAATTAAATTTTCTCCCTGCATAGTCTGTTAAATTCTCTCCTTACATAGTCTGGTAGTATAAATATTAATATTTACTGTATAATCCTGGAATAGATACAATTTTATGTTACTAAAAATCTTCAATAATGTTCTCATATACTAAATGTGGTCATTTTAAGTTACTAGATTGTTTTTAAGATTTTAGTGTGTCAAATTGCTTCTATCCAAAAGTTTTGTTTTACTTATTGAGATGTTCTATGTATTTGTTGAGTAGTAGCTAGCAGAACAATTGGTAATTTTGGAAATAAAGGTAGAGTGTATATTATACTTGGGAACAAGAAAATGTCATTTAGATTAAATCTTTTGTACACATGTTGATTCATATCTTACATTTTGGTTTCATGTTTTAGTTTGGCTCTATGTTTTTAGAATGATAGCAAGGATTGCTTGATATATGTAGGTTCAGAGAAATAAATTGAAATGATTAAAGAGATAAGGAACATTTAAGGCATTGATCTTGTACACTTACAATCTGATATAACAAAATGTGAATTAAGCAGAAATACTCCTGGTAGGAAGGATTCTGTTAGTTTTGATTTCTCTGGTTTTGTTTGTATATATTTTATTTGGGAATGAGAGGATGATAATTATTACATGGAAGGAAGTTAGATCTTTGGGATAAGTAAGCTTCCAATTTTGAAGACTGCTATGTGGAGTTGAGTAGTTCTGGTTGTCTTTACTTAGGAAATTAGTGTGACAAGCTTTTCACTTTGGTCACATAAGTGCCCATGTATAAAGTTGGCTTAATGGTCTGCATATTCAGAATATGCAACTATAAATTGATCCTCTGAGAAATCTTCTGGGGAGTCTGATGTATTATTTCAAATGACTTATATTCTCAGATAAGTGCTTTAAAATACTTGGATTATCTCAAGATGTTCAATGGTAATGAAGTAGAAACACTTAAAGGCCATTTTAAATGGTAAATTCTAGTTACATAAGTAGAATCTTAAAATCTGTATCTCTAACAGTGTTAGACCAAGATTTGTTTTCTACCTCCCCAATATTAAAAATGTTCACTTCTGTTTTTATAAAACTACATTATTGTAGAATCAATAGAATTTTACCTAGTGGACTAAATGAATGAAACCAATTAGACAATATCTTTTTATATAATGTTAGAGTGTACTTGAAAAATTGTTTTTGGTGGAATTTTTATCTGTGGTTGTAATATTTTCTTAGAATAATGAAGAATATGTAATACTCTTGGTTATTTTGCTTTCTGACTTCTTAAGTGCAGCAGTATATGTCTACTGTGGGAGGAGGCAGGTCAGTTTTCTCCCTTACTCCACACTCTGCAGACTGAGTAGAGACTCGCTGAGCCATTGCCAGTAGGCTTTGTAGCTGCTAGCTGTGACACTGTTCAAAGCGCTTCAGAAAGATTCGTATAGAAGTAAATGTAAAGTGGAATAAAGGCTCGTACTTGATGCCTAGGAGGATCCAGTGGATCTTGGAAACTTAACCAGATATTTGAGCTATTTCTCCCATTCTTTGGTTAGATTTTGATGTGGTGCTCCCACTTCTATACAGGTTTTTTGGGGATCATGCCGCAGGCTATTAGTGAGTTTTGAAATTGCTTTGTTTTTTGTTGACCATTTAAGATATTTTAAAGGAAAAACATCCCTCTAAAATTTATCCTGTGGCTTCTTGAGATGTCTGTTGCCTTTTTATGTTCAACTAAGGAACTTGAATGCCTTACCTAATAACTCAACTTGTAAGCTCATTTTGTAAATATGAAAATGGTTGTTAGAGAAGTGGCATTCATGTATACTCATTATTAGTCAATAGACCATAGTGGCCTGGAAGCTTTAACAAGCAAAATTCCACAATTTTTTCCTCTTTGTTTCTTACTTACTTGTACGATCTTACCTGAGCAGTAATATTTGATTTTTCTCCCTCCTGACCCCTGCTACCACCATTTTCTGGAAATCAAAGAAACGTGGTAGTAAATCATGCTGTTCACATGATCATTTGAGATCGATATGAGCACAAAACTCATCAACTAGGTCTGCCTGGAATGTATATAAAACAGTGTAAATAAAAATTTGTAAATTAGTGTGAATTGTATCTTGCATATGAGAATTGTGTATTGTTTTGCATTCTCTTCCCTTTTGTAGAAATTTTTATGTAAGGAACTGATCCAATTCTTTGTTTCTGGACTGGAAATAGCCAGCAGTTCTGGTTGCAAAGTGGGATAACAAGAGGAACTGGAAATAAGGTTTATCAGTTTTTGTTATGTCAGTACTTATTTATTTAGACTCTCAGTGCCTAATATGACTTTTCTTTGTTCTTTAGTTCATTAGTTTTTTGTGAGGTCAGATTTCTGCAAGTGGTCAATTAGTAATACACTGTTAGAGCTTCATTCTTTGAGTCATGATTCTAATCTAAAGCAAATTAAAAATATAATTTAATGATTGCAAACTGAAGTGCCCCCCCCCAAAAAAAAAACCCCATGGAAAATTTTGGTATCTCAGTGTGAATCAAAATTTCATGTATACAAGAGATGTGATAAAATAGCTCTTAGTTCAACCTAAGTGTATCTCAGTTGACTTCTCCAAATGTAAAATTGTTTACTATGGGATTGTAAAAGATAAAAAGGCATAAGTAGTATTCTGATGACTGCTACTTCCATTTTTGCTGAACTAAAAATATCTATTTTAACTTCATAAAGTTGTTACTGAAGCTTCCAGAGTTAAAGAGACACTCTGTTACAAGTTAGAAACCTTCACTTTATTATATGAGTATTTCTTTTTGACAATACACAAAGGTTTCTGTACTATTTTTAAATTCCTTTGTAATATAAATGAGAATACTGTTTGATTTTTCTGCTTTAATTGCCTTTAATAAGTATTTTATATTGCATTCCAAAGTGATAGAGACTTCAGTTGATAGACAAAGTTAGCAATGCTTTATACTAGGAGGATAGTCTTGTTATTGGCAGCAACTTGCACTACTTTACACAAAAAGCAAATGTTAGTAATTCTTATGCAGGGTGAAAAAATGGAATTATAAGTATGTGATAAAGCAGTTTTACCTTTATTTCAAAATTGATTTGCTCTGATTTTTCTTTAGTTCAGTCGATTTTAGAATGTCCTTTAACTAGAAACTTAGTTACATAAGACAGTCTGTTTTTGTTTCTTTTAAAAGAGAAACTAGTTATATTGAACTGCCTTTATTTTCTTCTTACATGCCACCAGTGTGATTATAGTGTTATGTTTTGGGTTTGATGTCTTTGGATAGAAAAGCGTATCAATTATTTTAAGTGAATTTTCCCCCATCTGTACAATGTGTTACTATAAAAGAAAATGCTTTGGTTTGCATTACATGAATACTTGAGAACTGAAATTCCTAAGATATATACATAATGAATTAGATTTTTCTGAACATAATTTTTTTACTAAAAATTTTATTTCTGGGTCATAATTTGAAATGGACAGAAGATTTCAACTATTTCAATAGAAAAAATAATGGTTGTTCTTATAGAGAATACCCATTTGTGTTGGCATCCAAAATTAAAGTTTTTAGTATGTTTTTCCCTGAATTCTACTTTCTATTCTTCCCTATGCACTTACTATGCTACTAATATTATCAAACAGCAGGTTAAAATAAAATGTGTTAATTATGAATCATATAACCTTTCCAGTTAGAAAAGATTGTTGTGTAAAATACGCTTAATGTAGGTAGGCATATTTTTGTTTCTATTTTATCCATTAATGGTATAAATACTCATTAATCATTTTAACAAAACATATACAAGATATTTATGAAAATGGAAAAGATTACATACTGTAGTTAAACTAGTTAGTGATGAGTAAGAAAAAGCTGGCTGATTTAAATGGTTACATTACTTAAATTTTAAAACTCTTAACAAAGGAACTTTCAAAGTTAGGTTGACATGTAATGATATTGTGTGAACTAGCTCTTCTGACCTGGAAAGATGCCCAAAAAGTTGTGTGTTGCTACTTTCATTTTGGTACTGACACAGTAAAATTTTTATTTTCCAGTAATCTGAAGAAGATCCTGTACCAAAGTAACTATAAATTGGTGGAATTTTCAAAAAGGAAACTTTCTAACTGTACTGTATTTAGGAGCCTTTGTACAGCTGAGTAAAGTTTCCATGATTTGAAATATTTAAATTTTAAAATACACTATTATAAGAAAGAAGACATGGCATTTTTCCATGTTCTTAAACGATCATTTTCTTATTTGGTTTCAGAAGAAAAATTGAATGATTGTCATTGTGTTAGTTGTATGTTAAATTGGGGAATTGGCAAAAGGCTTAAATTTGTGTTTATCCAGTGTGAACCATGGTAGTATAATGCTGCTTTGTATATAACTGTAAGTGCTACAAATAGTCTCAGCACTGAAAATGTATTGATACCTCTCAAATGAATGCAACTTTTGATGTAGGTGTTTTAATATGCCTCAGAAAGTATCTGAGAGTCTGAGAACTTGTTAATGTGTTTGGTAATGAAGATACTTCCTGTTTTTTGTTTCATATTTTCATGTTTGAATTTTAATTTTTACATTTTTACTACTGTTAATTTAAATAAAATTTGTTCTGTGGATAAAATGGGGTTGCCAGTGAAGAAAACTAAAAACAGCCTCATTCATGTAACTGCTTCTGTAAAAACGTTTTTGTTCTATGTTCATAAACTTTTAATGAAGCTGTTTGTATTTCTGTTTAAATATAAGTGATGTTTAGGCTTTATTTTTGTTTAATAAGGCCTTTTACCATTGATTAAATGAAGGAATGTATCTTTTTGAAGAGATTTATATTCTGTAAATAAAAAAATTGGTTGTAACAATAAAGTTGGGTTTTAGTTGCAGTGTCTCCATAAATCTTGTCATTTCAATTAATTTTTGTGGTTTTCTTTTTGTGGAAAAAAGACTTTTTGAAGTTAGTGTATAATTGTGTATTTTAAATGATCATTTAATTTCTAATTCTCTGGTTTTATAATACAGTGTTAAAAGGTTTTGAAAAAAGCTTTACTTTAGAAAATTTGAGACAAGATTGTAGAAGATGATGTAACTTATGAACAAATGCTATTTACCTAGTTTAAAAAGTCATAATTCTAACCATTGTACTTTGTGTCTTCACTGTTCTTGGGGCTAGAAACAGATGTATATAAGATAATGATTTAGGCTCTACAGTATAGGCAGGGAGCATCTATTCTACTAGCATTTATTAAGTTCTTTCTAATTATCAGGTAATTTAATAGATGGATATGCAAAGATGTTCTCTACCTTCAGATAGTGTTTATCATGAGATCAGTTCTCCATAACAAAAAATGTCAGCAATGAGTACAAGAATGTGTGTACGTGTTTATTATGATGACTGCAAAATAGTAACTTTTCAGTGCTGTCACATCCTCAGTATTATGTGAGAGCAATTTGCACACACAGTTCTTAGTGGATTATAATGTTATTGTACTTACTTCTATTGATGTTAAAATTGTCTAAATTTTGGCTTTCGGGAGCCCCATCAAATCTAATTCCTGTGTCATTTTGATAATGCACTAACATTTTTTGATCACTTTGTCACTTTCTAGTAAAACAAGATGTTGCAGTTTAATTTTGTACCTTTCCCTTCCTGAGCCCTGGAATTAGCCATTTCTTCCAAGAGTCTGGCTCCTTTTACTGGGAATGGTACTTAAAACTTAGATCTAGCAGCTATGTATGCTTCCTAAAAATTAAAAATGTTTTATTTATTGATTTTAGAGAGAAAGGGAGAAAAATATCTATTTGTTGTTCCACTTAAAAATACATTTATTGGTGGATTATTGCATGTGTCCTGACCAAGGACCGAATCTGCAACCTTGGCATATTGGGATGACACTCTAACCAACTGAGCTATCCAGCCAGGGCAGTTACATAGCTTATTTCTCTCAGTAGGCCACTGATCCTAGACCCCTTAGGCTGTCAAAGCAGGAAACACACTCATCTACTTCTTAAATACATAGAAGATTTTAGAAATACAGACTTTAGAAATTAAGTTCATTCTAACACCTTCAATTTTTATTTCAACTTCAGTTTTCCCTTTCCTATTTTGTATCTGTTTTTCTTTTTTCTTTTTTTAAATTTATTTTTTATTAATTTTAATGGGATGACTGATCAATCAGGGTACATAGGTTTAGAGAAAACATCTCCAGGTTATTTTGACATTTGATTATGTTGCATACCCATCACCCAAAGTCATATAGTCTTCCATCACCTTCTAACTGGTTTTCTTTGTGCCCCCCCCCCCCAACCACCGCACTCTTGTCCATGACCCTGAGTCTCATTTTTATGTCCCACATATGTATGGAATCAGATCTTAATTTTTTTTCTTATTTACTTATTTCTCTCAGTATAATGTTTTTATTAATTTTTGGAGAATATTTAGAAGCTATGGTCCGGTGCCAGGTGTATTCATTATCCCTGGTGTGTTACTACTAAATTCTGTCAGTTAACAAAATTAGGAAATTAAATATGTAATACAGTTTTTAATATACATAACATCTATATTTTTTGATCCATCTGTTTTTGTACCTAGAATAGTTAAGCACACTTAACTAGATCCTTTTCCTGTCTCCTAGTTAATACTTTATTTCCATTGCTTTATCATTTTCTCTTTAGCTTGTGTGAATTATTTGAAAACAATTGGGCACAAAAATCTTTACCCCCCCATATTTGTATTTGCTAAGTACACTTTCTTCTGACCTCCATTGTTTCTGATTAGTTGATATTATTCAAATGAATATTTCTCTGTGTAGTGTTTTATTATTTTCCTGACTGCTTTCAATATACACTTCTTAAATTGGTCTTGAGCAACTTGATTATGATGTATTCATGTGTGATTTCCTTTGTTTTTATGATCCTGCTGGGATTTTGATTTTGATCTTTTTGATTCTGTATATTTATGACTTTTACCAAACTGGGAAAGTTGCAGCCATAATTTCTTCAAGGATATACACAAGACCCATTTGCTGAGTTTCTAATTACATATAGACTGTTTGACACTGTTCAGTAGGTCACTAATGTTCTTTTCATTATTTTCCCAGTATCAATTTTCTTTGTTCTTCAGATCTCTCTTCATATTTCTCTAACACCCTCCACCCCCTTCCCTCTTTCCAAACTGCTTTTATGCCTATACAGTGACTTGGTTCATTTTGACTATGGCTATTTCAGTCCTAGAATTTTTATTTGACTATTTTTAGCGATTCTATTTTTTTTTTTTTTTTTTTTTTCATTTTTCTGAAGCTGGAAACAGGGAGAGACAGTCAGACAGACTCCCGCATGCGCCCGACCGGGATCCACCCGGCACGCCCACCAGGGGCGGTGCTCTGCCCCCCAGGGGGCGATGCTCTGCCCATCCTGGGCGTCGCCATATTGCGACCAGAGCCACTCTAGCGCCTGAGGCAGAGGCCACAGAGCCATGCCCAGCGCCCGGGCCATCTTTGCTCCATTGGAGGGAGGGGAAGAGAGAGACAGAGAGGAAAGCGCGGCGGGGGGGGGGGGGGGTGGAGAAGCAAATGGGCGCTTCTCCTATGTGCCTTGGCCGGGAATCGAACCCGGGTCCTCCGCACGCTAGGCCGACGCTCTACCGCTGAGCCAACCGGCCAGGGCCTTTTTTTTTGAGATTTCTAATTATGAGCATAGTCTTTTTATCTTTGAGCATAGTTGTAATAGTTGCTTTAAAATCTTTGTCCACTATATTCAACAACTGGGTCATCTGTTGATTCCTTTTAAGTATACTTTGTATTTTTCTGTTTCTTTATACATATGGTAGTTTTGATGTATGTCCTGGACAATATGATAAGTTGTAGAGATGCTTGATTTGGTATGATTCTCTGGAAACCTGTTTTTGTTCGTTTTAGCAGGCATTTAACTTGGCTACATTCAGACCTCAAATGCTGTGGCTTCTCTGTTGGAGAACAGCTAAAAATTTTTAACTCAATTTTATTATTCAGTGAGAGAAGGGGAGACAGAGACAAGACTCCCGCACGTGCCCCAACTGGGATCCACCCAGTAAGCCTACTAGGGTTTGATGCTCTGCCCATCTGAAGCATTGCTCTGTTGCTCAGCAACTGAGCTCTTCTTTGCACCTGAGGTGGAGGCCATGGAGCCATCCTCAGTGCCCAGGTCTAACTTGCTCCAATTGAGCCATGGCTACAGGAGGGGAAGAGAGAGAAAGAGCAAGAGAAGTGAGAGAGGGAGGGATGGATAAGCAGGTGGGCGCTTTTCCTGGGTTCCCTGACCAGGGACCAAACCTGGGACATCCATAAGCCGGGCTGGTACTCTACCACTGAGCCAACTGGCCAGGGCAAAATTTTTTATTTTTTAAATTATTTTTAGCTGTAGCTACTTGGAATATGTGTCATACATGTACAGAGGTTAGCCAGAGATTTGGACAGAATATATATGCAGATTTTAGTGTCATTTCTCTTAGGGTCCTGGGAATTTCTTTTCATACTTTCCAGCTTTTGAATTTGCTTTGAATTTTGTCCTTTGGTTCTTCAAGTAAGGCTGCACGTTTTTTTAGTTTTGGCTGTTCCACAAATCTGACTTGTGGCTTTAATGTTAAGAAAATGACAAGTTAGTGCTATTCTCTTTTTCTAAGTGTAAGTTATGCTCTACTTGTCCTTTGTTATTGGTTGCTCTCTAGTGCTATATTTCAAGTTTCTTTATGGGGACACATCAAATAGAAGCTCTTACTCCATCAATGTAAAAGAATTTTTTATTTTTTTACAGAGACACAGAAAGAGTCAGAAAGAGGGATAGTAGGGACAGACAGACAGGAACAGAGAGATGAGAAGCATCAATCATTAGTTTTTCATTGCGACACCTTAGTTGTTCATTGATTGCTTTCTCATATGTGCCTTGACCGCGGGCTACAGCAGACTGAGTAACCCCTTGCTTGAGCCATTGACCTTATCTCCAAGCTGGTGAGCTTTTTGCTCAAACCAGATGAGCCCGCGCTCAAGCTGGCAACCTTGGGGTCTCAAACCTGGGTCCTTCACATCCCATTCCAATGCTCTATCCGCTGCACCACCGCCTGGTCAGGCTAAAAGAATTTTATTACACATGTTAAAGGTTCTGAAAATTGTACTGTCTTTGACAAATAACATAGTCTAACCTTTACAGTTTATTTTTTTGTTTGTTTTTTGAGTTTTGCTTTTTGATAACAGAACCAGAGAAAGAGAGAGGGACAGATAGGGACAGACAGACAGGAAGGGAGAGACGAGAAGCATCAATTCTTCATCACGGCTCCTTAGTTGTTCAGTGATTGCTTTCTCATATGTGCCTTGACCGGGGCGGGGGGGTTACAGCAGAGTTAGTGACCCATTGCTCAAGTCATCAACCTTTGGGCTCAAGCCAACGAACATGGGGTCATGCTCAAGCCAGCCATCCTGCACTCAAGCGGTCAGCCTGCACTCAAGCTGGTGACTTTGGGGTTTCGAACCTGGGTCCTCTGTACCTAGTTTGACACTATCCACTGCACCACCACCTGGTCTCTTAACCCAACCAAATATCACAAAAGAAGAATCAGTCAAAAACTACTCTGACATAGCAGGTGTTTTTACTGTATTATTTAATTCAACATGAGATTGTGGGTCAAACAGTAGTATCTACTCCTATTTTCTCTAGTTGGTTTTCTCAAATATATTGTGAATCTTAATAGTTGAAGCTTATTTAGTCTCTGTTAATAAAGACAGTATATAGAAATTAGTTGATAAAAGATTGCCATTTTTTAAATCTAACTTTTTTTTTCCTTGACAGAGGAACAGATAGGGACAGGCAGGAAGGGGGAGAGATGAGAAGCATCAGTTCTTCGTTGTGGCTCCTTAGTTGTTCATTGTTTTCTCACATCTGTCTTGACTGGGGGACTACAGCAGAGCGAGTGACCTCTTGCTTAAGCCAGTGTGCCCTTTGGCTCAAGCCAGCGACCTCAGGGTTTTAAACCTGGGCCCTCTGTGTCCCAGTCTGACACTCGATCCACTGCACCACCACCTGGTCAGGCCTTTACAACATTTTAAGAAACTTTTTTCCCCCAGTTTTGTAACACTCCGAAAAAGTTTAAAATTTTATTGTGCTTCTTGCAGTTTTTTTTTCACATGTAAGCAGAAGGCTGTGTAGGTGCCTTGTAAAAGGCTGTTTTGATGACATCCCTATAAGAACCTAAAGCAATCCTGCTAAAAATGATTTCTGAGCTCCAGCTTTGAAATGGTCTAAAGAAAAATCAACAAAGAAATGTATCCACTTGACCACATTTTTCAGTGAGTTTTTTTCATTGGTGAGAGGAGCAGCGATGTCTTATGTTACCTGAAACTGTATTAACAATATTAGCTTATTTATCTTTTGCAATAAAGTGAAAACTAAGGGGGGGAGGGGTTGCTAATAGCACCAGTCTTTTTAACGGTTGAATAGAGTTTAGTTTCTGCTCTTTATCTTGGTCATCTCAGAACGTCTCTTTGAGATACCCATAAACTAGAAGTAAAGTACTGCGTATGGCAGGAAGTTTCAGTGATGGTCATGGGTTTTGTGGGCTTCATTTTCTTATTTATAAAATGATTAAGTTAAAAAAGATTACCTCTAGGGCAGTGGTAGTCAACCTGGGCCCTACCGCCCACTAGTGGACGTCCCAGCTTTCATGGTGGGCGGTAGCAGAGCAACCAAAGTATAAATAAAAAGATAGATTTAACTATAGTAAGTTGTTTTATAAAGATTTATTCTGCCAAACTTAGCAAAAATCTGACATAAAGTACTTGGTAAGTAATTATTATTATATGCTTTAACTTGCTGTAATTCTGCTTTATAAATTTTATAAAGTAAAGTTACTTCCCTACTTTATAAATCACCATTACTGTGGAACCAGTGGGCGGTTAGAAAATTTTACTAACAGAGATACAAAAGTGGGCGGTAGGTATAAAAAGGTTGACTACTCCTGCTCTAGAGTTCCCTCTAGTATCCAAAATACTTTTGGAAAAATACCATATAAAAATAGGGACTCTTTGGTACTATTCTTTCACTTTGGCATGCCACTTTTTCTTGGTTTGTGATCCTTAAGATTCCAATTCACTCAGAAGGTACGTGAGCTGATCGAGCTGATCGTATCACATCTAAACACTACTGCCTTGTCTTTGGAGGTCTCAGGCTTTGAGTTTTACTTCTTCCTGTCTTTTACCTCAGAAATGTTATGTGGCTTTTCCCCGAATGAGGGCCATTTTCACCTAGGTTTTGGATGGTGTTATGGACTAAGTGTGGCAATATTGCAGATGAGGCCTCTAAAGAAATAAGTTTAAGTGAATTCATAAGGGTGGGGTCCTGATTCTATAGGATTAGTGGCCTTATAAAAAGACATGCTAGAGGCCTGACCTGTGGTGGCGCAGTGGATAAAGCGTCGACCTGGAAATGCTGAGGTTGCCGGTTCGAAACCCTGGGCTTGCCTGGTCAAGGCACATATGGGAGTTGATGCTTCCAGCTCCTCCCCTCCTTCTCTCTCTCTGTCTCTCCTCTCTCTCTCTCTCTCTCTCTCTGTCTCCCCCTCTCCTCTCTAAAATGAATAAATAAAAAAAAAAATTGAAAAGACATGCTAGAGAGCTCTGTGAACACTCACTGAGTAAAGGCCATGTGAACACAGCATTTACAATGTAGGAAGGAGACTCTCATCAAAAACCAAATTGACACCTTGACCATGGACTTCTAGCCTTTAGAACTGTGAGAAAATAAGTTTCTGTTTAAGTAGCCAAGTCTGTGGTATTTTGATATGACAGCCTGAGCTGACTAATGCAGCTGGTAGGATTGTTAGGACTTTTCTAGTTAAGCATATCAGGAGTGGGGGTTAAGCAACAAGAGTAACAAATTTTACAAGGCACTTTTAGTTTTTTAACCTAAACTAATGAAATAACCTTCCTCGCAAGAATACCACCAAGTCATGGTCCCAAAGTAAAGGCTGCTTGCTCATTCTTTCATTAATCCACATGTCTAGGCCTCAGAACATTGTGGGTATTGTCTTAGTCTCTCTTTGCTATTTCTCTCCAACAAACACTTGCCCAATGTGTAGTTCATGAAACTTGGCTATGCCACCCCCAACTTGTCCTTGTGGTCATTTCCTATTTGGTTATGCCTCCTTACTCCTGAAAGGCACCTGTGTCTGAGTCATAGTATTCGCTCTCACCCCCGCCCAGATTATTTAGCTGTACATGAGAATGTCCGTTCCAGCAACTCAGGATGAGAGTTCTTTGGCCTCTTCAAATTTTCAGTGTTTCATGTCATATCAACATCTTATTTGCATGGTCATAGTCTGTGCCTAATTCAACATCTGAAAATGAACCATAGAAATGTATAATAAAAACTTTATTATACCATCTTTGGCTACACATTCTTGCTCATCCAGTTTTTAAAATTTTCTTCCACCTTACCTTTCACCTCATTTAAACCTCCAGAACTTGAATCTCTTTTTGTCCATACATCCCTCTTCTGGCCTATCATTGTTACCTTGCCTAGACCCCAGTGTGTGACCTTAGAACTTCCCACCAGCATCCTCAACTACTGGTCTTCTCCATTTTTCTCCTACCACTGTCCAGCCAATCCTTAAGCTTGAATGAGTCCAACCATGTGCCTCATTCACTCCTAACGGACTGGCCCTGCTGAGTGATACAATTTTGCTAGTCAGTGCTCCCACAGTTCCACAGTCTCCAGTGTAGCCTGGGCCTTCAAGAGCAGTTGACTTCTAGAGCAGAGGGCTGAGTTAATCATACTCATCTGTTAAAGTTCTATTAGTTTGCTCATTAATTTGTTAATTTCCTTTTTATCTCTATCCTCCACTCCTCCTACTCATAAGCAGCCACTTTTATTGTATACTTTATTTGAATGTAATTTTACAATGTGAATATATTATTGTGACCATTTATTTTTAATTCACACAACTGATTTTATGTTATGGATTCATTCTTGTTCTCACTTTTTTCTCCAAGGACTACATTTTAAGATTGATTTGTGTAGCCATATGAATATGAACCTCTAAGGGACTGTTTCTATCAGCTCCTTAATATTCCTAATGTGCATCCAACACTTTTCATCCTTTCCCCTACTGATAAACACCCAGTTTGCCTCCAACTCTGCTACCACCAACAATAATACAATAATGAATTTCCTCATATATCTACTAATGGATGTGAGAATAATCTCACTGGGCTATATTCAAGGGGAAAAGTTGCTGGGTCATTCATTTATTTTAACCAAATTGTGCCAGATTACTCTGTATTGTTCTAATGTACCTTGTATCAGTGGGTAAGGTTTATATCTATTATCTATCTCTGACTCTATATTGAGTCAGATGTTATATCTACTGCTACAGGTTTCCTAACTTCACTTTGGTTCATATTTGCCTGGCATATCTTTTTGTCCATTGTTTATGCTCACCTTTGTGTCTTTTTGTGCTCAGTGGCTATTGAAGACAACATTTTATATTTTTTAATTCAATCTGAGTCTCTGTCCTTTAGTTGGTGAATTAAAACATTTAATGCAATTATATTAAAACCAGTTTGATCTCACTGTTTCATTGCATTGGACTCTTACCTGTTACTCCCAATTTTCTATCGTCGATATAAAATCCATCATTGCTGGGTTAAAATTTGTATGTACTATTTTTATTATTTTTGTTAACTTTAATTTACAAACCATGCTCATATTTATTTATCTTAACTCAAACTTAACAATATTGTGTATCAATATCTGTGACAGATTGGGGAATGTGCTCTTCAAATCTCTATAAGAAAGAACTTGCTTTGTGTGGAGTGTGATTAGCTGACACAGCTGTTAGCTTCTTAAGGCTCTGCCTCATCATTCAGACTGACATGCTCCTCTTTTCAGGGTAGCTCTCCATCCAGTTGTACAGAGACCTCAGCCATTTGTGCCCTCTTTGGACTCCCCTAGTAGGAGGTCCTTGCCTTGGGGCTCTGCTTTGATCTGGTAGAGACTTTGTCAGGCTTGCTTCATGGTCTAGAATTTCCCCCTGACAAATACTGCTTCTTCCCCTTTTCTTTCACAGCCTTTTACATTTCAAACTCTCTGTTTCCTGGAAAAACCCATTGTGCAACAATTGATAACAGGAGTAGTCCAAGAAAGCAGCCGTAAGATAAGAACATCAGATTTGCCGCTGGTTCTCTCACCACTCCAGTCGGTGGTGCGCAGACAGATCCTGGTACGACATGGCTGACTGATTGATAATACTTTCGTTGCTGGTGAACTGGGATGGTGTGCTGACTGATGGATGGAATGCATTGGTCAGTGTGATTATTCAGGAGTTTAAAATATCAGAAGGAATGATAAATACAGAGATACAGAATTGGATTGTTGTTAGTAAATTGTATTGGCACTGAAAGTAAATTAACAAGTGACTGCAAACTAATAGAGCTAGTCTCTTTGGTTGCATGTGAGTGTGTTGTTGGCTTGAGGGCAATATCTTGGGATATGCAATTTAACATCATGATAGGGGCTCCAGAAGAGGATGCAAACTTGCCACTAGGGTGGTTTCTAGAAGCTGGCAAAAGTAGTGGCCCACATGGTGAGGCTGATATGTCTATATTGCCATGACAGGCATTAGGGGAAAGGTACATCCCTGGCCAAATAGCTCAATTTAGAGCTTCATCCTGCAATGCAGAGGTTGCCAGTTTGATCCCTGGTCAGGGCACATACAAGAATAGATTGATGTTCCTGCCTCTTTCCCATCCTCTCGCTAACATTCATAAATAAAAATTTTAAAAAAGAAAGAAAAAAGGCCCTGGCCGGTTGGCTCAGTGGTAGAGCGTCGGCCTGGCGTGCAGAGGTCCCGGGTTTGATTCCTGGCCAGGGCACACAGGAGAGGCGCCCATCTGCCTCTCCACCCCTCCCCCTCTCCTTCCTCTCTGTCTCTCTCTTCCCCTCCCGCAGCGAGGCTCCATTGGAGCAAAGATGGCCCGGGCGCTGGGGATGGCTCCTTGGCCTCTGCCCCAGGCACTAGAGTGGCTCTGGTTGCGGCAGAGCGACCTCCCGGAGGGGCAGAGCATTGCCCCCTGGTGGGCAGAGCGTCGCCCCCTGGTGGGCGTGCCGGGTGGATCCCGGTCGGGTGCATGCGGGAGTCTGTCTGACTGTCTCTCCCCGTTTCCAGCTTCAGAAAAATACAAAAAAAAAAAAAAAAGAAAAAAGAAAGAAAAAAGCACAAAAGGGTAAGGAAAATGGACATACTGAAATTGGATATTTGAGTCCAGAAGACTTATCAGAAGATTATGTTTCAAAAGTAGGCTTGAAGGACACATTTACCATGAGCATCAGGAATGAGCAGGTGGAGGGTCACCAGCCTCAAGTAGTTCAGTGATGGCTCTCCTCTGGAAGCCAGGGTTGATAGTGGGAGAAGCTATCACAGAACTTGTCACAGTGATGGCAAGTATGATGATAGCACGCTGAAGTATAGAGGCCAAATGGTGGCGCTTCACTGCCAGAAAGTGGGGTCATCATTATTAAAGTAGCCACCAAACATGGGATAGCAGCTAAGGGAGTTTGACCAGTTCAGAATTATGGAGATCCTCAGCACCATCAGGCATGAGCAAGCAGAGGCCCTACTGTGGGCCACAAGCTTTAGAGACCTTCCTGGTAATATTTTCAAGTCTTCTGGTGCCTACGACTAGTTGGACTGGGACTGCCATCCAGGCAAGAGGATACACCAAGACTAGACCAGGACCCTCTGGGCTCCAGTTCCTATTTCTCTCCTTTGAGAGCTCTTGGGCCCTGTAGCCTGCATGAATCAACCAGATGCCCTGAGACATTTGCTCAGAGCCCTACTCACCTAAGGTTTGGCCCTGGCAGAGATGGTTCACCACCACAGCCTTCAATCATTTCTTTCATCTATTATGGTTCTAGTGTTTTTTGTTAGAAGAAAAAAGTTTTTGAAGTAAATATTTTATACCCATTCTAATGAGAGCAGAGATTATTATTTGTTTTATTGGTTTCCTTTGTAAATCAGTGTACTTTCTTATGCAGCCTAAACTTAAATGAATTTCAAGGACTTGGAAAGGATCTCTCTGTCCAGTGAGCTCTGGTTAGTGGAGGAAAGGCCAGGTTTGATGAAGCAGACCCAGTACCTGGGCAAGCATAAGACCTGGGTATTCTTTGTGTACTACTTTAACAGACATCTTTCTTGCTCTCATAAATGGAGGAAGTTTCTAGTATTCTCCAAGTTTCTGTAATAAAGATGGAAGTAATGAAGGTCTGGTGGTGGGACAACAAAGGAAAGGGTTATGTTCATACTCTGATCCATAATATTGACAGATATCACCTCTTCCTCTGAGCTCCCTCCTCTCCAAATCATTTTCATTCACTGACATTGGCCTCAAGTACATATTGATCTGAGTACTTGACACCAGGGCACATATGACCAATTGGCTTAACCTTCTGTAAAATTCCATAGGTCTTTCTGTTATTAAGATTCAGATGCTCTTTTAAATTTAGGCCAGCTACCTATGTGCTCCTCTTAATGGCCTCAGGGACTCAGCCTCATTTTCTTTTTTCCTTTTCTCCTAAAAAAAAAAAATAACATTTATCCTTCCCCGCATTATTATAAAGGCAGTATCTGTTTACTGGAGAAAAATCAGAACATATAGAGACACCAATAATTAAATAATTTATAAACCTATTTTCATTTTGATATATATATTTTCTAAACTTTCATTATGCATGAGTATCGTATGCTTGTGTATAAGTGAATATATATATGTAAGTCTATTGGAGTCCATGATAGAATGAACACACACACTATAAAATTGACCACAGTTGTTTTATAACCAGTATCTGTTCTTTACTTTTCAAATTATTATTATTATTTTTGATTTCATGTATCATTTTTAATGGTGGCCTAGAATACCATTATATGGTAGTCCTCCCTTATCTAGAGGGCTCACATTCCAGGACGCCCTGTGGATACCTGAAGTCACGGATATCAAACTCTATGTATAGTATGTTTTTTCCTATTTACCCATTCATACCTATAGTAAAGTTTAATTTATAAACTAGGCACATTAAGAGATTAACAACAAAATAGAAGCATTATAACAATATACTGTAATAAAATTTATGTGAATATAATCTATTTCAGCAAACTAGCATAAATTTCTTTTTCCTTCACAATGTCAAGACCAATGTCTTTCTTACCATCAATTTTAGTAGCTCAGCATATGACTTTTTCTTACTAAGTCAGGAACTTTCATCTTTTCACCTAAAGAAGCCCTCCTCAGCTTCTCTTTGGCACATCCGAATTGCTAGCATCACTACTCTTGAGCTCTGGGCCTCTGTTGAGCCGAGTAAACAACAAGCACTCCGTAGGGATAGTTGGTCTGATAAAGGAGATGGCTGCAGTGATTGACAGATGGGGAGCATATACAGTGTGGGGATGGAGAGTAGGAGGGCATGAGATTTCATCACACTAAGAGTGGCTTGCATTTTAAAACATGAATTGTTTATTTCTGGAATTTTCTATTATATTTAATATTTTTAGACTGTGGTTGACCATGGGTAACTGAAACTGTGAAAGCAAAACCATGGATAAGAGGAAACTACTGTACCACAATTTCTTCTGCTTCTAGTCTGGACATTTTGGGTTCTTAGTTTTTTGGGGGGAGGGGAGCGGTTCCTAGATTTTTTGAACTATATTAATACTGCTGTGACAAATATTCTTATACCCAAAACTTTGTGCGTATCTTCATTTTCAGTTCCTGCAAGTGAAATTCTGGGTCTGATAGTATAAATATATATATTTGTATTTTTCTGAAGTTGGAAACGGGAAGGCAGTCAGACAGACTCCCACATGCACCTGACCGGGATCCACCCGGCATGCCCACCAAGGGGCGATGCTCTGCCCATCTGGGGCGTTGCTCTGTTGCAACCAGAGCCATTCTAGCGCCTGAGGCAGAGGCAATGGAGCCATCCTCAGCACCCGGGGCCAACTTTGCTCCAATGGAGCCTTGGCTGCGGGAGGGGAAGAGAGAGACAGAGAGAAAGGAGAGGGGGAGGGGTGGAGAAGCAGATGGGTGCTTCTCCTGTATGCCCTGGCTGGGAATCGAACCCGAAACTCCTGCATGCCAGGCCGATGCTCTACCACTGAGCCAACCAGCCAGGGCCAGTATGTATATTTTTGTTATATATTATATTTACTTCCAGAAGGCTTGAAAAAAGTTTTACTCCTACCTGAAGTTTAAGAGGAAATCCTTGCTACCACTCTCTATCATTAAAAGATACGTGATCTGATAAGCCCCAAATGGTATCTCCCTTTCTTTATTAAAGCTCTGGCCATTTACTGTCTTCTGGAGACCAGAGTACCTACCACAAATAGCGGCAGAACAGAAAGCAGCCTATCTTTATGGCATATCCATGCCATGCTGGGTATTGTGCTAAGTTCTGGGGATGCTTAAATAAATACAGCACAGTTGCAGTTCCCTTTTATTTGTTTTGAAGGGAACTGGAGGGAGGGGAATGCATTAAGGGTGATGATGTGAAAGTGCTACGGGAACACTCAGTTGGGAAGTGAAGTCAGACGTGACTGTTAGGTGCCACAGACCAGCGTGGCTCCTAATAACGGTGCGGAATTAAGGAAACACACTTTGTCAAAACAAAACCGATGGGACCGGGAGGACTCCTCAAACTGCCTGGCAGTATCCGAGTGCCTCATAGCTCCAGTTTGCTTTATTATATAGACATATGCAAATCAAGGACCCTGATACAAAGTTGCACATCAAAGGATAAGACAGGAACTCTCCCAAGGCAAAAACAGGATACATTAGTGAAATTTACAAACATCTGAAACAAACAAAGAGTCAGAGGAAGGGCATGTATATTGCTTCCTGCAACCCAAGGAAGCAAGTGGAGTGGGTGCAAATACTCAGCATCAAAGCCAAATATGGAGATGGAGGGGGGAGAACTTAGCCTTTTGCTAAGCCTTGAATCTATAATGGCTTTTTGCCATTAATGGTCCACAACATATCCCCCTTTTCTTTTTAATTTGTGTGCTGAGATTTGCACTCATCTGATTTTCTAATTTGGAGGCAGATGGAAAAAATACAGAACAAACACAAAATTAGTATAGCCAATGCTAACAGATACCCAAAAACAAGTATACTAATACATCAAAGTGATTAAAGCCTTTAAGCAAACTCTTTAAGCTAATACAACAAGAATCTATAAAAGAATAATGTCCTTAAAGTGTTCACCAAGTCCAAGTTGGCACCAACACCATTCCAAATCTCTGCAAATGCAACTCAACCCCAGTTCAGTCCATCAAAAACTGTCACAGGAGCAGGAGTCCAGGAAAAATCCACATTCAGGAAAAGTCCACATGGCACTGGAATTGCCGTCACACTTCCACACTCTGCAGTTAGCGTCAAAGTTCCAATGACCGCTGCTCTCAGCTGGCAATGACCCAGGTAGACTGGAAAAGCCATCTGCAGCACGCATGAAGATGGAGCTTCTGTTTTCTTTAAACTGGAAAGATGAACCCAGGGGTCCTATACTGGAGCTTTACAGCCATGGGGTGGTGAGGAGAACCTTGGGATACACTAAGCTGGGTGGCAGAGGTAAATTTGTAAGTTGGCAAAAAAGGAAAAAAGGAGCTCTGAATTAGGAGTAGATCCTAGCCTAAAATATGAGTGGGGCATTGAGTCAGGAGGAATAAAAGAAAGACTATATATTAAACAAAGCAGCAGAAAACAGGACTATCAATACCCACAACAGAGATCTTCGAGGGAAGAATAAAAAACCTGAATATTCAGGCAAGACATAGTTAAATGGCCCTTGTGTAAATGAGACCAGTCTACCAGCTACTTGGAAGAAATACCCCAGGCTCATCCACAGTGTCATAGATGGGGCCGACAACCCTGGGCACCTTTTAGCCTTCAGTGGCAAATCCCAGTATTTTGGGCAAGGTTAGGTCACAGGTGGCTGGAGCAGGGCTGGAAGAGACTGAACCCTCCCTTAGAGGAGTGAGAGGGAAGCCTACCTTCCAGTGTGTCTCTTCTTCCTCACAGCAAAGGCATGTAAGCCTGGCAGGCTTTGGCTCAAATGACCATTCTTCCCACTACTGAAGCAGGGCCCTGATGAAATTCCAGTTGGAGCATTGGAGCCTTTGAGGGCATATGCCAAGAGCTAGTATTTAACCTGATCTCCTTTGGGCTTTTTCTGCCTCTTGGTACCTTAAAAGCCATGCTCAGAAGATCTCGCTGAGGGGCTTGAGGGTCCCTATCTTCCTATATATCTGGAGCTATTCGGAAAAGGACAAAACAGTGTTATTAGCTGGAATCAAATAGAAGAGGGTAGAAGTTTGCAGGACAAAAAAATTTGGCATCTCTTGTACATCAGCATTCAAAAGAAATTGTTTGAAGTAAAAAGCATGATAGGGTAGACCTGCAGGAGCTCCAGGACATGACTTCCCCCCCTTTCTTTTTATATTATTTACAATTGATCTTCAAGCAAATGTTAAGCACACTTTACAATACTTTGACTTCAAAGACTGCAAGAAATTCTTGACTTTGTTAACTTTTAACAAAAATAGAGTAAATGCACCTTCAAGCAACATTCCCACACTTATCAAAACACCCCCCTTAATATTAATTAATAGGCACCTTAAAGAGTACATATCAAAACTGAAAAATCCCAGTGTGATCTTCATTATTCTCTTATAGTAAAAAAAAATCTTTACACTTTTATTATGTAAATCTATGCTGCTTTAAGCCTTTCACTTGTGGCCTGGAACAGCCTGGCCAAACCAGCAAGTCTTTTGGATCCAAAATGAGCGTGCTTTACTTATTCCTAACAAAATTATATTTATATAGGGAAATGAAATTATCCCCATTTTATTTTCAATACTAGAGCTGGCATTTCCAAAATTATTATTATTATTATTACTTTTCATGTAAGGACTTAATTCAGGCCTTATAAACAAAAACAGACATTAAACAAAGACTTCACATACAATCACACAAATCAAGAGTGAAACCCGGGGTTTTAGAGATTAAACTATGGCCTGTTTGATCTTAAGTAGGGCTACCTTAATAGGAATGTAATAAAGATATATACTAAACAGAGATCTCTCTCGAAAAATCTCAAGACGGCCGTATGAGATTTCTGTTCAGCAACACCCAAATCATACCCCCCTTTCACTCTCTTTTCAAGCAATGGAGCAGGAAAGAAATAAAATGATCTAAAACATTAAAAAAATTAGATAATAATAATTGAGAAAGGGAAGAGAGCATAGTAAGTCTTATGAAATTGCTCTTGTGAAGTGAGTCTCTCATCTAGAATCATGGTGTCTCACCAGTCATTCAGGGATCCACCAAGGAGCTTCAGCAGACCTAGGAAAAACACACACATATCCTTGGCCCCATAAGAGAACAGGGTCTGGCCCTTGACAGATTCCTGTGCGTGGGTCCCTCCATTGCACTTCAGGGAAGGCTTTCCTTACAGGGTTCCAGAGTCTCTCTGCTGTTGAATGACCCTGTACCATCAGTATTCAAAAAATTTAAAGTAAAAAGAGCATGACAAAGATTTGCAGGAGTTTCCTAATACTTAGGTTGCTATTTGGCTCCTAACTCTGAACACACCTCACAATGTACTAACCAAATCAGTAAGTCTTAAAGATCTACATTCTATTCTATTTAAATTTAAGTGAGTGCTCCTTACAAGTTCTAAAAACATTTTATTTTTTCCAGCATTTTCAATTTTTGCATGCAAAAAAACCCTTAATTCAGGCCTTAAAAACAGACACATTTTGACAACATTAAACAAAGACTAAACAGAAACAAGAATTAGATGAACCAGACAAACCAGGGAGAAACCCGGGATTTCAGAGCACATCCAGATTAGAAAGATGCCTGCCTGATATTAGTCAGGCATTTTCTGACAGAGGGACTGAAGGATGTGACTAAACAAAATCTCCCCAAGAAAATTTGCTCTCGGCAGCTGCTGGGATATTTTCCATAGTCAGATCCAACACAGGTCCCCTGCCTCAACCTCCAGGCAAAGAACAAGAAAGAAACAAAATTATAGTTCAGAAGATCATAGTTAAAACATTAAAGAAAATCAGATCATGACAGGAAAAGCTGTAACTTTCCTAATAACTGAATCTCCTATCCATTCTCAAATTCTATAGTTGCTGTAACTGGTGGCTCAGGTTGACTATGCTGAGATTTTTCTCCTACTTCAACAGCCCCTTCATGAAAGTCCAAATTCCACAGCAAATAATCACTATCGGAGATACAAGCACAAGCAATCACCTTCCAGTCATTTGGGGGAAGAGCCTTTGTACTAATAATATCTGATAAACCAAGTGAAAAGTGGGCAGTAGGCCCATACTGAACACAAGCAAGTTTAAGCTCTTTCAGAGTTCTAAAAGGTACAGGTTTATATTCTTGCACTAGTCTCCCTGTATCATCTTGTCTTTCTACAACAGGAAAATGGGTAAAGCCATCATCTATTGTTTCCCCTACATTTCGAGCCTGGTCTGTAGATTGTTGGAGAGGGGATTTTCCAGAATTTGAGCTATAGACTCCGCAATCAGCCCGATAAGGGAACGGAGGAGCAGAGAGTTGAATGTAGGAAGAAGCTGAGGGCAGCGGAGGCCCCGCGGCTAAGGCAGCCATAGTCACGGATTTTTCATCCCCCCTGTCATCCTCAGACTCCAAGTTATCCTTGTATTCACATCCCTCTTTTTCCAGCTCACCCTGATACTCTTCAGACAACGATTTGTCTTCATACAAAAACATTTCTACATAAAGGTCCCTTACTTTTGACCCTATCTGTCCCATATTCTTTTACTCCCAACTACACTTTCCCCAAAAACTTTCTTTACTCACTGTGTGCACTTCACTTTGGGGAGTTCCGTCAACTTCCTTCAGTTTTAGTTTCTTTGTACTCATACTCAAGTCGTCTGTTCGGGTGCCACTTGCTGTGGACCAGCATGGCTCCTAATAACGGTGCGGAATTAAGGAAACACACTTTGTCAAAACAAAACCGATGGGACCGGGAGGACTCCTCAAACTGCCTGGCAGTATCCGAGTGCCTCATAGCTCCAGTTTGCTTTATTATATATACATATGCAAATCAAGGACCCTGATACAAAGTTGCATATCAAAGGCTAAGACAGGAACTCTCCCAAGGCAAAAACAGGATACCTTAGTGAGATTTACAAACATCTGAAACAAACAAAGAGTCAGAGGAAGGGCATGTATATTGCTTCCTGCAACCCAAGGAAGCAAGTGGAGTGGGTGCAAATACTCAGCATCAAAGCCAAATATGGAGATGGAGGGGGGAGAACTTAGCCTTTTGCTAAGCCTTGAATCTATAATGGCCTTTTGCCATTAACGGTCCACAACAGTTAGGTCTGAGTGTTAACTCAGTATCTGAGTTAAGACAAACCAAGCAGAATTATGAGTTAACCAGGCATAAAACTGAGTTTCCAGACAGGAGTAATAATCTGTGTCAAGACAAAAATGTCTGAAGCATTCAGTGGCCTTGTTGGAACAGCAAGAAGCCTGGACTTGCCAGGGCCGGGTGCAAAGGTGGGGGAGCGCCAGTGCGTGTGAGCAGACAGCTGCCCAGTCTGTCTTATGGAGAAGGTGGCTGCCAGCATTTAGGGTCCTTTTCTTGTGGGTGGGGAGAAGTACAGGAAGGTGTTTAGCAGAGTCACCTGATTAGATCTGTGTTTTGGTGAAGTAGCTGGATGCTATGTGGAGGGTTAGTTGGAGGGGATACCAACTAGATGATGGGAGACTACCTAGAAGTCTAGTGCGTTAGTCTGCCAGTTCACTCACTCATGGGAGGAGCGTGGGTGAAGAGGAGGGGGAATTTCTATGATCATGTTCGTGATAGTAGTCGGATTTGGGCTATTTGCGGTGTCCATTATGAGAGAGATGGAATGTTCTGGCTTAGGCCATCTGGCTGAACAGTGGGGCCATTTTAGTTACAGAATCTCTTTGGTTCAGCATTCCCAATCCTCTCCTTTGTCTTAGGGTGCCACTCCCATACTGTATGAATGCATTATGTGGTTTTGTCATACAGGGGAAGAAAAATAACTTCCATGGAGTTGGAAAAGATAAGAGAAAAGTGAACAGAGTGCTCAAGAAGTCGGAGGAGTTAGAAATTACAATTAGGCCGAAGATAATAATGGTGAAAAAAAGAATACAATAAATGGAGTTGATGAATATGTTTATTACCTTGATTGTGGTGATGGTTTTGTGGGTGTGTACATATCTCCATACTCAGCAAATTTTATACATTAAATACACTCAGAGTTTAGTGTATCCCTTATACCTCAATAAAGGTGTTTTACAAAAACAAACCAGTAAGAGTTTGGATAACATGGACAAGAATTTGCTCATAAAGTGCTGAAATATCAAATTAGGAGCTAACCATAAATATATAAAATGGGAAATTTATGACCATAAAGTTTAATAAGTATATTTTGTGACAAGTGGAGGTAGACTCTGAAAATATTAGGAGAGTCAAAGTTTAAGTCACAAATAAGATACTTCCAGACTGCAGTTTGGGGATGGCCATACACCTGTACAAGTATAGGCGTGACAGCCCTACAGATGCCGACAGCTGTGGAAAAACATCCTGGTTTGAGTGTTTTGGGGCAATGTCCTGAAAGACCACAAGGTGGTAATGTCATTTCACAAGTCCGTCTTTCACATGGGCTGCTTCCTCTTTTCCTTTTTGTGTTTATGCCTTAATTTCTCTGCATTTCAATCCTTTTAATTTTTCTGCCTTTTCTGACTTCTGTATCTTCCCTTCAAATTTTTTTTCTCTCTTTCATTTCTCATCTTATCTCCTTAACTGGCCACCATTAGAACTAATGCACTTCCCGCCATTATTCACTGAATAGAATTTTGTTTTGTTGCTAAACAGAATTTATTATAGAAAAATTGAAATCAATATGAAAGTATACAAATGGTATAATGAATTTCTATGTACCTATTGTAGCAAAACCAGTGACAGTATACAGACATTCTCCACACCAAAGTTCAAAGTTAAAGGAGTTTTTTATTCAAAACATATGACCTCATGGAAACCTAAGTCAGTCATTCAAATCATGCAGCCCCGAACACAGTTTGAGGTTAGCTTTTAAAGACAAAATTATACACTGGGGAATGGGGAAGCCTAACAGTAAAACAAACAAACAAACAAACAAACAAACAAAAAACAACAACAACAGTGAAACAAGCTTTTTACCAATATTTATTTATAAGATTAATCCAAGGAGAAACATTCTGGGAACATCTGCAATCTTGCAGAACTATCCCAAGGCCACAGCCTGGGAAACCAGCCGTAAGGCCAGGGATAGGGAGTCTTTTAGAAAAAAATGTAAGTTCTGCTGAAAGTCTCTTTGTTTTAGAGAAAGTAAGTTCTGTTAAAAGTTACTTATGCTAGGAACTTTTCTTTTCTACATTTCACCTATCACCTCACTGCAAATTTATCAATTTATAACCAATTTTATTTTAACTATATATCTCCACCTACTTCCCTGCTTCCAATTTTATTTTATTTTATTGCATTGATATGGTTTTAAGTGTCCCCCTCAATATAACACCCTCTATACACAGTATTGTACCTCACCACCCATTTTATTTTGAAGTGAGTTCCAGTTTATGTATAGATATGTCTGTGTATATCTCTCATTACAAGGTCTCTTAAACATAACCATGATGCCAATATTGCTCTTAAAATGTTAAAAAAAATCCTTAATATTACAAAATCTGCTTGATGTTCCAGTGTCCAATTTCTCCTTAATAATAGTTAAAATTATTTTTTAATTTGTCTGTTGGAATCAGAATTCAAATAAAACCTACACATCCATAATTACTTGAATTTTTATATTTCTTTAGTATACAGATTCCTGCTTTCTCTTTCTCTTTTTCAACTTGCAATTTATGTGTTGAGTGAACTAAGTTATTTTTTCTGTAGTTTCTAACAGTCTAGATATTTGTAATTGCTGTCAATTTTTAAAATGGATAGTGAAACATTTTTTAATTTCCCAAACAAGAAAATATTACAGAAAAGGTAATTGCTTACTTTGTTTTTGTTGGTGAGCTTCTGACCACTTCTGGAAAAATAATTACACATCTTACAATTTTTGACCCCAGTATTCAAACTCAGGTGGACTATCTGTACAGATCAGATCATTACTTTTTTTGCCTCTAATATATCTTTTTTTCTCTCTGTTTCAAACCTTACTACTCCATTTGTTTTTGTGTCTTGGTCTCACTGTCCTAAAATGATTCCTTGCCCAATTCCAAGCAAGGGCTGTGGGTGGAGCGCAGAGCGCATTCCTAGCAGCTGTGGCTGATGCAATGCTGTGAGAACACTCCAGCTCCCAGAATCCTCCTGGGCATACCCAGGAAGAGAGCTCACCTGCTATAAGGAAGTGACTTAGTGCCAACCATGCAGCCCCCTGATCTTTTCAGCCATTGGCTATGAAGGACGTGCTGTTACATCCTATTGGCTGAACCCATGTATATAAGCTAGCTTACTTCTTGAGTAAAGTAGATCTGCATCACTGAACCTGTTCCCCAGAGTCAGGTCTTTGCGTCTCTGTCATCCTCACCCCCAGCAGGACTTGTCCACAAAGGGCAACCTCATGGTGTTGGGCAGGTTTGGCCTTGCACAAGGATATTTCGCTCCAGGGGAGGGGGCACTCTGCCTGCCAGTCCTTGTGCTGTGGTGCGAGGTTGCCACTACTCAAGAAGTGCCTTTCTCTAATTTGCAGAATAGGCTGTTAGCTTTATCCTCTAGGCTGTGAACTAGCAGTAGCCTCTTCCTACCTCCCTAGTCAATTTCAACAGTTTGCATTCAGTATTTACCTCCCTGCCCCAAGGTGTTCCCTCTAAGTATTCTAATGATTATCTAGTTTCCGATTACAAATGACCTATCTTCTTTCTTCTGTTTACCTGGACATAGCTGACAACACAACTGATCACCCTGAGCTGTGCCAGGCTCTGCTTTTCAAGACTCCCCCCATGATGTTTTCAGGGGCACCATTCTCTCTCCATTCTCTTAACTTTCTTAAAGTTTGTCCTTTTTTCTTTTGCTGGCTTTTCTAATCTCTTAAATTTTGTAGTTGCTCTTGGGTTCCCTGATCCTGTCCTGTCTCTCCCTCCTTGCTCTGCCTGGTTTTATCTAGTGCCATGGCTTCAGCACTGTTTCTTAACTCTTCACTGATTACAAATCTCTAAAACCAGTCCCAGCTTTTCTCTTGCACTCCACTCCTAAACTTGAAACAGCTTTCAACATATGTTTGGGATCCTGTAGACACTTAAAACTGTTCTGTCATGTAAATCCTTGATCTCCTTTACCGTCCATTCAGTTTCCCTAGCTAAAAATTTTAGTCATCTAACATTCTAATCTATGGTTCTCAAAGTGTGTGCCAAGGAGTACTGGTATGCCCTAGAAGATTTCCAGGTGTACCCTATGGTATTTCAGAGAAATATGTGCCTGTTGGGGACCAAAAAACCAACAGGGTTTTTGGAGTTTAGATGTTTGGGAGACAGAGGTGTGGGGAATTGGATATAAGCTGACAGTCTGCCCAACCCCCTACCTCACTTGCCTAATTAGGTTGCAAAAGACTTTTAAGCTGTAGTGCTGAATTGTTTACACTATCTCCCATGTTCCCCCAAAAGACTGGAGGCAAGTTTCTTCTATCCTTTGGCGTAAAATTAAGATTTGTTGGCCTGACCTGTGGTGGCGCAGTGGATAAAGCATCAATCTGGAAATGCTAAGTCATCGGTTCGAAACGCTGGGCTTGCCTGGTCAAGGAACATATGGGAGTTGATGCTTCCAGCTCCTCCCCCCTCCTCTCTCTCTCTCTCTCTGTCTCTCTGTCTCTCTCTCTCTCTCCTCTCTAAAAATGAATAAATAAAATAAAAAAAAAAGATTTGTTAATGGCCTCACTTTGCCTTATAAATAAAGCAAGATGCGGTTTTTGGGTGCACTTTGTTCTTGCCAGCAGCAATTACAGGGCCCTCCTCACCCCATGTTTTCTTTTTTTTTCATTTTTCTGAAGCTGGAAACAGGGAGAGACAGTCTGACAGACTCCCGCATGCGCCCGACCGGGATCCACCCGGCACACCCACCAGGGGCACGCTCTGCCCACCAGGGGGTGACGCTCTGCCCATCCTGGGCATCACCATGTCATGACCAGAGTCACTCCAGTGCCTGAGGCAGAGGCCACAGAGCCATCCCCAGCGCCCGGGCCATCCTTGCTCCAATGGAGCCTTGGCTGTGGGAGGGGAAGAGAGAGACAGAGAGGAAAGCGCAGCGGAGGGGTGGAGAAGCAAATGGGCGCTTCTCCTGTGTGCCCTGGCCGGGAATCGAACCCGGGTCCTCCACACGCTAGGCCAACGCTCTACCACTGAGCCAACCGGCCAGGGCCCCCATGTTTTCTTAATTCCACACCATTCCCACTCGGAACCTAAAATTACTAGCTGCACTGGTTTGCAGCATGTGCCCAGATATAAAAATAAATGTGGTTACTCTATTATACCATTTCATTATGGAAATACTGCTCTTTTTATTAATACATAATTATTATATTTATTACTAACACATCATTATATTATTTTTAGATAAATAGATCCAAATAAAATGAATAGATTTCTCAAAAAGAAGCATAATATTAAAGTATCTCATTTTGGAAGTGAGCAAAAGTTAAGTGTAAATAAAATAAGACTTGATGGCTGATGGGCAGAATTTAATTTATAACATTTTCCATCACTTAACACTGAACAATACAACTGGATTAGAAACCCATTTATGGAAGCTTCAAGTGATTTTGGTTTAACATTAACAAGAAGAACTGGCAGCTATATCCGCTGATCATGGATTGATGATTAAACATAAGGAATTGTCTCTTGAAGCCTTTTGGATTTTTATAAAAGAAGAATATGTGGCAATATCTAAAAAAGCTTAGAACACTTTACTATAATTTTCAACATTCTATTTATGTGAATTAGAATTTTCTACCCTCAACACAATTAAGAGTAAAAAGAGAGGAATTCTTCAATGTATTAATGAGGAAATGAGAATTTGCCTTTCAAATATATGCCCAAACATTGAAGAAATCACTAGGACACAGGCTTATGTTTCTCATAAACACAAGAATAAAAAAACAACACATTTGCACTGGAACCTGCTGAATTTACTAAATCTTACTAAGAATGTATCTATATATATAAAATGATAACTTTTTTGTTATTTTTAAAATGTTTTAACCCCTCTTTTTTATGAATTCTAAAAAGCATAACTCAAAATATGTAACATAAAAATGTTTTTTGGAGAGACCTGAAGATGGCAGCAGAGTAGGCGGACGCCCAGACGCCTAGCTTTCACCACTAAACTGGAATACAAATCAATTTAGGAAAAATCAGCATTAAAAACCAACTCTGGACTACAAGAACAGCTCTCAAAAACCAAGGAGCAAAGAAGTCACAACAAACCTGGTAGGGAGCGCCTGAATCTCCCCTACTTACAGGAACGGAGGGAGGGGAAGTGAGGCTAAGATCCCAGAGGGGACCTCATCCAGGAAAAAGAGCAGAAAATACTGCTCACAGCCACTTGCCTGGTGACCAGGAAGTGAGGTGTGTTGAAAAAACCAGCTTATCTCCCAAGTGGAAAGGAAAGAGAGAGGGACAGACTGTGAGGGGCTAAGGAATGCAGGAGACAACCTAAAAAAAGTTGACTCATTTGTGCTGGAGGCGGCCATAGCTGGGGGAGGGACTGATCCTTCCCCACAAAACAGTACTGAATTGCTTCCAGATCAGAGATTTCCAGACATCTCTCCAGCTCCAATCAGTGCAACAAGACACAGCTAAAAACAAGAAGTGGGGAAGAGGGGCAGTAACTCAGGTCTCCATGGAGATCTGAGATACACCTCCGCCTACTGAAGCTGAGAAAACACCCTGCCCCCAGAAAGATTAGTTGGTGGAAGAGGCATTCAGAGTCTCAGGTTACACCCATTGCATTCCTGGATACAGTTTCAAGGAAGCCCCCTGCTGAGATCAGTAAACAAGACTATCACCTGTTAAGAAAACAAACAAATCAAGATGTCAAAGCAAACCAAATCCGAAAGTGGATTACAAATAATAGCTGATACCAAGAAGACCTAGAAATAACACAATTGAAAACTGGAGGCAGACAACACCAAACCTAGACTCAACCAACTCTATAAACAAAACACCCAAACACAGATAATGAGAAGACAAAGAAGTGTGATCCAAATGAAACCACAAGAGAAACCTTCAGGAGATGAACTGAGTGATATGGAAATAATCAAACTTCCAGATGCAGAGTTCAGAATAATGATTGTAAGGATGCTTAGGGATCTTAGAGCAACAATGGATGGTCATTATGAACATCTCAATAAAGAAATAGCAAGTATAAAAAAGAATCAGTCAGAGATGACAAATACAATATCAGAAATAAAGACCACATGGAAGGAATTAAAAACAGGATAGATAGAGCTGAGGATTGAATCAGCGAGTTAGAGGACAACTGGAATGAAGGCATGAAAGCAGAGAAGAAAAAAGAAAAGAGACTGAAAAAGTCTGAGGAAACTCTTAGAGAGCTCTGTGACAACATGAAGAGAAATAACATCTGCATCATAGGGGTTCCTGAAGAAGAAGAAAAAGAACAAGGGATAGAGACTTTGTTCAATCATATCATAGCTGAAAACTTCCCTAAATTAATGCAGGAGAAACTCTCACAAGTTCAAGAAGCAGAGAGGACTCCATTAATGAGAAACCCAAAGAAGCCTACACCAAGACACATCATAATTAAAATACCAAAGCTAAGCGATAAAGAGAAAATATTAAAAGCTGCAAGAGAAAAAAAAGCTATCACTTACAAAGGAGCCCCCATAAGGATGACATCCGACTTCTCAACAGAAACACTTGAGGCCAGAAGGGAATGGCAAGACATATTCAAAGTAATGCAGAACAAGAACCTACAACCAAGACTACTTTATCCAGCAAGGCTATCATTTAAAATCGAAGGAGAAATAAAAAGCTTCCCAGACAAAAAACAACTCAAGGAATTCATTACAACCAAACCAATGCTGCAGGAAATGTTAAGGGGCCTGTTGTAAACAGATCAAAGTGGGAAAAGAATATAGCAAATAAGGAATACAGCTTTAAAGAATAAAATGGCAATAAACAACTACATATCAATAATAACATTAAATGTAAATGGATTAAATGATCCAATCAAAAGATATAGGGTAGCTGCGTGGATAAGGAAACAGGACCCGTATATATGCTGTCTACAAGAGACACCTTAGAACAAAAGATGCACATAAATTGAAGGTAAAAGGATGGAAAAAAAACATTTCATGCAAATAGAAATGAAAAAAAAAGCTGGGATAGCAATACTTATATCAGACAAATTGGACTTTAAAACAAAGGATATAATAAGAGATAAAGAAGGCCTCTACATAATGATAAAGGGAGTAATCCAACAGGAAGATATAACTATTATAAATATCTATGCACCTAATATAGGAGCACCTAAATATATAAAGCAGACTTTTATGAATTTAAAGGGCGAGATCAACAGCAATACTATAATAGTAGGGGATTTCAATACCCCACTAACATCACTAGATAGATCCTCAAGAAACAAAATTAACAAAGAAACAGCAGACTTATTGGACACACTAGATCAACTCGATTTAATAGATATCTTCAGAACCTTTCATCCTAAAGCAGCAGAATATACATTCTTTTCAAGTGCTCATGGTACATTCTCTAGGATAGACCACGTGCTAGGGCACAAAAGTGGTCTCAACAAATTTAAGAAGATTGAAATCATATCAAGCACTTTCTCTGATCACAACAGCATGAAACTAAAAATGAACCACAACAGAAAAGCTCAAAAATTCTCAAACACATGGAAACTAAATAGCAGGTTGTTAAATAATGAATGGATTAAGAATGAGCTCAAAGAAGAAATTTAAAAATTCCTAGAAACGAATGACAATGAGCGTACAACTCAAAATTTGTGGGACACAGCAAAAGCAGTACTGAGAGGCAGCTTCATAGCATGACAGGCACACTTTAAGAAGCTAGAGAAAGCTCAAATAAACAACTTAACCCTGCATCTAAAAGAACTAGAAAAAGAACAGCAAGTAAAGCCCAGAGATAGTAGAAGGAAGGAAATAATAAACATCAGAGCAGAAATAAATAACATAGAGGCTAAAAAAACAATACAGAGGATCAATGAAACTAGGAGCTGGTTCTTTGAAAAGGTAAACAAGATCGATGAACCTTTAACTAGACTCACCAAGAAAAAGAGAGAGAGGACTCAAATAAATAAAATTAGAAATGAGAGTGGAGAAATAACAACTGACACAACAGAAATAAAAATATTGTAAGAAAATACTATGAAGAACTGTATGCCAAAAAACTAGATAATCTAGATAAAATGGACAAATTTCTTGAAACATACAATCTTCCAAAAATCAATCTGGAAGAATCAGAAAACCTAAACAGACCAATTACACCAAATGAGATAGAAACAGTTATCAAAAAACTCCCAACAAAGAAAAGTCTGGGGCCTGATGGCTTCACAAGTGAATTCTACTAAATATTCAAAGAAGAACTAACTCTTATCCTTCTCAAACTATTTCAAAAAATTCAAGAGGAAGGAAGACTTCCAAGCTCCTTTTATGAGACAAGCATAATTCTGATTCCAAAACCAGGCAAAGGCAACACAAAGAAAGAAAATTATAGGCCAATATCTCTGATGAATATAGATGCTAAAATCCTCAACAAAATATTAGCAAACCGGATCCAACAATATATGGAGAAAATTATACACCATGATCAAGTGGGATTTATTCTTGGGAGGCAAGGCTGGTCCAATATTTGTAAATCAATCAATGTGATTCATCACATAAAAAGAAGGAGAAAAACCATATGATAATTTCAATAGATGCAGAAAAACCATTTGATAAAATCCAGCACCCATTCATGATCAAAACTTTCAGCAAAGTGGGAATACAGGGAACATACCTCAATATGATAAAAGCCATCTATGACAAACCAACAGCCAACATCATGCTCAATGGGCAAAAATTAAAAGCAATCCCCTTAAGATCAGGAACAAGGCATGGGTGGCCCCTTTCACCACTCTTATTTAACATAGTCCTGGAAGTGCTAGCCACAGCAATCAGACAAGAAGAAGAAATGAAAGGCATTCAAGTTGGAAAAGAAGAAGTAAAACTATCATTATTTGCAGATGATATGATGTTGTATATAGAAAACCCTAAAGTCTCAGTCAAAAAACTACTGGACCTGGTAAATTAATTCAGCAAAGTGGCAGGATATAAAATCAATACTCAGAAATCAGAGGCATTTTTATATGCCAACAATGAACAGTCAGAAAGAGAAATTAAGGAAACAATCCCCTTCACTATTACAACCAAAAAAATACAGTTCCTAGGAGTAAACTTAACCAAGGAGACTAAAGACTTGTACTCAGAAAATTACAAAGCATTGATAAAAGAAATCAAGGAAGATACAAACAAGTGGAAGCATATACCGTGCTCATGGTTAGGAATAATAAACTTCATTAACATGTCTATATTACTCAAAGCAATCTATAAATTCAATGCAATACCAATTAAAATACCAATGACATACTTCAAAGATATAGATCACATATTCCAAAAATTTATATGGAACCAGAAAAGAACATGAATAGCCTCAGCAACCTTAAAAAAGAAGAATAAAGTGGGAGGTATACACTTCCTGATATCAAGTTATACCACAAGGTCATTGTACTCAAAAGAGCCTGAGCCCTGGCCGGTTGGCTCAGAGGTAGAGCTTCGGCCTAGCGTGCGGAGGACCCGGGTTCGATTCCCGGCCAGGGCACACAGGAGAAGCGCCCATTTGCTTCTCCACCCCTCCGCCGCGCCTTCCTCTTTGTCTCTCTCTTCCCCTCCCACAGCCGAGGCTCCATTGGAGCAGGGATGGCCCGGGCGCTGGGGATGGCTCTGTGGCCTCTGCCCCAGGTGCTAGAGTGGCTCTGGTCGCAACATGGTGACGCCCAGGATGGGCAGAGCATCGCCCCCTGGTGGGCAGAGTGTCGCCCCATGGTGGGCGTGCCGGGTGGATCCCAGTCGGGTGCATGCGGGAGTCTGTCTGACTGTCTCTCCCTGTTTCCAGCTTCAGAAAAATGCAGAAAAAAACAAAACAAAAAAAAAGAAAAACAAACAAACAAAAAAAAGAGCCTGGAACTGGCAAAAGAACAGGCATATAGATCAATGGAACAGAACAGAGAACCCAGAAATAAACCCACAGCTCTATGGACAACTGATATTTGACAAAGGAGGTAAGGAAATACAATGGAGTAAAGACAGCCTCTTTAACAAATGGTGTTGGGAAAATTGGACAGCTACCTGCAAAAAAATGAAACTAGATCACCAGCTTACACCACTCACAAAAATAAACTAAAAATGGATAAAAGACTTAAATGTAGGCCATGAAACCATAAGCATCTTAGAAGAAAACATAGGCAGTAAGCTCTCAGACATCTTTCGGAGCAATATGTTTGCTGATTTATCTCCACGGGGAAGTGAAATAAAAGACAGGATAAACAAACGGGACTATATCAAACTAAAAAGCTTTTGCACAGCTAAAGACAACAAGAACAGAATAAAAAGATAAACTACACAATGGGAGAATATATTTGACAATACGTCTGATAAGGGGTTAATAACCAAAATTTATAAAGAACTTGTAAATCTCAACACCAGGAAGACAAACAATCCAATCCAAAAATGGGCAAAAGAGATGAATAGACACTTCTCCAAAGAGGACATACAGATGGCCAATAGGCATATGAAAAAATGCTCAACATCACTAATCATTAGAGAAATGCAAATTAAAACCACAGTAAGTTATCACCTCACACCAGTCAGAATGGCGCTTGTCAACAAAACAACACAGAATAAGTGCTGGCGAGGATGTGGAGAAAAGGGAATCCTCTTGCACTGCTGGTGGGAATGCACAGTGGTGCAGCCACTGTGGAAAACAGTATGGAGATTCCTCAAAAAACTGAAAATCGAACTGCCTTTTGACCCAGCTCTCTCACTTTTAGGAATATACCCCAAGAATACCATAGAATGGTTCTAAAAGGAGAAATGCTCCCCCATGTTTGTGGCAGCACTGTTCACAGTAGCGAAGATCTGGAAACTGCCCAAGTGTCCAGCAGAGGACGAGTGGATTAAAAAGCTTTGGTACATATATACTATGGAATACTACTCAGCCATAAGAAATGATGACATTGGATCATTTACAATAACATGGATGGACCTTGATAACATTATATGGAGTGAAATAAGTAAATCAGAAAAAACTAAGAACTATATGAATCCACACATAGATGGGACATAAAAATGAGACTCAGAGACATGAACAAGAATGTGATGGCAATGGGGGTGGAGGGTGGGGGGTGGGGGGAGGGGGGATGGGGCGAGGAAGGAGAGAGGGGGGAGGGGAGGGGCACAAAGAAAACCAGATAGAAGATGACAGAAGACAATTTGACTTTGGGGGAGGGGTATACAGCACAATTAAATGTCAAAAATAATCTGGAGATGTTTTCTCTCAACATATGTACCCTGATTTATCAATGTCACTGCATTAAATTTAATAATAAGAAATTAAATATTAGAAAAAAGATATAGAAAATCATTCAGTGATGAGCTTTAATACCACTTAAACACATACACACACACACACACAAATAAAAAAAAATGTTGTTTGGTTTTTTTTGTACTTTTCTGAAGGTGGAAACGGGGAGGGAGTCAGAGAGACTCCCGCATGCTCCTGACCGGGATCCACCCGGCATGCCCACCAGGGGGCGATGCTCTGCCCATCTGGGGCGTCGCTCTATCATGACCAGAGCCACTCTATCGCCTGGGGCAGAGGCCAAGGAGCCATCCACATCACCTGGGCCATCTTTTGCTCCAATGGAGCTTCGGCTGTGGGAGGGGAAGAGAGAGACAGAGAGGAAGGAGAGGGGGAGGCATGGAGAAGCAGATGGGCGCCTCTCCTGTGTGCCCTGGCCGGGAATCGAACCCGGGACTTCTGCATGCCAGGCTGACGCTCTACCACTGAGCCAACCGGCCAGGGCAAAAAAATGTTTTTTTAATGTCAGAATAAATTTGATTTTGTCATATTTATTTCATTTAATTACCATAAAATCGTGCTTGGACTTTATATTTTTCTTTAATATTTGACTTAATTATTATAACATATTTCTCAGAAATTTGTATATAGTGCACCTACAATTATTTGTAGGATTTTAAATGTGCCCCGACTTCAAACAGTTTGAGAACCACTGCTCTAATCTATTCAATCTAATTTCCAAATTTCTTTGAGTTTTACTTCTTTTATTTTAAATATTTTTAAGGACATTGTGCGGGCATTGTGCTAAACATTAGAGACCCAGGAAAAAAGCCCTGCTCTCATAGAAGGTACAATCTAGTGGAAGAGAGATGATAAATCATTAGGTGAATATATGGTATAAAAGATTGTGGTAAATTGTATAGAAAAAAAAAATCTTTTTTGAGAGAAGGGGAGATAGAGAAACAGACTCTCACATGCGCCGTGACTGGGATCCACCTGGCAATGTCATCTAAGGCCGATGCTTGAATCAACCAAGCTATCCTCAGCATCTGAGGCTGACATTCTGACAAACTGAGCTGTCATCAGCTCCCAGGGCTGATGCTCAAGCCAATCGAGCCACTGGCTGCTGGAGGGGAAGAGAGAGAAAGGGAGAGGAAGGGCAAGAGAAGCAGATGGTCCCTCTCACATGTGCCCTGACTAGGGATTGAACACAGGACTACTGCACACTGGGCTGACACTCTATCCAATGAGCCAACTGGCCAGGGTGAAAATATTTTAAATATATCTCGTTCTGCCCTTTCCACTTGTGCTGTCACTGTTGTTTTGGCCTCCTTCTGGTCCTTCTCTATATGCACTCCATTATCCATATTTCCACATGGCTAATATTCCATAAACAAGTAAGCAAGCAAAAAAACAAGTGAACAAAGAGAAACTAAGTATCAATGTTAATACTGCACTCCTTTTGCTTAAAAGCAATTGCTTCCCTTTCCTGAAAAATAATATTGAGACTTTTTAGCGTTGCAATGAAGGCCCAACTTAACCTTTCTAGTCTCCCACCTCTGTCCACTCTCCCTATCTGTATCGCCATCATGTCCAGCTTCTTGCCTTTCCTGGTAAGAGCACTTTTTAACACTATACTTTAGTACATTGCCTGTTCTTCTCTCTAGAATTTCTTTATTACGTTTATGGCTTGAATGTCACTCCTCTGAAGAAGCTTTTCTCAGTCCTCTAAGCTGTTAGCTTTTTCACTCATCATTCTGCACCACCACTGTTTTTAGCTTGGTAATAGCTTTAACACGTTTTTCTTAGGGCAGAAAGATAGTCTTCTGCATCCATGTGACTCATCCACCCAATTGATTCTAGGACCTCCTGTACAGCTTTACCCAGGGTGAAGGAGAAGGCAGGCAGTAGTGAGCGGGGCGCAGGCTCTGGGCCCAGACAGACAAGGGCCCAGACTCTTGTCTGGCCACCTCACCAGCTGTGTGACTTCAGACAGGTTACATGTACTCTCTGTGCCTCAATCTCCTCACATCTAAATGGATATCAGTAGTTGAACACATCTCACAGAGTTGCTATAAAGATTAGTGGAAATAATATTTATCAATTGCTTCACATAGTGCACGGTAGCCATACATGCTGAGTAGTGCTAGCTTTACCTGAAGCTTATAAAATAAATGAAATTAGCATAACCTGTATGATCCCCAGTTAAGTGATTGTATTGTAAGCTAATAGCCCCTATGGGAAAAAGGTCACTCACTACTGCTTTAGAAGATTCAAAGGGAACGATTCGATAAAGTGTAATTAAGGGAATCAGAGAATAATGTGATGAAGCACATGCCATTTTATACCTCTGTCTGGATCTAACCTGTACCCGTTAGTGGGAAGCATGGTCTCAGTGGCGTTTAATTTAGCGAGTCATCAGACCTCTTACCAACTGAGGCAACAAGTTTATTTGAGGAATAAAGGAGGTACAAGATCTGCGGGGACCATTAATGAATCAAGCTGCTATTTCCCACACAAGAAGGAGCAGGTCCATAGAATGTGCCTCTTAGGGAGGAGGAGAAAATGTCAAGGATTGTACTGGGAAAGTGTTGGGACATTTCATGTGAATGTGGATATTTGGATGAAATGCCTCTAAGGCCTCAAGATAACACCACAGGCAGCAAATAGACAAGGGAGAAAGAAGATAGAAGAGAAGCAGCTTCTCAATGGAGAGGATATAGGCTGCATATGATGCAGAATTCAGAGATAATGTTAGCTCATGTCCTTTTTTCAAAACAGCATCACAGAAATGCTAATCATCTGGATTTGCACATTCTGTTCTGCTGTCATTACCAATGCTTCTAGAATGGTTTACAAAGTTTGAATCGATAAATTCTGTTTTACAACATTGAGGATGTCTGATACTCTTGTTAAAACCTCTGCTACTAGTGCAAAAAGAGAATTCCTATGCATCTTCTAAGTATTAATTGAAAATATGCCATTAGTATGCAGAGTACCAGGGTGTGTGTACTTTCTTAAGTTGATGAGATGACTGGTGCTATCACATGGGGATATGTCTGTCAACACCGCTCGCTGACCTCAGATAGTGCCTATTAATCACTTGTATTGATGTCATCCACTGGCGTTCAGCCCGGAAGGTCCCGCAAAAGGTTAATCTTTCATGGTTTCTTGGGACTTGGAGGGCAGCATTCTGAACACCTAGTTTTAATTTGATAAATGAATTTAGCAAGTAGTTAATCCAACCATTTTATGAAAGGGCATGAATGTGTATTTTTGGTAGGCTAGAGGAAGGAGGAAGTATGACTCTTTCTGGTTATAAGCTTTGTTCCTGGGCAGATAATAGATGCTTAGTAATTTTTTTTCTAATTAAAGAATTTTAAGAGTATGCTATAGCATTTTGGGGCTAGTTTCTAGAACTGTCTTTGCCACTTTCATCTCACAAATGCTTTCTCAAGTGAAGTCTTCTTTATCTCTCTTACTGCCTCCTAGAGCCATCCTTCTAAAATGCTGATCTGATTGTTTCATTCTAACAGTTTTTTGTTCTTACAAATTTTCACTCCTTCAATGTGTTCTAACTTGTTAGGACAATAGCTACATTCTATATATGGCTTACAATGTTTTATGCAACTCGGCCTTTATTTCTTCCACTTTCTCCCACTCAGTGCCTCCTGTCACTCTTATGTTTCAGACACCTTAAGTAATTTCTGGTTTCCAGCTGTAATAAAGGCCCCTAGTCAGCTGAATTTGTGTTAATCAGAGGAGTGATTACTTTAGGAGAGCATGACTTCATCAGGTGAAGGCATAAAATAGGTTAGAGAAATCTGAAGCATGAGAGAGATCGTCCTGGCAGCTTGGAAGAACTTCAGAGTGGGTTGTAAGAGTGACATGTACCCTGGGCCTCAGGGCAGCCTGTAGGAGCTGAGAGTGACTCCAGCCAACGCCTAGCAAGAAAACTACAACCACAAGAAACTGAATTTGGTCAACAACCTGAATTCAGTTGGAAGAAAACCCTGAATGACAGATGAATTGCAAGCCCTGGTCCTCATACCTTGCTTTCATCCTGGAGAGACTCTGAGCGGAGGACTCTTGACCCATAAAAACTGTAAACTAATAAATTTGTTCTATTAAGCTGCTAATTATTTTGTAACTGTGCAATAATAGAAAACTGATATAAAAGGAGAGAGAAAAGATGGAAAGAAGAGAGGAGGGAAGAAAAAAGGAAGAAAGACAGGGAGGGTAAAAAGAGGAAGGAAGTAAAGGGAAGAATGAGAGAGGAAGAAAAAAAGAAAAAAAGGAAGGAAGGAAGGAAGGAAGGAAGGAAGGAAGGAAGGAAGGAAGGAAGGAAGGAAGGAAAGAAGGAAGGAAGGAAGGAAGGAAGAAAAAAAGAAAGAATATTTGGCCATACTTTCCACTCTCTAGTTCTCTTTCCTAAGACAAAAAGATAAACTTCATCTCAATTCATAAATTTTGAGGAGAGTAATAAGTCTTCCTCAAGTCCTGTGTGGTTTATATCTTCTAGATTAAATTTTATGAAAATGTAGCAAGTTTACTCAATTACATTGTAAGCCAGTGTCACCTTTGTTTTGGCTTATTTCTTTTAATTACTTTTATTATTATTATTTATTTATTTCAGAGAGGAGAGACAGAGAGAGAGAGAGAGAGAGAGAGAGAGAGAGAAGAGAGAGTAAGAGAGGAGAGAAGGTAGGGAGGAGCAGGAAGCATCAACTCCCATATGTGCTTTGACCAAGCAAGCCCAGGGTTTCAAACCAGTGACCACAGCACTCCAGGTCGAGGATTTATCCACTGCACCACCACGTGTCAGGCTGTTTTGGCTTATTGCTTTTAGAGGGGCACTAAAGTGTTAAGAATCTAAAGGAGTTTGCTCATCTCTTGCCACCTTGATGAGCTTTTTAGATTTTTATTTTCTTATTAGACTTTTTAGCATCCTTCTGTACTTGACTTAATTTTTTTGTTTAATCAAGGCAGACATATATATGTATATATATATTTTTAATTATTGATTTTAAAAAGTAGAAAAAGAGCAAAAAGGGGGTGGGAAGAGCAGGAAGCATCAACTTGTAGTAGTTTTCTTCTCTCCTGTGCCTTGATGAGGCAAGCCTGGAGTTTCGAACTGGTGACCTCAACGTTCCAGGTTGATGCTTTATCCAGTGTGCCACCACAGGTTAGGCAAGACAGATATATTTTTAACAGATATTTAAAAATATATATAATGAGTTATATATAAAATACTATATGTGTATCCAGTTAAAATATTAATATAATGAATATTTACTTACATATCATCCAATACAACAACTTTATCGTAGTTTTAATTAATACTTCCTCTGTAACTAATGATTTGAACATGTTTTACTATATGTGTGGTCTACTTGTGCTTCATCTTCTATGAGATGTCTGTGTCTTTTGTCCATTTTGTGTTTTTTTGTCCATTACAGATTGTCTTTTTCTCAAAGATTTATAAAAGTTCTTTATAAAATATGTATATTAATCTTTTCTCAGTTATATAAATTAAAAATAAATGATTCTAGATTATAGAAAGATCTTTTACTCTCTTAAAGCCTTCTTTTATGGACCAGCAGTTTTTAATTTTAATGTAATAAAATTAATTAGTCTTTCTCATTATTGACTATGCATTTTTATTGTTAAAAAACTTCCCCTTTGTAAAAATATTTAGAAGATATTCTTTCTCTTTTGTCCTAAAAGTTTTGTTCTTAATATTTGCATTTTCCATAAGTGTAACCAATTTTCTTAGCACTATTTATTTAGTGGTCTATCCTTCAGCCAGGATCTATGATATCAGATGTGACACCAAATCAGGTTCATAAATGCCTATTTCTGTTATGACATATTACATTTTTTGGTCTCACACCAATACCACACTCTTTTAAGTATTATAACTTCTATTTAGTCTTTTCCTGTGTTCTTTCTTTCCAGAGTGTCTGGCCTATTCTTTGCCCTTGACCTTTCCATATGATTTCCTCTCGACATTTTATTATGAAAAGTTTCAAAATGAAAAGAAGTTGAGAGAATTTCATAGCAAACACCCATGAACCCACTACCTAGATTTTACAACTAATATTTTATTACATACTTTGTCACATAATTATCCATCTCTTTAACTATCCTCTATTAACCTACATAGGATGTTTAAAATTAACTTTTTAAAATTTTATTTTAAAATTTTTATTGATTTAAATTTATTGTGTTTACAAAGATTCAAGTGTCCCACCGAATATAACTCCCCCTCTGTGTTTCCCCTCAACACCCCCCTAACCCCATCCCCGCAATGCCATCACCCCTTCCCTCCAGGATTTGCTGTCCTGCTCTCTATAACACTGTGTTATGTATCAATATATATATAATTTCACTAATCTCTTTCCCTTCTCTGATCCCATCCTCTCATTTCTTTTCCCTCTGTCATCTTTTCATCTGGTCCTTTTGATCCCACCTCTACCTCTATTCTGTTGCTCAGTTCACATCGTTCATTAGATTCTTCAAATGAGTGAGGTCATATGATATTTTTCTTTCTCTTCCTGGCTTATTTTCCTTAGCATAATAGTCTCCAGGTCAATCCAAAGGGGTCGCAAAAGTAAGATTTCCTTCTTTTTCACTGCCACGTAGTATTCCATTGTGTTTATGTACCACTGCTTTTATTTATTTATTTATTTATTTATTATTTTTTTTTATTAGTTTTACTAGGGTGACATCAGTAAATCAGGGTACATATGTTCAAAGAAAACATGTCCAGGTTATCTTGTCAATCAATTATGTTGCATACCCATACCCAAAGTCAGATTGTCCTCCGTCACCTTCTATCTAGTTTTCTTTATGCCCTTCCCCCTCCCTCTTTCCCTCCCCCCCCATAACCACCACACTCTTGTCAATGTCTCTTAGTCTCATTTTTATGTCCCACCTACATATGGAATAATGCAGTTCTTGTTTTTTTCTGATTTACTTATTTCACTCCGTATAATGTTATCAAGATCCCACCATTTTGTTGTAAATGATCCTATGTCACCATTTCTTATGGCTGAGTAGTATTCCATAGTGTATATGTGCCACATCTTCTTTATCCAGTCTTCTATTGAAGAGCTTTTTGGTTGTTTCCATGTCTTGGCCACTGTGAAAAATGCTGCAATGAACATGGGGCTGCATGTGTCTTTACGTATCAATGTTTGTGAGTTTTGGGGGTATATACCCAGTAGAGGGATTTCTGGGTCATAAGGTAGTTCTACTTTCAGTTGTTTTTTTTTTAATAAATTTTTATTAATGGTAATGGGATGACATTAATAAATCAGGGTACATATATTCAAAGAAAACATGTCTAGGTTATTTTGTCATTAAATTATGTTGCATACCCCTCGCCCAAAGTCAGATTGTCCTCCGCCACCCTCTATCTAGTTCTCTGTGCCCCTCCCCCTCCCCCTAATTCTCTCGCTCCCTCCCTCCCATGTCCTCCCTCCCCCCACCCCTGGTAACCACCACACTCTTGTCCATGTCTCTTAGTCTCGTTTTTATGTTCCACCAATGTATGGAATCATGTAGTTCTTGTTTTTTTCTGATTTACTTATTTCACTCCGTATAATGTTATCAAGATCCCACCATTTTGCTGTAAATGATCTGATGTCATCATTTCTTATGGCTGAGTAGTATTCCATAGTGTATAGGTGCCACATCTTCTTTATCCAGTCTTCTATTGAAGGGCTTTTTGGTTGTTTCCATGTCTTGGCCACTGTGAACAGTGCTGCAATGAACATGGGGCTACATGTGTCTTTACATATCAATGTTTCTGAGAGGAATCACCATACTTTCTTCCATAATGGTTGTACTACTTTACATTCCCACCAACAGTGAATGAGGGTTTCTTTTTCTCCACAGCTTCTCCAACATTTGCTATTACCTGTCTTGTTGATAATAGCTAATCTAACAGGTGTGAGGTGGTATCTCATTGCAGTTTTGATTTGCATCCCTAATAACTAATGAAGATGAGCATCTTTTCATATATCTGTTGGCCATTTGTATTTCTTCCTGGAAGAAGTATCTGTTCATGTCCTCTTCCCATTTTTTTATTGGATTGTTTGTTTGTTGTTGAGTTTTATGAATTCTTTGTATATTTTGGATATTAGGCCCTTATCTGAGCTGTTGTTTGAAAATATCATTTCCCATTTAGTTTGCTGTCTGTTTATTTTGTTGTCAGTTTCTCTTGCTAAGACAAAAACTTCTTAGTCTGATGTAGTCCCATTCATTTATTTTTGCTTTCACGTCCTTTGCTTTTGGAGTCAAATTCATAAAATGCTCTTTAAAACCAAGGTCCATGAGTTTAGAACCTATGTTATATCTTCTTCTATGTAATTTATTGTTTCAGGTCTTATATTTAGGTCTTTGATCCATTTTAAATTAATTTTAGTACAAGGGAACAAACTGTAGTCAAGATTCATTCTTTTGCATGTAGCTTTCCAGTTTTCCCAGCACCATTTGTTGAAAAGGCTTTCTTTTCTCCATTGTGTGTTGTTGGCCCCTTTATCAAAAATTATTTGACCATATATATGTGGTTTTATTTCTGGACTTTCTATTCTGTTCCGTTGGTCTGAGTGTCTATTTTCCTGCCACTACCATGCTGTTTTGATTGTTGTGGCTCTATAATATATTTCAAAGTCAGGTATTGTAACGCCCCAGCTTCATTCTTTTTTGTTAGGATTGCTTTGGCTATTTGGGGTTTTTTATAGTTCCATATAAATCTGATAATTTTTTGTTCCACTTTTTAAAAAAATGAAATTGGAATTTTGATGGGAATTGCATTAAATTTGCATATTGCTTTGGGTAATATGGCCATCTTGATTATATTTATTCTTCTTATCCAAGAACAAGAAATATTCTTCATCTCATTATATCTTTTTTGATTTCCCTTAACAATTCTTTATAGTTTTCATTATATAGGTCCTTTACATTCTTTGTTATGTTTATTCCTAGGTTTTTTTTTTTTTTTTTTCATTTTTTTCTGAAGCTGGAAACAGGGAGAGACAGACAGACTCCCGCATGCGCCGACCGGAATCCACCCGGCACGCCCACCATGGGGTGACGCTCTGCCCACCAGGGGGCGATGCTCTGCCCATCCTGGGCGTCGCCATGTTGCGACCAGAGCCACTCTAGCACCTGGGGCAGAGGCCAAGGAGCCACCCCAGCGCCCGGGCCATCTTTGCTCCAATGGAGCCTTGGCTGCGGGAGGGGAATAGAGAGACAGAGAGGAAAGCGCGGCGGAGGGGTGGAGAAGCAAATGGGCGCTTCTCCTGTGTGCCCTGGCCGGGAATCGAACCCGGGTCCTCCGCACGCTAGACCGACGCTCTACCGCTGAGCCAACCGGCCAGGGCCGGTATTTTATTTTTTTTGTTGCAATTGTGAAGGAGATTATTATTTTTGAGTTTGTTCTCAAATGTTTCATTTTTGGCATATAGAAAGGCTATGGACTTTTGTATGTTAATTTTGTATCCTGCGACCTTACTGTATTGGCTTATTGTTTCTAGTAGTCTTTTTGTAGATTCTTTGGGGTTTTTGATGTATAGGATCATGTCATCTGCAAAAAGTGATACCTTTACTTTTTCTTTTCCAATATGGATGCCTTCTATTTCTTTGCCTTGTCTGATTGCTCTGTCTAGAACCTCTAACACCACATTAAATAAGAGTGGTAAGAGTGGACAACCCTGTCTTGTTCCTGATTTAAGGGGGAAAGCCTTCAGTTTTGTGCCATTTAATATGATGTTAGCTGATAGTTTATCATATATGGCCTTTATCATGTTGAGATATTTTCCTTCTATACCCATTTTTTGGAGAGTCTTAAACATAAAATTGTGTTGTATTTTATCAAATTCCTTTTCTGCATCTATTGATAAGATCATGTGGTTTTTGTTCTTTGTTTTGTTGATATGGTGTATTACGTTAACTGTTTTATGTATGTTGAACCATCTTTGAGATTCTGGGATAAATCCCATTTGATCATCATGTATTATTTTTTTAATATGTTGTTGTATTCGATTTGCTAGTATTTTGTTTAGTATTTTAGCATCTGCATTCATTAGAGATATTGAACTGTAGTTTTCTTTTTTTGTGCTGTCCTTGCCCCGTTTTGGTATGAGGGTTATGTTGGCCTCATAAAATGTGTTTGGAAGTATAGCTTCTTCTTCAATTTTTTGGAAGACTTTGAGTAGACTAGGAACCAAGTCTTCTTTGAATGGTTGATAGAATTCACTAGTATAATCGTCTTGGCCTGGACTTTTATTTTTGGAGAGTTATTTAATAGTATTTTTCTATTTCTTTCCTACTAATTGGTCTGTTTAGGCTTTCTGCTTCTTCATGACTCAGTCAAAGAAGGTTGTATTGTTTTAGGAATTTATCCATTTCTTCTAGATTGTTGAATTTAGTGGCGTAAAGTTTTTCATAGTATTCTACAATAATTCTTTGTATATCTATGATATCCGTGGTGATTTCTTTTCTTTCATTTTGAATATTGTTTATATGAGTCCTTTCTCTTTTTTCCTTGGTAAGTCTTGCCAAAGGTTTGTCAATTTTGTTGATCTTTTCAAATAACCAGCTCCTTGTTCTATTAATTTTTTTCTATAGTTTTTCTGTTCTCTATTTTATTTATTTCTGCTCTGATTTTTATTATCTCCTTTCTTTGGCTGGTTTTGGGTTGTCTTTGTTCTTCTTTTTCCATTTCCTTAAGGTGTGAAGTTAAGTGGTTTACTTGGGCTCTCTCTTGTTTGTTTATATCACACCTTATGATATGAACTTCCCTCTTATCACTGCTTTTGCTGCATCCTATAGATTCTGATATGTCGTATTGTCATTTTCATTTGTCTGTATATATCTTTTAATCTCTGCACTTATTTCTTCTTTGATCCATTCATTTTTTAAAAGTATGTTGTTTAGTTTCCACATTTTTGTGGGATTTTTTTCTCTTTTTTGCAGTTGAATTACAGTTTCAAGGCTTTATGATCAGAAAATATACTTGGTACAACTTCAATTTTTCTGAATTTGCTAATGTTATTTTTGTGGCCCAACATATGGTCAATTCTTGAGAATGATCCATGTACACTAAAGAAAAATGTATACTCTGTCACTTTGGGATGAAATGTCCTGTAGATACCTATCATATCCAGGTGCTCTAGTGTTTTGTTTAAGGCTAATATATCTTTATTGATTCTCTGTTTGGATGATCGATCTAGAGCTCTCAGCGGTATATTGAGGTCTTCAAGTATGATTATATTTTTGTCAGTTTTTGTTTTAAGGTCAATAAGTAGCTGTCTTATATATTTTCATGCTCCTTGGTTTGGTGCATATATATTAAGAATTGTTATGTCTTCTTGATTCAGCATCCCCTTAATCATTATGAAGTGATCATTTTTTTTAATAATTTTATTTTTTTAATGGGGCGACATCAATAAATCTGGATACATATATTCAAAGATAACATGTCCAGGTAATCTTGTCATTTAATTATGTTAATTATACCCATCACCCAAAGTCAGATTGTTCTCTGTCACCTTCTATCTGGTTTTCTTTGTGCCCCTCCCCATCCCCCTTCCCCTCTCCCTCTCCTCCCTCCCCCCCGTAACCACTACACTCTTATCAATGTCTCTTAGTCTCACTTTTATGTCCCACCTACGTATGGAATAATGCAGTTCCTGTTTTTTTTTCTGATTTACTTATTTCACTTCGTATAGTGTTATCAAGGTCCCACTCTTTTGCTGTAAATGATCCGATGTCATCATTTCTTACGGCTGAGTAGTATTCCATAGTGTATATTTGCCATATCTTCTTTATCTAGTCATCTATTGATGGGCTTTTTGGTTGTTTCCATGTCCTGGCCACTGTGAACAATGCTGCAATAAACATGGGGCTGCATGTGTCTTTATGTATCAACGTTTCTGAGTTTTTCGGGTATATACCCAGTAGAGCGATTGCTGGGTCATAAGGTAGTTCTATTTTCATTTTTTTTTTTTTTAGAGAGAGGAGAGGGAGAGAGAGAGAGAGAGAGAGAGAGAGAGAGGAGAGACAGAGAGAGAAGGTGGGGAGGAGCTGGAAAGTATCAACTCCCATATGTGCCTTGACCAGGCAAGCCCAGGGTTTCAAACCAGCGACCTCAGCATTTCCAGGTCGACGCTTTATCCACTGCGCCACCACAGGTCAGGCTATTTTCAGTTTTTTGAAGAACCACCATATTTTCTTCCATAATGGTTGTACTACTTTACATATGAAGTGACCATTTTTGTCTCTGAGTACTTTTGCTGTCTTGTAGTCAGCATTATCAGATATGAATATTGCTACACCGGCTTTTTTTGGATGTGATTTGCTTGGAGTATTGTTTTCCAGCTTTTCACTTTAAATTTGCTTTTATCCTTGTTGCTTAGATGAGTTTCTTGTAGGCAGCATACAGTTAAAATTTCTTTTTTAATCTATTCTGCTACTCTGTCCCTTTTTATTGGTGAGTTTAATCTGTTTACATTTAGTGTAATTATTGATACTTGTGGGTTCCCTATTGCCATTTTATACATTGCTTTCTGTCAGTTTTGTGTCTTGTTTGATTTTTCTTTTTTGTCTTTCTATCCTTTGTTTTTGTTTTGTTGTATTCCATACTTCTTTCCTCTGTTGCTATCTTTTTTAAATCATGTGCTTCTGTGGTGGTTTTTTCGATGGTGGTTACCATTAAGTAATGAAAGGGGTTCCTACCCTGTTCCTTGTAATGCACTATCTTGTGAGTACTTCTGTACATCCATTTGCTACTGTTAATTTCTATCCTCTCCCTCCCCTCTTTTTGTTGTTGTCACAGTTTAAATTTGGCTTTATTGTTTTCTTGGTGAAGCTTTTACTTGTGGTTTTGTCTTGTTCTTTGTATCTGGTTGGAAAACCCCCTTTAGTAATTTCTGGAGTGGGGGTTTTCTGATGATAAATTCCCTCATCTTTTCTGTATCTGTGAATGTTTTTATTTCTCCTTCATATTTGAAGGATAGCTTTGATGGGTATATTATTCTTGGCTGAAAGTTCCTCTCTTTCAGGACTTTAAATATTGGGGTCCACTCTCTTCTAACTTGTAGAGTTTCTGTTGAGAAATCTGATGATAATCTTATGGGCCTTCCTTTATATGTTGTATTCTTCTTTTCCCTGGCTGCCTTGAGAATTTTTTCTTTGTCGTTGGTTTGTGCCAATTTCATTATGATGTACCTTGGAGTATGTTTGTTGGGGTTAAGAAAACTCGGAGTTCTGTTTGCTTCTTGAATTTGAGGCTTTAGTTTTTTCCACAGGCTTGGGAAGTTCTAATCTAATATTTGTTTGAATATGTTCTCCATTCTATTTTCTCTCTCTTCTCCCTCTGATATACCTATTTTTCTTACGTTATTCTTTTTGATGGAGTCAGACAATTCCTGTAGGGCTTTCTCATTTTTTAAAATTTTTGAGTCTCTTTCTTCTTTTCTCTGTTGTGCCTCAAGTTGCTTATCTTTTATTTCACTAATCCTACCTTATATCTGGCCTGTTCTATTAGCTAAGCTTGTTACCTCGTTTTTCAGCTTGTGAATTGAGTTTTTCATCTCTGTTTGATTTGTTTTTATAGTTTCAATATCTTTGCTAATATATTCTTTGTGTTCATGGAGTTGTTTTCTGAGCTCCCTAAATTGCCTTTCTGTGTTTTCTTGTATATCTCTAAGTATTTTTAGGATTTCTATTTTAATTTCTCTGTCATTTAGCTCCACGGTTTTCAATATATTAAATTTTTTCTTCATAGATTTTTCCTCATCTATCTGTGCTACTTCTCTCTCTTTTGTATCCCTGATATTCCATTTCCTTTTCCTTAATGGCATCTGAGGGTAGTTTTGTTGATAGTACTAATGAGAATTAATAAAGAATAAAAAGTTAAAAAAATAAAAAAATTATTATTTCCCTTTTTTTTCTCTCTTCTCCTCTCCCCTCCTTCTTGAGAAAATCTTTTCTTGTGGTGAACTGTGAATTATATTGTGCTAAATAGAACAAAAACTACGTATAATGCAGGGCCTGCATTGGAGAGAAGTGATAAAGGGGGAAAAAAGGGGGTATGGACCTACAAAATGCAAAAAAGGAAAAATTTTGTGTCAAGAATAAAATGATTTAATTTTAGGTGATGGTTAACTAAGAGATATAACAATAAGAATAAGAGGGAAACAGGAAAAATGGAAAAAAAAATTAAAAATTACTATTGTGTTTAGTGGAGTAAAAACTAGATAAAATGGAGAGCCAGTGTTGGGAGCACTGCTAGTGAGTTAAAAAAGCAAAGTAAAAAACCCTCAAAGTACCAGAAAGAAAAATTGAGTCCCAAATAAAATAATTTGTTCGTGATTGAGGATTGAATGAGAGGAAAAGTAAAGGAGAAAAGAAGAAATTAATATAGAGGGAGATAAAAAGAAAAAGAAAAACAAAAAAGGAAGAAAAAGGAAAAAAGAACAAAAGGAGTGAGAGAGAGTTAAGGGTTTTGGAGTGTAACCCTCATAGAGAGAAAGGAAGAGGAAAGGAAAGATAATGAGAGATGTAACACTTATGGGTAGTGTAGTTCAAGGAGAGGAGAGAGTAAGACTGGCAGAGAATTAAACGACCAAATTGGAAAAGGAAGAAAATAATCAAGACAAGAAGATAAGAGAAACAAACAAACAAATATAATAAAATGGGATAGGTTATAAAGTCTGTGGATTATTCTTGATTTTGAGAGGTTATCTTCTTGCTTTTTCTTCTCTCTCCTTCTTCCTTGTCAGTGACTCTGTACCCTGGGTTCTGCTCCTGTGGCACATTTAGGTAGAGGTTTGCAGTTGATAAGACTCTATGGCGATGTCATACATTGGGCTTCAGTCTCATTGGCAGTCGAGGCTCATTAGCATTTGCAGGCTCCTACAATGAGAGAGTCCTTTTTCCCGGAGCCTCTCTCCTCGTCTTTCCTTTCTGAATTAGCAGCCTGATGATCCAGCTATGGGGTTGCTGCTGCCTCTGCCTGGAGAGTAAGAGGCTCAAAGAGCTTGCAAATCCCCACTCTATTTCCACTCAGCACAGGGCTCTGGGTGAGGCTCAATCAGTCAGAGCCACTAGCATAATCAGGTGGGGCTGGGAGCCAATTGTTTTCATGGTGCCTTTCTATGCTCCTCTAGGCATGTCCCAAATGCCCCAGCACTCTGTGGGACCCCTTTCCCCAGGCTTTTGGCACTTTGTAACCTGTTTTGGCTGGGTAGAAGATGCCCTAGTCACTGTTAGCAAAGCAGGAGACTTACAAGCTGTCAAATCTCTCCTTTTAACTTATAGCCCTGAGTATGCAAGCTCTGCCAATCAGAGGTTACCCCCTCCCCTATGTGCATAGCATAACAAGAGGTACTAAAAAATATCTCCCCTCTTGTCTTAGATTGCTGACCTGAGAGAGATCTTGTCATTTAGGGTCGCATGAGTCATTTGGGAGGTGAGCAGACTGTGGGTTAAGCTAATTCTTCATGGGTCTGTTAGCTTGTATGGCTGGGTGAGGCACTCCACCCGTCTGGATAGTTCAAGAGTAGGGAATCTCACTTTAGTGCCCCGCTCTTCAGGGTGCTGTGTCAGTGACACTGACACTTCGGTCACAGCCCACGCAAAGGTCTCTGACTCTGCCCCTCTGTCCGGTAACAGGGGTGACCACTCCCGGGGGAATTTCTCGCCCACTATCCACACTCGCTGACCAGGATATCAGGCTGGCTGCCTCTCACTCTGGGTGAGGTGTCCGGCCTGCATGAAAAAGTTTGAGTGTAGAGAATTTTGCTCCCGCTCACTCCCCATGTGCTGCTTTCCAGGGTACAGGGGCAACCCCAAGGCTCTGGTTTCAGCCCACACAAAGGCCTCTGACTCTGCCCCTCTGTCCGGTAACACAGGCGCCCACTCCCAGGACTCTAGGAGGAATCTTTTGCACACTATCTGCGCATGCTGACCAGGATATCAAGGCGGATGGCTGCCCCACTTGTTTTTCTTTGTCTGGATTTGGTGCGAGCATTAGCTTGTGTTGACTGGGTTGCCACAAGCACAGTTTTTCCTTGGCTTGGATGTCCATGCCACAACCTGGTTCGAACGTTTGTGCTGCAGCCTGGTACTATTCACACCCTATGCCTGCCTTAGTTCCTCTACTCTCAGTTCCCAGTGAAAGCAGCCCTGATTTAGGTTAGTTAGGAAGGTGGAGTGTTTCTTCCTCCGTCTTAATTTCCTTTGGGGTTGGTTATATATTTAGTCAATTTTTCACTCAATCATACCTTTGCATTTAGTGTGTTACTGCCGGAAGCTCTAAGGATAGATTTTTTGTCTCTGGTTGAAGATCTTGTTGAATTTTTGGGGAGATTTATCGGTATCGCTCCTTACAGCACCATTTCTCTGACTACCACTGCTTTTAATCCACTTGTCCACTAATGGACACTTGGGCTGTTTCCAGATCTTGGCTATTGTAAACAATGCTGCAATAAACAAGAGGGTACATTTCTTCTTTTGAATCAGTGATTTGGTATTCTTAGGATATATTCCTAAAAGTAGGATGGCTGGGTCAAAAGGCAGTTTCATTTTTAATTTTTTTGAGGAATCTCCATACTGTTTTCCACAGAGACTGCACCAGTGTGCATTCCCACCAGCAGTGCAGGAGGGTTCCCTTTTCTCCACATCCTCACCAGCACTTATTCTGTGTTGTTTTGTTAATGAGTGCCATTCTGACAGGTGCAAGGTGGTATATCATTGTGGTTTTAATTTGCATTTCTCTAATGATTAGTGATGTTGAGCATTTTTTCATCTGCCTATTGGACATCTGTATGTCCTCTTTGGAGAAGTGTCTATTCATTTCTTGTGCCTATTTTTTGATTAGATTGTTTATCTTCCTGGTGTTGAGTTTTACATGTTCTTTATAAATTTTGGTTATTAACTCCTTATCAGATGTATTGTCGAATATATTCTCCCATTGTGTGGTTTGTCTTTTTATTTTGTTCATATTGTCTTTAGCTGTGCAAAAGCTATTTAGTTTGATATAGTCTCATTTATTTCACTTGACCGTGGAGATAAATCAGCAAATATATTGCTGCAAGAGATGTCGGAGAGCTTACTACCTGTTTTTTTCCATTTTGAGTTTATTTTTGTGAATGGTATAAGTTTGTGGTCTAATTTCATTTTATTGCAAGTACCTGTTCATTTTTCCCAACACCATTTGTTAAAGAGACTGTCTCTACTCCATTGTATACTCTTATCTCCTTTGTCAAATATCAATTATCCATATAGGTGTGGTTTTATTTCTGGGTTCTCTGTTCTGTTTCATTGATCTGTATGCCTGTTCTTATGCAAGTACCAAGCTGTTTTGAGTACAATCACCTTGTAGTATAACTTGATATAATGAAGTGTGATACCACCTACTTTATTCTTTTTTTTCAAGATTAATAAAGGTGTTTGTGTTCTTTTTTGATTCCATGTAAATTTTTGGAATATTTGTTCTATATCTTTGAAATACGCCATTGGTATTTTAATAAGAATTGCTTGAATTTATAGATTGTTTTGGGTAATATAAACATTTTAATTATGTTTACTCTTTCTATCCATGAACATGGTGTATACTTTCACTTGTTTGTATCTTTCTTGGTTTCTTTTATCAATGTTTTATAATTTTCTAAGTACAAGTCTTTAACCTCCTTGGTTAAATTTATTCCTATGTACTTTATTATTTTGTTGCAGTAGTGAAGGGGATTGTTTCCTTAATTTCTCTTTCAGACAGTTTATTGTTGGTGTATAACAATGCCACTGATTTCTGAATATTAATTTTATATTCTGCCACCTTGCTGAGTTCATTTATCAAGTTCAGTAGTTTTCTAACTGAGACTTTAGGGTTTTTTATGTACAGTATCAAGTCATCAGCAAATAATGATAGGTTTACTTCTTTTCCAATTTGGATGTCTTTTATTTCTTTTTCTTGATTGCTGTGGCTAGACCTTCCAGAACTATGATAAACAAGAATGGTGAAAAGGGACATCCCCCCCTTGTTCCTGATCTTAAGGGGATTGCTTTTAATTTTTGTCCCTTGAGTATGATATTGGTCATGGGTTTGTCATAGATGGCCTTTATCAAGTTGAGTTATGTTTTCTGTATTCCCACTTTGTTGAGAGTTTTGATCATAAATAGGTGCTGCCTTTTATCAAATGCTTTTTCTGCATCTATTGATATTATCATTTTATATTATAAAATGTACGGGTCCTATTTTCTTATCATTTATATTATATATATCATTGATATTATCATTTATGATTTTTCTTCTTCCTTTTGTTTATGTGATGAATCACATTGATTGATTTGTGAATATTGTATCAGCCTTGCCAACCCAGAAAAAATTCCACTTGATTATGATGTATGATTTGTTTTTTATGTATTGCTGGATCTAGTTTGCTAATATTTTGTTGAGAATTTTATTATCTATGTTCATCAGTGATATTGGCCTATAATTTTCTTTCTTTGTAGTGTCTTTGCCTGGTTTTGGAATGAGGATTATGCTCACCTCATAAAAGGAGCTTAGAAGTCTTCCCTCAATATTTTGAAATAGCTTGAGAAGGGTAGGAGTTAGTTCTTTGAAAATTTGGTAGAATTCACCTGTGAAGCCATTTGGCCCAGGACTTTTGTTTGTTGAGAGTTTTTTCATAACTGTATCATTCTCTTTTGTTGCAATCAGTCTGTTTAGGTTTTCTGATACTTCCAGATTGATTTTTGAAACATATCTTTCAAAAAATTTGTCCATTTCACCTAGGTTGTCTAAATTATTGGCATACATTTTTTCATAGTATTATCTTACAATCCTTTGTATTTCCACAGTGTTAGTTGTTACTTCTCCACTCTCATTTCTAATTTTATTTATTTCAGCTCTCTCTCTTTTTTTCTTGGTGAGTCTGGTTAAAGGTTCACCAATCTTGTTTACCTTTTCAAAGAATCAGCTCTTGGTTTCATTACTCTTCTGTATTGATTTTTAGCCTCTGTATCATTTATTTTCACTCTGATCTTTATTATTTTCTTCCTTTTACTTCCTCTGAGCTTTACTTGGTGTTCTTTTTCTTTTTTTTTTTTTTTTTTGTATTTTTCTGAAGCTGGAAACGGGGAGAGACAGTCAGACAGACTCCCGCATGCGCCCGACCGGGATCCACCCGGCATGCCCACCAGGGGCGACACTCTGCCCACCAGGGGGCGATGCTCTGCCCCTCCGGGGCATCGCTCTTCCAAGACCAGAGCCACTCTAGCGCCTGGGGCAGAGGCCAAGGAGCCATCCCAAGCGCCCGGGCCATCTTTGCTCCAATGGAGCCTTGGCTGCGGGAGGGGAAGAGAGAGACAGAGAGGAAGGAGGGGGTGGGGGTGGAAAAGCAAATGGGCACTTCTCCTATGTGCCCTGGCCGGGAATCGAACCCGGGTCCCCCGCATGCCAGGCCGATGCTCTACCGCTGAGCCAACTGGCCAGGGCCGGTGTTCTTTTTCTTTTTCTAGTTCTTTTAGATGCAGGGTTAAGTTGTTTATGTGAGCTTTTTCTTGCTTTTTAAGGTATGCCTGTAATGCTATGACTGTTTTTGCCGTGTCCCATAAATTTTGAGTTTTTGTATGTTCATATTCATTTGTTTCAAGAAGATTTTTGATTTCTTTCTTGATCTCATTGTTAACCCATTTGTTATTTAATAACATGCTATTTAGTCTCCAAGTATTTGAATGGGTTTCAGGTTTTCTATTGTAGTTGATTTCTAGTTTTATGCTATTGTAATCAGAGAAGATGATATGATTTCAATCTTTTTAAATTTATTGAGAGTTATTTTGTGTTCTAACATACAGCCTATCTTAGAAAATGTACCATGAGAACTTAAAAAGAATGTATATTCTACTGTTTTAGGGTAAAAGGTTCTGAAGATATCTATTAAATCCAGTTGATCTAGTGTGTCTTTTAAGGCCGCTGTTTATTAATTTTTTTCTTGAGGATAAATACATTGATATTAGTGGGGTATTAAAATTGCCTACTATTATAGTATTGCTGTTGATCATGCTCTTTATGTCCATCAAAATATGCTTTATATATTTAGGTGCATAGATATTTATAATGGTTATATCTTTCTGTTGGATTGCTCCCTTTATCATTATGTAGTGACCTTCTTTATTCCTTTGTTTTAAAGTCTATTTTGTCAGATATAAGTATTGCTACCCCAGCTTTTTTTTCATTTCCATTTGCATAAAATATTTTTTTCATCTCTTTACTTTCAGTCTATGTGTATCTTTTGTTTTGACGTGTGTCTCTTGTAGGCAGCATATATATGAGTCCTGTTTTCATGAAGCTACCCTATGTCTTTTGATTGGAGCATTTAATCCATTTACATTTAGGGCTATTATTGATATGTACTTGTTTATTACCATTTTATTCTTTCAATCTACATTCCTCTTTTTCTAATTTTTTCCCCTCTTTGTTCTGTTTACAACAAGCTTCTTAAGATTTCTTGCAGCATTAGTTTGGTTTTAATGAATTCCTTGATTTTTTTTTTGTCTGGGAAGCTTTTTATTTCTCCTTCAATTTTAAGCAATAGCCTTGCTGGGTAAAGAAGTCTTTGTTGTAGGCTTGTTTTGCATACTTTGGATATTTCTTGCCATTCCCTTCTGGCCTCAAGTGTTTCTGTTGAAAAGTCAGATGTCAGCCTAATGGGACCTCCTTTGTAGATGATTGACTGCTTTTCTCTTGCAGCTTTTAGTATTCTTTTTTTATCTGTTAGCTTTGGTATTTTAATTATGATGTGTCTTGGTGGAGGCCTCTTTGGATTTCTCTTTAATGGGACTCTCTGTGCTTCTTGAACTTGTGTGACTTTTTCCTTCATAAATTTAGGTAAGTTTTCAGCTATGATTTTCTTAATTAGGTTCTCTATCCCTTGTTCTTTCTCTTCTCCTTCAAGAAACCTTCTATTGCAGATGTTGTTTCTCTTCCTGTTGTCACAGAGTTCTCTTAGAGTTTCCTCAGACTTTTTGAGCCTTTTTTTTGCTGTTCTGCTTCTGTGCTTTCATTTATCTTGTCCTCTAAATCACTTATTTGATACTCTACTTTATCTAGCCTGCTGTTAATTCCTTCTAGTATAGTTTTCATTTCTGATATTGTATCTGTTGTTTCTGACTGATTCTTTTTTTATAATTTCAATGTCCTTTTGATGCTTGCTATCTCTTTATTTAGGTTCTCATTGTGTTCATCTATTGTTGCTCTAAGATCTTTGAGCATCCTAACAATCATTATTTTAAACTCTGTATCTGGTATCTTGGCTATTTCCATATCATTCATTTCTTTTTCTGGGGATTTCTCTTGTTGATTTATTTGGATTGCATTTCTCTGTCTTCCCATTTTGTATGTGTATAGACTCCTTCTTTGGGTGTGCTGTTTGAGTAGCTAGCTGAGTATAGGGTTGGTGTTGTCTGCTTCCAGCTTCCAGTTGTGTTATTTCTAGATCTTCTTGGGTTTCCATCAACTGTTGTTTGTAATCCACTGTGTGCTACTTGTCTGCTGCTACTGTTTTTTTTTGCTATCAGTGTCAACGTTTTCTATGCCTTAACTGGATCAGGTGTGAGGACCCCTTCCTTAAGATACCACTCTAATAAGGGTTGTTAGGTCCTGGACTGATGCTCTCCATATCTGGCCACTGAATATGCCAGTCCTGGACCTCCCTGTCCAGAACATGGCACAGATCAGTGGGGTTACTGCCTATGACTGGCCCTTAGCAACCTTCTTGGAGCTACAGGCAATCCATAATTTGTGGCTGCCTTTACTGAGCTCAGATGGTATTGTAAATATCAGCTGCACTCCTAGGTTGGCTTTTATCTACTCTTAGCCAGTGGGTGTGGCCTCTCTGTTCCTGAGGTGTGATTTGCCTGATGACCCGCTGCTGTCACTGTCTACTTGGGTGCTCGGGCACGGGTATCACTGGTGCTGGACTGCCACTGACACCACCGCTGCCAGGCCTGCTCACCCTTTGGCAAGTACTCAGCAGTGTGGGAGAGCAATGTAGCTCAGACTTCAGCACTCATAACATGTGTCCCTGACATGGCCCCTGCTTCTGAGCAAATTTTTGCTCTGACTGTAGTGAAAAAGCCTTTGTTAGGCAGTTCCCTTTGCTGGTGTTGCTTCTCCCAGGAAAAATGGCCACTTTAGATTTGGGGAGTGACTCAGTATAGGGGTTAGGGTTGCTGTTCCCTGCAGTTTCTCTTCTTGTACCTCTGGTAGTACACTCTCCTCTTGGAATTCTAGTTCTCTCAGTTCTCCCTTCCCCCAGAAACCCTGGTAAGTGACTGTGAACAAGGTTTTCTGTGTGGTCCCTTTAAGATGGAGTCTGGGTCTGAGAGTTTTGTCTCTTTCTTGCAAACAGTAACCTGGCTCTTTTCTCAGCTAAATACTGTCCGTACGCCTCTTCTAGTCTCTGGGGCTCTAGGCTGCAGCTCTGTTTTTGGGGCTGAGGACCCACAACTCTCTGGGAAACCCACTCCACTGTGAGAGTCCCTCCAGGCTGCCGCTTGCTCTTGGGAGCTGGGCAGCCCTTTCCGCATCTCTGCCTTTCCTACCAGTCTCAGTGCGGTTTCTTTAGTGATCCTTGATTATAGATTCCTCTTAGTTTAGTCCAAAGTTGGTTTTTTAAGATGATTGTTCTTAAGTTGTAATCCACTTTGGTTCTGAGAGGTAGGAGTTGGAACATTGGCCTACTCTGTTGCCATCTTCTCACGCTAAAAATTAACTTATAATGTGTTCTAAGACCTTATTGGATTGTGATTTGAACTACATTAAATATATAGAATATATTAGTAATAACTGACATAGTTACAATACAAACATGTTCATATAACCCATAAATATCTTTTTTTTTTGTATTTTTCTGAAGTTGGAAACAGTGAGGCAGTCAGACAGACTCCTGCATGTGCCCAACCGGGATCCACCCGGCATGCCCACCAGGGGGCGATTCTCTGCTAAAACCAGAGCCATTTTAGTGCCTGAGGCAGAGGCCATGGAGCCATCCTCAGCATCCGGTCCAAATTTGCTCCAATGGAGCCTTGGCTGCAGGAGGGGAAGAGAGAGACAGAGAGGAAGGAGAGGGGGAGGGGTGGAGAAGCAGATGGGCACTTCTTTTGTGTGCCCTGGCTGGGAATCAAACCCGGGACTCCTGCACGCCAGGCCAACTCTATACCACTGAGCCAACCGGCCAGGGCCTAACCCATAAATACCTTATATCTGTTATTTATTTGTCATCTTTTATGCTTTCAGTAAAATGTTATATTTTTCTTTTTTGAGATCTTGCAAAGCTTTCTTATTATTGCTTTTAGGTGGTATTTTTTAAAGTTATATATTCTAAATGTCTGCTCCTGGATATAATAGCTCAATTGACTTTTTAATATTGATTTTGAAACTAATAACCTTATATCCAGCTACCTTGTTAAAATCTTCAGAGAGTATTAATACTTTGCCTATATAATCTTTTGAGTTTTCTAAATATACAGTCATATATTCTGTAAATAATGATGGTTGCTGATTTTTCCTTTCCAGTTCTCATGTTTTGATTTCATTTTTCTTGTTTCACATATCTTGTATAATATGAATGAAAGTTGTTATATATGCTGTTTTTGTCTTATTTTTTATTTTAAAGTTAATGATTTAAATTTTCTACCATTGTGTGTTGGTGTTTGCAATAGGTTCTTTTTTTGTGAGAGAGACAGAGACAGAAGGACAGAAAGAGGGATAGACAGGGACGGACAGATAGGAAGGAGAGAGATGAGAAGCATCAGTTCTTTGTTGTGGCACCTTAGACTCTAGCAGTGGTTTTCAACCTTTTTATACTTCTGGACCAGTGAACATAGGAAAATTATTTTGGGGACCAATAAGGCAGAAACCACTCTGAACATAAGTGAATTCAACTAAGATCTTTGGGTCTAAAAACTCCCTACACCATCAGGGTGGTTACCTCTTTTGCAGACCAGCATGAAATTTCTGGTTGACTGGAGGTTGAAAAACACTGCTAGAGGTTCATTGATTGCTATCTCTTATGTTCCTTGACTGAGGGGCTCCAGTTGAGCCAGTGACCCCTTGCTCAAGCCAGTGACCTTAGGCTTCAAGCCAGCGACCTTTGGGCTCAAGCTAGTGAGCCTGCCCTCAAGCCACATGAGCCCACACTCAAGCTGGCAACCCCGGGGTTTCAAACCTAGACTCTCCAGTCCAGTCCAACACTTTATCCAATGCACCACTGTCTGGTCATTCCTATAGATCTTATATGGTGGGGGAAGATGCTTTGGTTTATTAGCAATTTTTAAATTTATTTTCAAAGAAAATTATAACTTTTCTTGCAGTTTGGAATGTTTTATGGTGTGAAGTAATAAATTCTGACTTCTAAAATTTCTTTTTAATTGTAATAAAATTTTCAAAGGGCATATCTCTTTTTCTCATACTTTTATTTTTAGCAACAACCCAATCACCTGCTCCCAACTGCCATCTTTGCTCTCAGGCTAATATTAGATAAGCACTTAATAAATACTCATCAATTAATGTCAAGAATTTATATGCTTTTCCAAATTAATCTGCTGTTGCCAAAATAATGCTATGTTCCAAACTTGCCTCAGTGGTTTACCACAACATTGATTTTCCCAGCCTGTGGTCTGCAAGTTTGTTGGCATATACCTGCTTCAGGGTATTTCTTGGTTGACCTTGGCTCTAGACTTGAGGTTAAGTTTAAGTCTCTTCCATATTTGTTTTTCATTTTATTTGGACCAGCAACATTCTCAAGAATGCAAGATGACAAGTCAGATGACACAAACACACTTAGTTCCCTTGCTTGTGTTACATATGCTAACAACTCAATGATCAAAGCAAGTCACATGGCCAAATTCAACATCAGTGGGGTGGAGAAATAGACTCTGCCCACTAGAGTGCAGTGTAAGGTTACACAGCAAAGGGAGAGTAATCATATGTGATGATTAAATGACATAACATATATAAAGTGCTTAAAACATAGTAAATGATCAATAGTGTTTTCTATTGCTATTGTTATTTTTTTATGTAAAACAGAGACTAAACTCATTGATTTTTAGAATTCTTGATATATCTACATTTTTATGATTTTATTTTCTAGTTTACCATTTAATGTTTTTGCCCCTTGTCTCTCTGTTTCTTATTTATAATAATATAAATAATAACTTCAGTTTATGGTTCTAGATTTTGGCTTTAATGAGTAAATTTTTTTGATATCCTTATGATTATAGTCTTGTAATGTTTAATAATCTCAGAATCTTTATTTGTTATGAAATTTAGTGTTTTGCTTGGTTGAAGAAACATTGGTTGTTTATTTATTCTTCTGTGTCTGCACTGGCTGAATGTTATCTTGTGCAGATAACTGCTTTTGATTCAAAGAGGCAACATGATTTCAGACCTAATTACTACAGAAGTAATTGCTCCTTGGCAAATGGGACCTGCCAATCTGCCCAGACTTCAAATATCAAAGAGCCAACTGAATGTGGGGCATGTTTAGATCCTCTAATGAAAATCCATTGCCCTTCTCAGTTTGGCAATTTAAGGGACTAGGATTTTAGCCATCCAGTTGCAAAATGGGACTCTGAAATCCCTGTTTAATCTAAGGCCTAAAGACAATAGAAGCACGCTAGGGAAAGTGCAAGATTATCTAAAACATATTTTGAGAACATGGTAGCTATAAACTGATTTGAAGACCATTGACCTTCAATCTATGAAAGACATTGGAGAGATCTAGAGGAGTGGAGAGGAGAAACGAGAGGACTTTTTAAAAAGAGTTTTTAGTGTGCTTCTCATTCTCTTCCCTTTTAGGAATGGAAGAGATGAGAGGCTTCTTCTTGACCTCAAGTCAAGCAACATGGGGTTCATGGTGATATGGCGAGTGTGATATGGTTCTCTGATTTTTGGAGGACACAGTTGACTGGTGTGTGAGATAGGCTTGATGCACCTCAAAGCAAGATGCTCTGGCTAAATCTTTCCACTTTGTTGGGGGGACAGGGAATGACACATGAGTCTTTTTCATGGATCAAACATGGGCCACATGTGAGAAAGGAAGCTGGCCTTGACCTACCTTGGATTCTGTGTGAGTACCTGGGGCAGGAAGGGCAAGGAGAGCCCTTCAGAGAAAGGCTGCAAAGGTAAGGCAGAAGACAGGGGCTGACAGCAATCGTGAGCCATGAGCCAAAGCAAATGAATCTCCTATTTTGACAGGTGAGAGGTTTCAATGAGGGCAGAAACTTTTCAAAGAACTTTTAATGAATGAGGGTCCGCTTTATACTTCAGCCAGTCAGAGGGAACTAGTGTTAGACTGCATCAATTTTGGCTCAGGCAAGACCTTTCTCTCTGATTTCTTATTTTTTAAAATTAATTTTAATGGGGTGACATTGATAAATCAGGGTACATATGTTCAGAGAATACACTTCTAGGTTATTTTGACATTTGACTATGCTGCATTCCATAACTCAAAGTCCAATTGTCTTCTGTCACCTTCTAACAGGTTTTCTTTGTGCCCCTCCCCTCCCCCAACCGCCTCCCTCTCCTACACCCTAGTCATAACCCCCACAATCTTGTCCATGTCTCTGAGTCTCATTTTTATGTCCCACCTATGTATGGAATCATATAATTCTTAGTTTTTTCTGATTTACTTATTTTGCTCAGTATAATGTTATTAAGGTCCATTCATGTTGTTGTAAATGATCCGATGTCATCATTTCTTATGGCTGAGTAGTATTCCAAAGTATATATGTACCACTGCTTTTTAATCCACTCGTCCACTGATGGACACTTGGGCTGTTTGCAGATCTTTGCTATTGTGAACAATGCTGCCATAAATATGGGGGTGCATTTCTTCTTCTCAAACAGTGCTATGGTGTTCTTGGGATATATTCCTAAAAGTGGTATAGCTGGGTCAAAAGGCAGTTCGATTTTTAATTTTTTGAGAAATCTCCGTACTGTTTTCCACAGTGGCTGCACCAGTGTGCATTCCCACCAGCAGTGCAGGAGGGTTCCCTTTTCTCCACATCCTCACCAGCACTTATTCTGTGTTGTTTTGTTGATGAACGCCATTCTGCCTGGTGTGAGATGATATCTCATTGTGGTTTTAATTTACATTTCTCTAATGATTAGTGATGTTGAGCATTTTTTCATCTGCCTATTGGACATCTGTATGTCCTCTTTGGAGAAGTGTCTATTCATTTCTTTCACCCATTTTTTTCATTGGGTTGTCTTCCTGGTGTTGAGATTTACAAGTTCTTTATAAATTTTGGTTATTAACTCCTTATCAGACGTATTGTCAAATATATTCTCCCATTGTGTAGTTTGTCTTTTTATTCTGTCCTTATTGTCTTTAGCTGTGCAGAAGCTTTTTAGTTTGATATAGTACCATTTGTTTATCCTGTCTTTTATTTCACTTGGAGATAAATCGGCAAATATATTGCTGCGAGAGATGTCAGAGAGCTTATTGCCTATGTTTTCTTCTAAAATGCTTATGGTTTTACGGCTTACATTTAAGTCTTTTATTTATTTTGAGTTTATTTTTTTTGAATGATGTAAGCTGGTGGTCTAGTTTCATTTTTTTGCAGGTAGCTGTCCAATTTTCCCAACACCATTTGTTGAAGAGGCTGTCTTTACTCCAATGTATGCTCTTACCTCCTTTGTTAAATATCAGTTGTCCATAAAAGTGTGGGTTTATTTCTGGTTTCTCAGTTCTGTTCCATTAATCTATATGCCTGTTTTTATGTCAGTACCAGGCTGTTTTGAGTACAATGGCCTTGTAGTATAACTTGATATCCGGAAGTGTAATACCTCCCACTTTATTCTTTCTTTTCAAGATTGCTGAGGCTATTTGTGTTTTCTTTTGGTTCCATATAAATTTGTGGAATTTGTGTTCTATATCTTTGAAGTAAGTCATTGGTATTTTAATTGGTATTGCATTGAATTTATAAATTGTTTTGGGTAATATAGACATTTTAATGATGTTTATTCTTCCTAACCATGAGCACGGTATATGCTTCCACTTGTTTGTATCTTCCCTGATTTCTTTTTATCAATGTTTTATAATTTTCCTAGTACAAGTCTTTAATCTTCCTGGTTAAATTTATTCCTAGGCCCTTTATTTTTTTGGTTGCAGTGGTGAAGGGGATTGCTTCCTTAATTTCTCTTTCTGACAGTTCATTGTTAGTGTATAAAAATGCCTCTGATTTCTGAGTATTAATTTTATATCCTGCCACTTTGCTGAATTCATTTATCAGGTCCAGTAGTTTTTTGACTGAGATGTTAGGGTTTTCTATATACAATATCATATCATCTGCAAATAATGATAGTTTTACTTCTTCTTTTCCAATTTGGATGCCTTTTATTTCTTTTTCTTGTCTGATTCCTGTGGCTAGGACTTCTAGAACTATGTTGAATAAGAGTGGTGAAAGGGGGCACCCATGCCTTGTTCCTGATCTTAAGGGGATTGCTTTTAATTTCTGCCCATTGATTATGATGTTGGCTGTGGGTTTGTCATAGATGGCCTTATCATGTTGAGGTATGTTTCCTGTACTTCCACTTTGCTGAGAGTTTTGACCATGAATGGGTGTTGGATTTTATCAAATAGTTTTTCTGCATCTATTAAAATTATCATATGTTTTTTCTCTTTTCTTTTGTTTATGTGATCTGTCACATTGATTTGCGAATATTGTACCAGCCTTGCCTCCCAAGAATAAATCCCACTTGATCATGGTGTATTGTTTTTTTCATATATTGCTGGATCCAGTTTGCTAATATTTTGTTGAGGATTTTAGCATCTATATTTATCAGAGATATTGGCCTATAATTTTCTTTTTTTGTGTTGTCTTTGTAGGTTTTGAAATCAGAATTATGCTTGCCTCATAAAAGGAGCTTGGAAATCTGCTTTTCTCTTGAATTTTTTGAAATAGTTTGAGAAGGATGGGAGTTAGTTCTTCTTTAAATATTTGGTAGAATTCACTTGTGAAGCCATCAGGCCCAGGACTTTTCTTTGTTGGGAGTTTTTTGATAACTGTTTCAATCTCATTTGTTGTAATTGGTCTGTTTATGTTTTCTTATTCTTCCAGATTAATTTTTGAAAGATAATATGGTAAGGAATTTGTCCATTTCATCTAGGTTGTCTAGTTTTTTGGTGTACAGTTCTTCATAGTATTTTCTTATAATATTTTGTATTTCTGTTGTGTCAGTTGTTATTTCTCCACTCTCATTTCTAATTTTATTTATTTGAGTCCTCTCTCTTTTTTTCTTGGTGAGTCTGGTTAAAGGTTCATTGATCTTGTTTACCTTCTCAAAGAACCAGTTCCTGGTTTCATTGATCCTCTGTATTGTTTCTTTAGCTTCTATGTCATTTATTTCTGCTTTGATCTTTATTATTTCCTTTCTTCTACTACTCCTGGGCTTTACTTGCTGTTCTTTTTCTAGTTCTTTTAGATGCAGGGTCAAGTTGTTTATTTGATCTTTTTCTAGCTTCTTAAGGTATGCTTGTAATGCTAGAACTTTCTTCTCAGGACTGCTTTTGCTGTATCCCATAAATTTTGAGTTGATGTATGCTCATTATCATTCGTTTCTAGGATTTTTAAAATTTCTTCTTTGATCTCATTGTTCACCCATTTGTTATTTAATAACATGCTATTTAGTTTCCAAATGTTTGAGTATTTTTCAGTTTTTCTGTTGTGGTTGATTTCTCCTTTCATGCTATTTTGATCAGAGAAAGTGCTTGATATAATTTCAATCTTTTTAAATTTGTTGAGACCACTTTTGTGCCCTAACATGTGGTTTATCTTATAGAATGTACCATGAGCACTTGAAAAGAATGTATATTCTGCTGCTTTAGGGTGAAAAGTTCTGAAGATATCTATTAAATTGAGTTGATTTAGTATGTCCTTTAAGTCTACTGTTTCTTTGTTAATTTTCTTTCTTGAGGATCTATCTAGTGATGTTAGTGGGATTTTGAAATCCCTTACTATTATAGTATTGCTGTTGATCTCACCCTTTAAATCCATGAAAGTCTGCTTTATATATTTAGGTGCTCCTATATTAGGTAGGTAGATATTTATAACGGTTATATCTTCCTGTTGGATTGCTCCCTTTATCATTATGTAGTGAATTTTTTATCTTCTTGAAGCAATTTCCTGATTTTTCATTTTATAGAGGGTTGGTTCTCCATGTGGGGATCATACTCATCCTGGGTACTATATCCTCTACCTACTAGGAGTCATGGGAGAAGACTGGGGTGAGTCAGAGGATGAGTATAAACTGAAAAGCTACCCAATTGATGAGTGTCCTATGTAGCACCCTTTTTAAAACATTTCTCCCACAGGTAGGCCTCAGACTCCTCTAAATGGTTTCACAGTTTAACTATTAGAATAATCTGGAATTTATTTTTAATTTTTATATTTTTTAAAAGATTTTATTTATTCATTTTAAAGAGAGGAGAGAAATAAAGGTAGAAAGTGTGTGTGTGTGTGTGTGTGCGCGCGCGCGGTGGCAGGAAGCATCAATTTGTAGTTACCTCCTGTATGTGCCTTGACCAGGCAAGCACATGGTTTTGAATTGGTGATCTCAGCGTTTCAGGTAGACATTTTACCCACTGCTCCTCCCCAGGTCAGGCTGGAAATTTTTTTTAAAATTACAGATTCATATGCTCTATTGTGGACACACTGACTCAGCTCTCTGGGAGGTGTAAAAGAGTCATATACATCTATATGTAGTCCAGCAGGCTGTACAATTTGGCATTTGTGAAGATGCATGAGATAGTTTAAGGATGCTGGCTTCTGCAATAAATGTACTGCTCTTATATAGAAAGATCAGGTATTCTAGTGATAGGAGTGAGGCTTTGAGAGTTTCTGCTTTGTATTCTTTTTGTTTCTTCATCTTTAAACATTTAGATTGCTATTTTAAGCCACCAGATAGAAGTTAGAATGTTTACTGGATTGGTCTTTTTCCATTATATTGGAACATTACTTCCATTCCAGTGGCTTTTTGGCCATCTGGTAATTATGTTGATAGAAACAAAAAATGGAAAACAGAGAGCACTATTAACCCACAGCTCCAAAACATAACAGTTGTCTGATTTTCCACCAATCCTGCCAAAACTAGGCCAATGACAATATTGTTTCTAACCCACATGCCTCCCTCAGGCCAATTTGGAAACTCATCTCTTGTGGCAGAACAAGTCTGTTGCTGATGGAAAGGGATTAATAGGTTAAAAAATAAAGATTAGATCTAGGAGTTTTGCCAGCATCAAGAAATATGCTTCATTAGTGTGCCTGGGTATAGGATAATGATAATTCTAATTTTCTTTGTCTTTTGTTTTGGCACTCTTTGCCAGTGTTGAATAAGGACCAAATAAAATGCACTGCACTGCTTTATTAGTGTTCTCTTAGCCAGTATATAATTATTTTTCCTGACAAATGTCTACGAGGAGGGGTGTTACAGTAGCCTGATTTATGGCTATTTTGCTTTGCATGTCAGATGCTCATGTTAGGATAGCGCAAATAGAAGGCTATTTTAAGTGCCAGCAACATGAAATGTTAAACTTTATTTCTGAGTGACTTTATTTTTGTTCTTGATTTAGATGCATTAATATATTTTCTTGACAACTAAACAGTGAGGGAAATGTTTTGGTTGGTTTAAATACCTATAGACTGAAGAGAAATGCATTTATCTACTTATTGAAATTTGAATATTGTTGAGGTGAAAAATTTTTTAGATAATTTTACCTAATTAAACACTGGAGGACAGTGGGACTGGGGAATGACATTTTGTTATTCTTATGGTGATGAGATGATGATTGGTTTATTTGAGTGGTGACGGAAAGAATGTGGTAATGATACTCAAATGATTGAAGTTATCCTAGGAAAGAATCTTATAGTGCAGTAGGGCAGGGGTTGGGAACCTATGGCTCATGAGCCAGATGTGACTCTTTTAATGGCTGCATCTGGCTCGCAGACAAATCTTTAATAAAAAAAATAATAACATTGAAAATATAAAACATTCTCATATATTACAATCCATTCATTTCCTACCACTCATGTTCATTGTTGTGGGTGGCTGGAGCCAATTGCACCTGTCCTCTGGGACAACAACAAATTTTTATTGGATAATGCGACATGGGTCGTTGTATGGCTTTCACGGAATTACATTTTAAAATATGTGGCATTCATGGCTCTCTCAGCCAAAAAGGTTCCCAACTTCTGCACTAGGGGCTTATTGTGTGATTCTCTTGAGCCTCTCTCTCAATCCCCATATTGAATTGGTTATTAAGTTTGATGATGATCTTATCTCCTTATCTTCCAAATTTGTTGATTTACCTGTGTCCTCACCTCTACTACCTTGGTTTAGACATATTTCTTGTTTTAGAGGGAAGAAAGAGGGAGAGAATAGGAGAAGAAAGGGGAAAGAACTTATAAACTACTTCTAGGCCTCCTCTCTATTTTCTTTCTTTCTTTCTTTCTTTCTTTCTTTCTTTCTTTCTTTCTTTCTTTCTTTTTCTTTCTTTCTTTTGTTCTTCTTTCAATAGAAAGAGAGATGTGGTGAGAGAGAGACAAGGGCAGACAGGGACAGACAGGAAGGGAGAGAGATGAGAAGCATCAGCACATAGTTGCAGCACCTTAGTTGTTCATTGATTGCTTTCTATATGTGTCTTGGCCGAGGGGCTCCAGCTGAGCCAGTGACCCCTTGCTTAAGTTAATGACCTTGGGCTCAAGCTAGCAGCCTTGGGATTCAAGCCAGTGACCCCTTGCTTAAGTTAATGACCTTGGGCTCAAGCTAGCAGCCTTGGGATTCAAGCCAGTGACCTTGAGATTCAAGCCAACTACCTTGGGGCTCAAGCCAGCAACCATGGGGTCATGTCTGATCCCATGATTCCAACCTCAGGCTTTCTAACTTGGGTCCTCAGTGTCCCAGGTAGACACTATCCACTGCACCACCACCTGGTCAGCTCTATTCTTTCTTATGTTTTCTCCTTTCTCCTGATTCATTCTTTTTATTTCAGAGTAATTGTTCAAATTAGAAATACTCCCTTACTTAACATTCTTTACTGATTTCCCATTGTCTGAGGAATAAATTCCAAACTTTTTATCATGCTATGCAAGTCTATTTCTAATTTGTCTTGCAGATTTTTGACAGTCTTATCCTCTTCTACACCACAACATTTTATTCTGGATGTAATAAACTACTCAAAGTTTCCTAATTATGACATGCAATTTTATCCTTCCATGCTTGTTCCCATAATGTTCTTTCTTTTTGGATTTTTATTTACTCCTTTAGGACTCTCTCTTATAGCATATTCTCTCTGAAGTCTTCTCTGATCAGCCCCTTAGCAGAGTTAGTGGCTGCTTCCTCCAGCTTCTCAAAACACTTTGTACATTTGTGTATTGGCATTTATTAATTCCACTTTTATATCCCTTGTCCCTACCCACATTATACTGTGAGCTCCCTGAAGTGTCTACAACCCCAGACCCTAGCATAGTATGTTTCTGCAATGGAACTGTGTTGAAGCTACTTATAAGAGGATTTCTTCTCAATATGAATCAGAACTTTTAAACAATTATAGCTGTTCAAAAACTGAAGAGGCTGCCTGATACAGAGTAGGTGCTTAACAAATAAGTAGCATATTGAATGAGCTGTGAGCACTTGAATCTCCTGTTGCTAGGAAGTATTCACGTTGTTTGATGGGCTCATTCAAGTATCGTAAGAAGTGTTTTATGATGACAAATTGGAAAATGTCCACCAAGAGTTACTGGACTGTACTGTTACTATATTTTGGGACACACACACACACACACAGACACACACACACCCCATATATTGTATTCAAAGCTTCTATTTATCTGTCTATCTGATTAAAATAATCATTTTTTCCAGGTCATAATTTTTTCTTTTTTTTTTCTGCTTGAAGATTTGATTAAGAGAATCAAATGTAAATATTATTTAAGTATTACTTCTCTTTCCACAACTAGAACTGTTCATACCTTCTCAGTTCTTTTAAACAGTCTTCCAGGTAATTCCTGCTGCTTTTAACCATGAAAGTACCTATATGATGGAAGTGGATTGGAAAAAGTTACTACTTTGGAGGGAGGAAGAAAACCTTATAGGTTCTTCTTGAAAGTTAGAGAAAGAAAAAGAAATTGTGTACAGACAGCCAACTAAATGGGAGATGATATTTTCAAACAACAGCACAGAAAAGTACAGATTGTTTTTTGAGCTCATTTTCTGATGTTTTATTGTTGGCATATAGGAAGGCAATGGACTTTTGTATATTAATTTTGTATCCTGTGACCTTACTATACTGGTTTATTGTTTCTCGTAGTCTTTTTGTGGAATCTTTGGGGTTTTTGATATACAGTATCATATCATCTGCAAAAAGTGAAACCTTTACTTCTTCTTTCCCAATATGAATGCCTTTTATTTCTTTCTCTTGTCTGATTGCTCTGGCTAGAACTTCCAGCACTACATTGATTAAGAGTGGAGAGAGTGGACAACCTTGTCTTGTTCCTGATTTTAGGGGAAAAGTTCTCAGTTTTATGCTATTTAATATGATGTTAGCTGATGGTTTATCATAGATGGCCTCTATTATGTTCAGATATTTTTCTTCTATACCCATTTTGTTAAGTATTTTAAACATAAAATGATGTATTTTATCGAATGCCATTTCTGCATCTATTGACTAGATCATTTGGTTTTTGTTCTTTGTTTTGTTGATATGGTGTATTACGTTAACCATTTTATGTATGTTGAACCATCCTTGTGATTCTGGGATGAATCCCACTTGATAATGGTGAATTATTTTTTTGATGTATTGTTGTATTTGATTTGCTAGTATTTTGTTTAGTATTTTAGCATCTGTATTCATTAGAGATATTGGTCTGTAGTTTTCTTTTTTTGTGTTGTCCTTACCAGATTTTGGTATGAAGGTTATGTTGGCCTCATAAAATGTGTTTGGAAGCATTGCTTCTTCTTCAATTTTTTGGAAGACTTTGAGTAAAATAGGAACCAAGTCTTATTTGAATGTTTAGTAAAATTCACCAGTATAGCCATCTGGCCCTAGACTTTAATTTTGGGGAGGTTTTAAATAGTTGCTTCTATTTCCTCCCTGCTTATGGGTCTGTTTAGGCTTTCTGCTTCTTCATGACTCAGTCTAGGAAGGTTGTATGTTCTAGGAATTTACCCATTTTTCTATATTGTTAAATTTGGTGGCATATCGTTTTTCATGGTATTCTACCTACAATAATTTTTTGTATATCTATAATATCTGTGGTAATTTTTCCTCTTTCATTTTGGATTTTGTTTATATGAGTCCTTTCTCTTTTTTTCTTGGTGAGTCTTGCCAAGGGTTTGTCAATTTTGTTGATCTTTTCAAAGAACCAGCTCCTTGTTTTATTAATTTTTTCTATAGTTTTTCTGTTCTCTATTTTGTTTATTTCTGCTCTGATTTTTATTATTTTCCTTCTTTTGCTGGTTTTGGGTTGTCTTTGTTCTTCTTTTTCTTGTTTCTTAAGATGTGAAGTTACGTGGTTTACTTTGGCTCTCTCTTGTTTGTTCATATAGGCCTGTAGTGATATGAACTTTCCTTTTATTACTGCTTTTGCTGCATCCCAAAAATTCTGATATGTTGTATTGTTATTTTCGTTTGCCTGTATATATCTTTTGATCTCTGCACTTATTTCTTCTTTGACCCACTCATTTTTTAAAAGTATGTTTTTTAGTTTCCATATTTT